>NW_022900930.1:25993903-26088447 GCF_012274545.1 Fukomys damarensis
AGCGCCGCCGGCTTCCTCTCCTGCGCTCCCCGAGGCTCCCCGCGACCCCTCGGGCATGCCGAGCTGCGCCGCAGCCGTTTAAGCACGGAAGATGCGAGTTTGCGTTTTGGTTTTTGTTTCATGGTGTTCTAAGGGCTACGCAGTTAGGCTTCTTCCACTGCCCACCCTGCCTGTCTTCCGCCTCCCGGGGAAGGTGCTGGGCGCCCAGGCGAGGCAGCCTCGGGGCGCAGCCCGGGACTCCGACACTGGACTCCCGACCGCCTACGGGACCCGGGCTGGCAGAGTCCTTGCTGCCCAAATTGGGTTCTTAAACCGCAGTTGACCGCTGCTGTCACCGTCTTTCAGTCACAGTGCGCCCGGTTCCAAACCCGCAGGAGAAACGACCTTACAAAGAGTCGCCCTCCCCTCCCTATACTACCTGAGAGCTGCACTGGAAAGAGCCCAATTCTGGTTCCTGGAAATCTTTCTTCCACTTCGTAGCCCCGCGGCTTTTCCAGAGCACACCCTTTTCAGGCTTCCCGTTAGTTAAACCCATTTGGCTATTTATCTCTTTATAAAATTTGTATTAGTTTGATTTTTGTTCTTTTTTAATTTTAGGGCTTTGTTTAGTTTGTTATAGAGATTTCTCTCAGTCACAGAAAGGGTGAAAAATTAAAAGGAAGTAATTGTAGAATGGATCTTGATAAATGCAATGCCAAACCAAGCATAATCTCAAAGGCTAGGCGTCAAGTCTCACCTCTCGGATTTGGGAACAGAATTCCTTTCCTCAGCATTTTGGCCTCTGGATCCCTAACGTCTTCGGCTTAATTTGATGAAGATTGCAGGTATAGAAACTGTGAAATGGAGTGCCTACCATTATCTCTTACAGTATGTACAATATCTACATATTTACTCTCTTTTCTATCCAAGGTTATCTTCTAATTCCTTTGAAATGTATCCATTAGATATTCTTTCCTTAGTGTTTATTCCCTGTTAAATGTACTTCACATTTTCATTGACATTCTGAGTAAGACCCCCAGAGGTCAGATTAGGAACACGTGAGATCTGAAATAGGAGAAGGTAGGGGTTAAACACACACACACACACACACACACACACACACACACGTTTATTCTTTCAGCGTATTATAGGTGTTCTGTTGCTTCAGTTTCATGTACACTGGCTGTCTTCAAAGAGGAAATGCCCCTGTGTGGAAATCCAGCACCTTCTTTGCACAGTTTAAGAATGAGAAAAGGGGCCATCTAGGGTTGAATTTAAGACCATTCTACTGAATGGAAGATTCCAGAGATCCCATCCAAAGACAGCAAGTTCATTCATTGGTCAGCAGAGTGGTGGACATGGAGGTCTGCCAGTTTCTAATGGCATCTGTGCCAATGAGGCAATAAGAGCTTTACTCAAAAATCTGTAAGGACTGCCTGTAATTTTAAGCCAAGAATTTTGGAAGCATATATATTTCCCCACGTTTCTTCCTTTCTCTGGAAGTAGTAGAATTCTAACAAGGGGTAGGGTGGGACAGATGACCCTTATCTGACCTTGACATTTTGTCTGATTTTTTACAAAATTGCCTCTGGAGATATGGATGGACAGAAAGAGGAGAAGGGGAGAAGGAGAGAAAAAGAGGGAGAGAGAATATGAATAAGAAATGGAGTTTTTTCTCTTATTTTTTCTTTTCCCTTTTTATCTCTCCCCTAACCCTCCCATTTGCCCCATACCTTTAGCCCTTTTCTTCCTATTACAAAATATCAATTATACATTTTGACCTGATTTACACTTTTAGTTTATCACACCAGAGAAACTATAGGGTATTTAAACATGTGTGTCCTATTCATTTCAATTAATAGTAGGTCCTGTAAGAGAAAAGGGAGAAAATAGAAACAAAGTTTTTATAAATAGGGAAGGGTGAGCAGGGGAATGGGGAAAAACTAAGAAGCAAGATCTGCCATGTAAAGGTACAAGATCCCAGTGATGAATGCAACTGCATTTTATATCTAAAATGTACCAATAAAAATTAAAAAAAAGAAATTGCGGTTCATAATCCCATGTTCTGAGCAGCTGAAATGGCATTCTTTTCCAAAATCTTGCTTGGACTCTTAGTCCTCACCTTGTCCTCTCTTCCCTCCATCTCCGCATACTAACCTTCATTTTGCTTCTAAACTTCATTTCCAGCGGTTCCAAGGGGTTTCCGAGTACACTATGACTATATTCAGTTTTAGCATGAAAATATAGATGTTAAGAATGATATTGATTCCATAAGCACCAAACATTATAGTTCAAGATTTTAGATGAAGAAAAGATTAAAACAGGAATTGATGTAATCATCATGCATAAAGGTCTTGAAACTGGGGTTTTCTCTAGACATATATGTTTCAATGATTGTGTTTGATTTATTTTTACCCAGAGCCTAAGTCCTGATTCATATAAATTCAAAAATATCTGTAGGTGAATTAAATTATAAATATGAAAATTTTATATATTTATTAAGAATCATTGACTCAAAGGGAAAATATTAAGCATTAAATGATATTAAATAATAACAAGGATTTATGAGATTATTTTTGGAAATATCAAAACAATCTACTCTTTAAGTATATATAAATATATAACCATTAAATTGGCCATATTTCTTTAAAATATTAAATATATTTGTCTTGGGCAAAAATAATGGACAGGCTTTAAAGGCAAAAGAAGATGAAAGAAAAAGAAAAATGTGTCCAAGAGGGAAGGAAGTTAGTGTGTGGTAGACATGGGTTGTTACAAGATGTAGGAAACATGGAAAGAAGAAAAGTACTAGATCTTTTCAGTTAAGACCATCAGAACTTTAATGACCTTTAAAAAACCCATTCTTTTTTTTTTTTTTCTTTTGGTTTTCTGAGGTGAGGTGTGCCACCACACCTGGCTCATTCTTAAGACTCCAAGTTTACGGACATTTGTTTCGACAACTGAGTTGTTTTATAGCCCTAATAGAAATCTATCAAGTATGAGCATGAAATCAGACTGATAATCCTCACTTTCATATGTAAGAAATTCAGTTTTTCTACATTTCCATAGACGATTTAATGCCAGAAATTTAGCCAAATTTTTCTAAAATATTCTGAATTATTATTTCTTTATCCAGAACCCCAACTTTGCAAGTAGTTACCTTCTTTTTGCTGTACATGTGTGTCTTTGTGTGTATATACATGTTCTCAACATCTAGCCTGCCTCATTGCAATATGCAATTATTTAGATTATAAAAGTAGAAATAGAAACAGGAGATCAAATATTTTTAAAAAATTATTTTGCATCCTTTAGTGAGCCTAATGTTTTTCAGTACTTTAATCATGAGAAATTTACTTATTGGAAAATACAAAGCTTATTTAAAAATGTAACAATGTGTTAATCTCTTGTTTCTCAAGTTCTTCAGCATTTATTGTTACTGTTAATACAAAATTTCCTTAATACATTATCTACTATGATATGCTCAGTTTTGAGACATATTTGCACATTATGTTGTATACATTCTCTATCCAAAGACTCTGTGCTCATCTCATCTGTCAGAGTTGAAAGCGAAGTCTCTTCACCCCTCTATTTCTTCCTCCATCACCATCATAATCTCAGCTTTATTTATTTTAATCTCTATTTCAGCAAATACATCCAGGGCTTTGTGGAAAAAACAGCTTTAAAACTTTAAACTTTAAACAAGTTCTTCAATTATATCTCAATAAAGAGGAAAAGAAAGGCGGTGATTTAGCTGTTAGAAATTCTGAGGTTCTATAAATCTGAGTAGTGATAAGCTAGTTTTTCAGAAAGGCAAGTTGTTGTGTCTTTTGATCTCTGTGAAGACAACTAGAAACCTGTATGTGGTGTGACAGTTCTTAATACCTTGGATATGAGCCCTTAAATACAATCATTCTTGGAGGTCAATGTCTTGGAGGTCAATGTGCCCAACATTCTGTGCTCATGTTCACCCATCTCTGCCTTCCCCTCTTCTTACCTCACAAACTGGCCACTTTTTATTCTTTATTGAAGTTTCTTCCTTCCTCTTTACAAAGGTGCAAGTGCTGCCCGCTCGGTACCACACCCATTTCCTCAGACTGTTCAGCTACTCTGACACTTACCCATCTTCAAGTTCCACAGAGTTATGTAATTAAGACTGCAAACACTTCCTTCACTGGTTCCAAGACTTTGTTCTCACAAGTAAGCTTTCCCAGCAGAGTGCAAGACAACTTGAGATTTCATGCATCTGAGTTATTTAATGGATATATTTTCTTCAGCACTGGCCTATAAAGTCTATGAAAGGAATTTTCATTGTATCTTCAAAAGTTAGTAAAGTGCATGAATATCTAGTAGCTGCCAAAAAATAAAACTTGTAGGGCCAGGGATTTAGCTCAGTGGTTCGGTGGCCTGCTGTGCAAGCACAAGGACCCGAGTTCAGTGCCAGAGTACCAAAACAAAAACAAAAACAAAAACAAAAAACAGGTCAGTATCACTGATTTGTTTTTCTTTGCTTCTGACTCCAATATTGCTAGGTAGACCTATTTACTGTGTATTTTCTATGGTCTGTGTCTGAATACAAGTTGTCCTACAGATCAACCACCTCTATTGTACAAATAGATAAATCATACAAGAAATATTCCTGAGGTATTCTGCCTTGTGCAATAAATAGCACTTGGTTAATTGAAGTTTACAATTCCCTTTATATTTACTTTCCAGGAGAGAAGAAATAAACAAATTCAGTGAATACTTGCAATTTTTTCTTTTGACTAAATTTCATTATTCTTGTTAGATAAATATGGTCAATTTCTCAGTGGAATCAGTACAGGAAATGGTGCAACAGGAAAGTAACTCTAGGGAGAGGTGATCCGGCTGCAAAGCCAAAAAAATAAAATGTGTTTTGTGTACACTGTTTTGCCTAATGCTTTTACTAACTCAAAGAAATAATGTTTTCATATTACACAGGGAAATCTCAAACCAAAAAGTTTATATTGTTCTGAAATCTCTTACAAAATTTGTGATAGATGCTATTTAGATTTTCTAAATCTCAGCATGTGGCACTCTAAAACTTCCTTTTATCTAACCACTAGTGACAATAGGTAGATTTATCTTGCAGAACACAGCATACACATTTCGCATTGTTTTACAACCTCCTATCTCTACTTCTGTCAAATGGAAACAGTGAATTCGATTAATGTACATTTTCTTTTTGTAGTGTTTTTCATTGTCAAACAGAGACCTTCTTTCTTAAATGATTGGATCAATGGCAGACTGTGTTTTGAAGCTTGTATTCAAGAAAGTATTTAAAAAGAGTGAAGTTCATGCTCTTAACATCCTCAGAAATCTTCCTCAAAGAGCATGACACCACTTGTCAATCTAACGGACACTACCAGGTAACAACAAAGACCATGAAAGTTGCTTGTAAACTGCTTTGAATTGGAGCCGTTTATTTGCTCAATAGAACAGAACAGAGCATTTTAAAAATCTAAAATGAAGTGAAATTTTATGAAGCTATCTGAATATTTTTAACTGCTTTCTTTAACCACCCATAGTAAATACTTTCTTGTGAGTTTCATTAAGTTTCAAGGTCATTTAGGAGAAAATGGTAAGCATATCAATAACAGAAGTGCTTTGCATTTAGTGCAGATGTTTGCCTATCAAATGGATGTGTGTTAAAACCAGACACTCAATGATTCATTTTTCTATCATTACTATTTTAATATTTGAAAGGAAATTTTAGTATACTGTATTTTTTTGTATTTGCAACTAAGAATACACACATATATATAATAAATGCCTTTATGTCACCATGACTGTTCTTACTTTCAATGAATGAGAGTGTGAAAAGGAAAAAGGTATAATCTATTATTCGTTTAGTTGATTTGTAATTACATATGAAAATGAAAGATTATCCAGTATTTTGTGAACATATATATTATGTATCCATATATATTTATTATGTATTTGTGTTTATAATTAATGAAAAATTGGACTTTACATTGCAAGCATATTTTTAAGCACTTTAAAGTTATACAAATTCACAACCTGTACTCATGAGCCTGTAATATATGTCAATTCTAACTGAAATAATTATCCACAATAAAGAAAATATTTGACAAAGGTAATATTTTATCTTTTTAATAATTGTTGGATTATATGTACTTCTAAGGACAAGAATCTCAATTTTTACCTAATTATATTTCCATGCCTAATTTTTAAAATTTTGCTTCAACAAAAAAATTATGTGCATTAATGTGCAGTAGTAATGATCAGATATGGCAAGAGATGAAATTTGTAAATACCGGTGAAGTTCAATTATAATTTATTAGAATAAATTACTAGAAATTAAAGGATGATATTGGAAGATTTTCTTCAAGTAAATAAATAATTAGAATTGTCCATAAATTTGTAAACAGTAGTTACTTAGCTTATTAATTGATGTGCCATGTTGATGGGTATGAATAGTGCATACAGTTTTAAAAATGTATTGCTACTAAAAACCTACATTAAAGAAGATAAAATCTTTTTAAGTCAAAATAATTAACAAAGCAAAAATATGTTTTGCATTAAGAAAATTTGATCTAATATTTCTCTAAAGCAAAAGGGTAGCTTCAGTAATCTTGGTTAGCCATAATGCTCCAAAATGTTTCAGATTAATTAATTTTTTGAGATTTAATTCACATAGCTTTCATCTATTTATTACCTTTATGAAAGTGTATTAACATAGTTTTTACTTAAGTAAAGTATACAAAACATTCTAGGATTGAAACACTGCATTAGAAAGATGTTTTTATAATCTTATACTTAAAAATATAGAAATTCGCAATCTGCCCTTACTGTGTTTCTACAATATAATTGCAGCACAATTTATATCAAATGTATTCATCATTTAGGTATAAACTGAGCTTTATTATGTTATAAAATGGTTTGAACGTTGAAAATACAAAGAATCAATTATAGCTTCCTTTCTATTGCTTGCTTATATATGAAAACCCATCAGAAGGCTGAAGAAAGAGTATCCAATAAACACCGGCCAAAACAGATATTACAAAACTTTAAACCATGACAATATAATAGGTAAAAATAGTATTCATTATAATTTAATATTAATTTATATTAGTTTTTAAAAGTTGATTTTTTTAAGTTGATTTGTAGTGCTAAAATATGAGCTATCTTTTCATACCCATTGCTATTTTTTGGATAGGCTGTTAATCTATTTTCCTAGTTATATTTGGCAGGTCTTTCTATATTAGACTTGGAATATTTTGACTTCTTAACTTTATAGATTTTTCACTTTTCAAAAAAGTCACATTCACCACTGTTTTCTTTTTTTGGCCATTATGCCACACATAGAAAACTATTCTAAATTTTATATAATTCCCTCAAAATTTGTATGATTACTTGTTCAATTTATTTTATTTTCTACTTAGATGTTATTATGTCATGAGAGATTATTGATCCACTTTACCTTTTATTTTGTGCCCAGAATTACCCAACTCATCTCAAGTGTGATTTAAATTATAAATTTGCTGTTTTCTTCTTCTAGTTAATTTGATCAATTTACATACCATTTTTCCACATTGTAGTTATTATTTTGTCATGACACTCATTTATAATCTGTTTTACTGCCTAAAATAAATGCTATTTTTCTATTTTAATCTCAATTCCAAGTCCTTTGCATTCTCTGAGCTTCTAGAAGTAATAAATATTTCTATGATATGAGTTCTGGGATATTACTAAGGCCCAAAAGAACTGTGGGACCTCTTCACCTGAAGTTCAGACCAACACATGAAGAAATGAACAGAAATTTAGGAAAATTCCTGTTAAGTTCAGATTCTTGGAAGAGCTTATAAATAGAGATTTTCAATCTCCACAAGCAAGATCAATACTGGTCTATGTTAGCCTGCTGAGATTCTGCTGTTATCAAAAGAACAAAAACTAGTGGTAGCCACTTTGTTAGCTTGAGATTGAACATATTTAGAAGCTAGACACAGAGCAATTTCCTCCAGTTTTACCAAGCCCAGACAGGTGTCTTACATACTTCAACCCTACTTTTATCAATTTGTGACTCCTGACCCTAAATGTAAGCACAAATCAGCCCTGAGTCCCAATTCATTGAAAATGAAAATTGCCACATGTTGGAAAGGACCTATATTAGTTTCCTATAGTGGCTATAGCAAATTACAACATAATCTCCTTAAAACAGCAAAGATTTATTATTTTACATTCTGGAACCTCAAAATTCTAAAATGGCTTTAGCAGTACAAAGTAGGAGCAGAGCTGTATTCTGAACATTTATGAATCTGCATTTTTGCTCCCTTCCAGTTTCAGAATGCCAAATGCATTGTTTGAGTCATCTTTAAAATGAGAAAGGGACATTTTCAAATTTCTTATTCTCTCTTCTTCTGTTCCCCTGCATCAGTCTTTTCTCTTTGCTTCTGTCCTCACATCATCTTCTGTACCTCTTCGCTTTTTGGTACATCTGCCTGTAACTCCTCCTGCATCTTCCTTATAAGGAACATTGGTAAGCATCAGGCATACCCAGATAATACAGGGTACTCTCTACATCTCAAGATCCTTAGCCACATATAAAAATTCCATTTTTTTCTATATGAGTCAAAATAGTCACAGATTCCTAGGATTAAGATGTGGCCATTTTTTGATGTGGGAAAAGGCATTTTTCAGCCTGTCACAGGGTCCAACAAACCAACAGAGGAAGTTTAATTACAAAATTAGCATTCCCAGACCGGAAAGTGTAGTTAAATGGTCCAGTGTTCCCTAGCATATGAAAAGTCTTGATGTTGATTCCAAACACAGAAACAAAAACAATAACAAAGCAAGACAAAATTCCCATAGAAATAAAGCTCCTAGAAAAGTGAGATGGAAAGTTAAAAATGGAAGCTGGAGGAAACTCAGGAGCAGTAAGACAGTCATACATCCATGCATATGCACACGCTCACACAGAAATCATTTTTTCCCAAATAAATAATCAAGTTGAATATTTGGAGGCAAAGACAAACATATTTGAGACTCCATTGAGCCCTGGAAGATCAGAGGCAAAATTGTAAGGTGGTATAAATATTGAAGAAAAATAACAAGACTGAAGGACATATCCAGGAAACCATCCTAAAATTGATAGGCATTCCAGAAAGAGAAAATGGAACAGATGGAAGAAAGACAGTAATTAAATAGCATAAGATAACTCATCTGTAATGAAAAAGGACTTGCATCTGCAGACTGAAAGGGCTCGCTGAGTTCCAGGCTGCATTGATGAGAAAAGACACACACTTGGCATATCATATAAACTCATGAAGGATAAGGACAAAGAGATAAACTACTCAAGCACTGGGGGATAATATAAATTCCTTATATAGAAAAAACAAACTCGTGTTTGGTGTTCTTTTGTGCAACACCGGAAGCCAGGCAATATTGAAATAGTGTCTGAAGACTTAAAGTCACATACCCAAATCATATTTTGTCTCTTCAAGATATTTGTCCATATGTCAGGGAGGGAGTAATTTTTGATAAGACATAAGAAATCAAAATATATAATTCAAGTGTCATACCTAAGAAAAATACAAAAAAAAAAAAAAAGAGTCTCAACTCAACAACTGGTTGGAAGCATAAACTTCAGGGTGGTAGAGGGAAGCAAAGGTGGAGAAAAGATCACTTTATTATATGGTGCCATTGCAATATGAGGTGTATGTATGATCAAAAGTGAATCTCATGGATAATAAATGATGGCCCAATATGAGTTTGGAATACAAGCCTTTCTAACAGAAGGGACATAAATTTGTTGGTCAATGTGAAATAGTACAAAACTCCATAAAATATAAGAGTTTTGGAAAAAAGAGTGGATCACTGCTTTCCAAAGGTCTTCCAGCAGAGTCCCTTCCCATATGAAGCAAAGCACAGAGAAGCACTGATATATTCCAAAAGATTATTTTTAGAGCTTAGCAAGAATAAAGACATAAGAGCATCTTGGAAAAATGATAAATGATATTTTCTTTCAAAGTGAAAGTTTTGGCTTGGAGATTTAGCTCAGTGGTGTCACCACCTGCCTTCTAAGGGCAAGGTCCTGAGTTCGATCCTTGATATCAAAAAAATTTAAAACATTAAAAAATATTTTAAAAATTATCTGTGTCATATGGGTTTTAATTCATGGCCCCCCAAAAAAAAGAAAAAGAAAAGAAAAGAAAGAAAGTGTATTGCACTGAATGGAAAAGAATAATTTGTATTTCATCAAGGGGAAATTTTGAATTAATGATAGTTAGATCAAACCAGCAAATACTAGGAAAATGATAGATGAAATTAGCTCACTGACTCTAATCACTCATAACTGTTGATTCCAGTATCTCAGCATTTGGGCTGCCTCTATTCTTCATCCTGCACCACTTCTCTAACTAGTCTCAAGGCTTTAAATATTACCTTCCTGCTAATTATACTCAAAGTAGTATGTGTAACCTGGTACTTTCTCTCCAACTGCAGGCATATAAACTATGTACTTCAATGACCCTTCTACTTGAAAAAACCCAAAGCAAACTGCCAAAATATATGAAAGAATGGTATTAAAGCATATAGTCAGGCAAAGAATAGTGATTTCTGGGACATGGGAAACAAAACAAGGGATCCCTATCATGACACAGATTGCTTCTGTCTGAAAGGTTCTAGGCTGTTATAACAGAAAAACTTTGAGACAAAGTATGATGTGTCCCCAACTTAAGAAGATGAAGTTAAGAATCCAGGGAAACCAAGGGAGCTGTAGTTTATAGTACACAACTGTCAGAGATAGAATAGAGAGATTAGAGGTACACGCACAGAAAGCACTGAGGTTTACAGAAGATTTTAAGCTAAGTATTAGTCAACAATGGCACTAGAGGAAACAAATTGAGAAGAGTGAAAATAATGGGGTCAACAGCACCAGGCAGTTGAACAGGGCTCGGAATAGTGCTAGCCCCCATTAACCAAACTGGAAAACTTCCTAACTATGGTATGTTTGTAGAATAATCACACTAGATTTATCTCAGTAGTGGGTAAATATTGACCCTAGAAGTAAAAGAGGATTGATTGGATCCCATAAAATTAACCTAAAAGCAAGTTTGAGAGACTATTTACAGCTAATATAACTATATCCCAGGGGGCAAAAAGCTTAGGTTTAGTTATATGAATACAATATATTTACCAACATCAAGGTAGAACAGTACAAGGCATCTAACACAACATAAAGGTTATGCATGAAAAAGGGAATAATTTATCTATACTGATAAAAGTCAATGAATCAAAAATCAAACTAAATAACACAGATATTAGGATTAGTAGAGAAGAGCATGAAATAGTTATTATAACTTTACTCTAATGTTTGAAAGGTATAGGTATAGAAGATAAGTTTTAAAGTTCCAAACTGAAATTTTAGAGACAAAAACTATGCAGTCTTAGATGAAGAGCCACAAATTGAGTTAAAGGGAATTAGATATTGGAAAATTAATGAACATAAAAGGATAGTGGTAGAAACTCCCCAATATTGAATGCAGAAAATAAAAAAAATGTAATACAACTCAGCAATAGAAAAGATGAACTAGTAATAAATACAAGGTGCACATTAATCTCAAAGTTTTACTGATGAGTGAAAGAAAAAAGGAATATAAACTATATAAATCCATTTTATATAATTCTCTAACAACCAAAGTACTCTACATTCACCCAAATCAGACCAGTAATTACTTAGACAAGGCAAAGAAGGGTGAAAGTAAGTAAAAAATTTGAAGTAGTGATGGGTATATGCATTATCTTGATAGTAGTGTTTGTTGAGTTTCAAAGTTTTCACATACCAAATTTTGTCAAGTTTAGCAACGTCTGTGTGATACATTTGTTCAGTTGATTATATGCCAGTTTGACCACAACAAAAATGAAGGTAAAATTTATCATGCATCGTCTCCTCATGCAATGCTCATTATTAGAGACAGAAAATAATTATTACAACAAGCACAAAGTTTTGTATTGATTCTTATATCTAGATGAAAATTTATCAAGTCATACCAGAGTGTCAGCATGTCTGGTGTGATTCTGACAAAAATTTATGGTATAGATAAAGCCAACTTACCATGAAATAGTCTTGGAACCTAGTCTTCTCTCTGTTGTGAAACCATCAACTTCATTGTATTTACCTTTCAAACAATTATAGCAACATAACATAGGAGGCACAAATAAAATAAAACAACAGCAGAAGTGGTTCATCATTTGGTTCTTAAGAAGCAGCTGCTATTTTCTTTCTTTGTTTTTTCTGTTTTTTGTATTGAGGATTGAATATGGGATCTTGTGCTTGTGAGGCAGGCACTGGAACCACTGAGCTAAATCCCCGGCCCAGCTGCTAGCTATTTTATATCATGGCAAATCAATAAATATTTTGGAATGAAATAATAATTCTAGGAAGATGGGAAGCTTCATTTTCTTTATGATGAAAAGAACAATGATAAAAACAATTAATAGAACAGAAAATAACAATGGACAATATGGAGGCTTTCATATTTGCGCAACTACAAAAGTAGAGAAGAAAATTCCTGTGGAGTCTTCTGTTACACAGAATTCATTTTATCCTAAGATTACATTTTTTAAAAGTTTGTGTTCAGAGTAGAATTCTGAATTTTCCTTTTTATTTTCATTGTTTAGCTACATTACCATACTGTTTGTGCTGCTACTGCTGTGATTCCGGTTGTACATTAATACTCAATATCATTCACTTATTTAAAGTATTGATTGAGTTGCTAACAAGTGACAAACCTGGTCCTAAATAATCAGGACAGTAGAAAAAGAAATCAAGAACAACAGAGGTTGACCCTCTTAGAGTTTACATTCTCTTGTGAAAAACTGTAGAGGGTTGTAACATAGGGTGTCAAGAAGGACAAAGGGTCTGGAAAAAACTATCATGGGAAGCAGTTTTTCAAACTATAAGCTGAATCTAAGTTTTAACAACAAAGGAAAGGGAGATCAAGGTACAAGAGCAACATAGGAGTAAGTGGGGTACCTTGGAGTACATGTAAAAATTAAGGCACATCTCAAATGGAAATGGAGGTTACTTCAATGGAATATAATTTCTTTTTAATATCAGTAGTACCTTTAATTGCTTGGAATTCACGATCTACTCGGCAACATAAATTTGCCATATTATTAAAGTAACTATAGATTTTTACCACAGTCATTATATGGAGATTTAGTCCTTTGATTTAATATTAAATGTTGTATATGGTACACCTATCTAAGTTCAGTGCATAAAAATAATAGCATTTGCTTCATTGAGTTCAGGAGGACTCTCTGCTTCTCAGATCATCATGTTCTGATCATAAAATTCTTTATATCATGAAGAAAATGTATACTTTTTCTTTCCTACAATTATAGAACTTTTAAAAAGCATTAGTGTAGTAGATGGCTCTGTCCCAAGAAATATGCAAAGTTGTACAGTAAACATGGCATAAATTCCTGGGGAGCTTATTTTACTTGGTAGAAGGCAATTAAAAATATTTTAGATTAAAATGCATCAGAATTATGGGTTAAATACAAAATGTGTAAGATCTTTAAAATAAAATGAGCATTCAAAGAGATTTCATACATACAGAGAGGCACTTTTAAATTATAGTTCTGTCTTTTCATTCTCTTCTCTATTAGGCCTATAAGTGCTACATTAATGAAAATTTAAGAATATAAATTCATCCTTTTAAATTGACTGTTCATTATTTTGGGAGTTGGCTCTGGTTATTTAGTGAATCTTCTACATATGAAAATGCTCACACTCAAGTAAACTTTCTATGGTGCAAATCCGAATCTTCTTGAAATAATTATCAACCTCAAAATACCAATCCCAGGATAAAATTATAAATACAACAGAACTATTTCTCATGAACTGCTTTAAAGAAGTTTGTGGAGACTTTTAGAAGGCCTAGATAGAATATTTTAATGAACAATGAAAGTTCTCCCAAAGACATATATTTATGTGGTTTATATTCTTTCATTATCAGTTTTATCAATTTAAACTTAACTGAGCAAATTGAGATAAGTTTTAACATTATATTCATTAGCAAAGAATGTCAATTAACATCAAACTCATAAAAATAACTGACTCGATATTTTCTAGAATAGTCTATGCTCAATATCATTCACTAATTTAAATTCCCCAATACAATAATTCTTATCTATAATAATTCAGAAAAATTCCATTTAGTAATTCAATAGTGGATTTTAATATGAATTTAAACTCAATAAAGATTCCTTTACTCAATGTTGAAAACTAATTGTCATTCCTGAAGTTTCTGTGCTATTAGTGGTTCTACAACAATGAGTTGTTATAGTCTTCCATTAATTTGTACTGCTGGAAGCTTCCAGAAGTCTACCTAAGATTCCATGATGATTTTCCCTGCCCTCATTGTATAGCAGCACCTATATTTCCTTTCTATAGAACAGGATCCATTATATGCCCAGTTTACCTCTCTGTGCTCTATGGTTCAAGTGCTCACAACCAGATGTCAAACTTAACAACTGAATAAAGGCAGTTGTTTCCACTGGCAAAAGCCATTCCAATTGCAAATTCAGAGCATAAAGTTTAAAAGGAAAAAGAAACATTTTGAACATATGATGAGAAGAATAGCTATAGGAATGATGTCTACTTTTATCAGCTACCATGCTTATTTAGCCACAGGCAAAACTGAATGTAATATTTCACTTTGATTCAAGCCATGGACTATATCACCTGCCAATAAGTTAATGTCCAGAAGAAATATCTAGAGTGGATAGTTTCTGCCTTTTATCTGGAGACACTACTCTTAAAATTATATAACTCTGACAGATCTGGGTGAGATATGTAGAAAACCGACTTCACTCCTTGAGGGCTAATTCACCATTATTTTTATGAAGTGAGTTCCATGGTTAAAAATACTATTCATGGTATACCTAAAATATAAACCAGGCACTGTATCAGTGTACAAATGGTAGCACTGGTAGAGGAATTTTCAGCAAGTTAGATAAATGCATGTAAGGAAAAAACACGTGTAAGTCAATGGGTGCAAATTGCTACCTTCCTAGTGATAGGGAACAAAGTGATTTTCTACATGTCTCACTTCTGATGGACAGCAGTTTATATCAGGCACTCGATAATACATGTACAGCTTAGGGGTTGAGCATTGGTGATAGTCAGCAGAGCTCTGACCAGGATTACTCCATGTTGCTTTATTCCTTGAACTATGGCCTCAGAATGGCTGGTGAAAGCGGCTGACTCACTGCCCTAAAAAAGATGAACTTTTCTTCCTGATTATGGAGAGCCTTCTGTTCAGTGGACTCTTTTGGCTGAACCTTCAACTGTGAACAAGTAGTTTACATGTTGTCTCCACTTTTTAAAGTCCATCCATATCCTTCTTCCTAATGTGTCTTAGTCCTCAGTTCTTAAATCATATTCTCTGAAAAATGTTACATGGTAAATCAATGAGCCTCTGATGAAACATTTATATACCTCCATATTTCAGGCCCTTTTTACACCCAGGCAAAATAACGTAAGCATATTGCTCCAACTTCAAATGATGAATATAATTTCTCCCAGTATATTCTGAAAAGTCCATATTAAAAAAGAAAGTGTACTATTTCATTAGAAATTTTAACACCCCTCAAAATAATATGTAGGAGTAGGTCAAAAAGTTCAATAATGTGTGGATGTAAACAATACAATTAGCAAATTAACCTGGTTGATATTCAGCTGTGGAACATTCATTCTTTACAGTGTAGTTAGAATATTCGTTAAAATATATGTCTTTGTCATTAAACAAATCCTCCCAAATTTCAATTAATTAAAATCATGTAATCTACAAAACACTGATAAAATTTTGTTAACTTTATTAATTATAAGCCAATAACAGATAATTAGGAAGCCTTGTTGTTTAAAAGTTAAATGTACTAATGAGGTTTCCAATCACTGTGTCATAACACTGACCTCTCCCAGTTGAGAGGACAGGTTTAATTTGGCTCGTGGTTTCAGGGAGTTTGGTCCATGGCAGGCTAACTCCGACGAGGAGTTGTCATGGCAGAGCAAAGATGCTTAGTTTGGGGAATCTGAGAAGCAAAGAAGGGGAGTAGTGCCCCAGCGGAAGAGGTGAGGGAACAGATACAGACCCCAAAGCTGGCTCCATCGCCTCCTTGGACCCACTTTGCACTGGATGGCACCTGTCGGTATCAGCTGCTGCAGTGTTCATCACACCTCGTAAATATAACCCTGAAAGGGGTTTCCAGGGTACTTTCAGAATGTGGAAGTGACGGAATAAGCGTACTCAAAGTGAAGGAGAGTATTTTGAGCGGGATTCGGGGCACTGTGTCCTTGAAACATGAAACATTTACCATGTATTTTAATCATACCTCATGCTAGTGAGGATGTGGAGAAAAAAGGTGACCATAAGCACTGTTGATGGTGATGTACAAAAACTAAAAATATATGTATCATAGGACACAGCCATACCACTCCTGCTGATATATCTGTAAAAAATGAAGTACACATACAAAAAAGATGCTTACGGACCCATGTTTTCTGTAGCTGTATTCACAGTAGCCGAGTTAAGGAATCAGCTTAGGTACCGGTCAACAGATAAGTAGAAAATAAAATATAGCATAAGAGGTGTGACCAAAACATAACGAGTTGTTAATGTTTTAAAAGATACATAGCAGTGTGACGAGGTTCCTTTAGAGCTCCCTCCCTTGCCTCAGACACACTTATCCCATCATCACTTTGAGAAGCAGTTCTGAAAGTGCTCTTTTGTGAATGGCTATCGTTTTGCTGTCCTGCCCGTCACTATGCTGAATTTATTAAAAACATTTACCTTTCATAGTCTTCTTGAATCTGGGGAAGAGCAGGAAGTCACATGACGCCAGATCCACTTACTGACGTGGTTGGCCACACATCATATTGTTTTTCGAAGGCTGCTTCTCCGTTGTATGGCACTCAGGAGCACTCACCATATTCATAATCTTGCCTAATAAAGACATCGGAGGAAGAGGATTTCTGGAACTGATTCATAGAGTGGCAGTAACGATGCGATAAACATTTTCAAAATGAAGGGGAGTATTTTTGAGAGATTTAGTGTCAATATATCTTTAAAATTTAAACATTTGCCATATATTTTGATCACACCTCATATATACCTCATGGAGTAAAGAAGAATGATATAATATTTACATGAAAATGGATGGAAGTGAAGGGCGTCTTGTTAAAATTAATAAGTCGGACATAGATAGAAAAGAATGACATGTTCTCTTTGTGGAAACTGAGAAAAAAAGAAGGGAGGGAGTGAAGGTAAAAAGAGGAAGGGGATTCTGTAGAGGAGGAAGGAGAGGGAATGCAGTGGTGGGTTGTCATGATTTAAGAACCATATGTGTATGCATGGGAATATCATAGTGATGCCCTGTAATTTACACAATTTATTTGTGTTGATAATTAAATAGTAAAACCGAAATGTTCCTTTAATGAAGAGGAATTCTTATTGTTAGAAATTCTTATTCTGCTGTACTAAATTTCAGCTTAGGCTTAAAATGTATAATAAGTAGGTTATAAAGGAAAAAACATGGAAAACTGACAAAATGGCTAATAGAAAGTTTTCAATATATGATTTCAATATATAATAAAATGAAAATTCAAGAAAAATTCGTGTGTATTTTAAAATTTCAGTTATTTTCTTAACAGTCTGTTGTATCTAACAAAGCTTTGAATTTATATTGAAGAATGAGCGCAGATGTAACACTGGTGAGTAGAGACACGGCTTACCACCTGCTAAAACTGACACAAAGCCTCTAAAACCAAGTCATTACGCTCTTAGTTTAGACTTAGAAAAAGCTAAGTGCAGAGAAAGAGTTCAGAAGAGAAGAATTTAGATATATAAAAAGGAAAGTACTTCAATTCACTAATATCTTTTCTCGGGCACAGGTGACTATCTGAATGAAATGTATGTAGAATTTCACTGCATATCAATTCAAAAATATTTGTAGGATAAATTAAAAATTATAGTGTAAAACTAAAATCACAAAAATGTTGCAAGACCTTAAGGGACCAAACCAGACCCTCTACATATTTGGAACTTTTCTAAGTTGTGACATGAAAATTATTGGTCAAAATAAAAATATGGAAATATTTTAATATAAAATACATACTTTATAGTAAAGTATACAGTGAGTTCAGTGTAGTCCAAAAGTATAGGATGGGAAATATATTTCATGCTTCAGGTGCATAAGATTTGCATTATCTTGTCAGAGATGACTTATTTCAGGATTCCCATGTGTATGAATGGCTTGTGGTTCAAGTAAAGCCCTGAAAACCATGAAGTAAATAGAAAACCATGAAGTACTGTTAAGCTCTCAGGAATTATTCATTACAGCAGCAGTATTACAAGGAGTTCTTATGTGTTTGTCATCAAAAGAAAATCTAAGAGAAAGATTTATAAAGGGTCTTTAACAGGCAATTTATGGAAAAGAAAACAAAATGTAGACAGTGACATAGAAATAATAGGCACTAAATACAAAAATATAGTAAGCTTCACATGTAGAAATTTTAAACTAAATAGCACATTTTAATTATAAAGTAAAAGAAAAGTATATCTGTACAGATGATCAAAAATAACATAATACTAAACGAATGAAAGTCTCTACTACAGGCAAATAAGTGATACTACATGAAAAGGAAATTTCATACAGCCTTTTTGGGAATACAATCTTGCTGTCTCTGTTGCTATGACAGAATATCATAAATTAGATAATTTATAAAGGATGGAGATTTATTGGTCCATGAATGGGGACTGAAAGTCAAAGAGTATTTTACCAGGGTCTGCTGAGGGCCTTGTTACTGCACCAAAGGATGTGGTTACATCATACAGAGAGGCAAAGCAAGTGTGCTAGCCTGAGCGTCTCTTCCTTTTTCCCTAAACCCTCTAACACCTAATCCTAATTACTTGCCAAAGGTTCAATCTCTGGAGGCCATTGATACGATTTTGGGGGATTACATTTTTAATACATGACTCTTGAGGAGCATAATCAAACCACAGCACTGTTGATCTAAATTTGTTACACATTTTCTGACACATGTTATGAGACTAAGGAAATCTGAGGATTTCCTTACTGATAATTATTTGTATAATATAAATTTGCTAAATGAATGCTGCAATAAACCATGTTGTTCTGTGGATAAATCTGCAAATGAGTTACAGCACTAGTAGAGAACCTGTTGATAAAATTAGTGTAACATTCTTCCCAGGGAAATGCATCACCTTGGCAAGGGTGAGTGAAATGTGTTTCAGTTGCCTTCAGCAGATTGCTCAATATAATTTTTAAAAGACAAACTACAGTAACATGTATGTAAAATAAGCCCAATTTCTTACACGGATAAACAAATACTTATACAAAAATTTATTCTTCGGTGTGTGAAAATGCAAACATGCTGATCAGTGGAGAGAATAATAATTAATAATTTTTTAAAAAATATGAACTTTAAGCATTCTATGACAAAATGCAAATTTGTGAAAGAAAACATTTTAAAAATATATGTGCCTATATACACACATTTATATTTAAATGTTCTTGCTGGCTGTATTTAGTAATTGAAAATGTCGAGTGATTTTGACTTTCTTCTTACATTTTGCTATATTGTTTTAAAGACATGAATTATTTATATAATCAGAAAGAAATAAGGAAACATTTTCATTTAACAAAGGAAATATGTGAGCTGTGTTGATTTGTAGACTTATATGACTGAGATAAGTTTATCATTGTAATATCCCATTCCTCTGTTTTTTCAGATTGGAAATCTCCAGACACAAGTCATTCTTTAAGGTCATCTAACTATTTTTATATTTATCTTTGATACATTACATTCTTAGACTGTTGAAAGAAGCAAATGGTCATGTCACAGGATTTCTCTTGGCATACCTTGAAGCCACCGACCATTTAATTAGTACATACTGCACCATCTACTACGTGAGTTCTATAAAAGGTGTGAATACCTCAACAAATCTTGGAGAACATAAAAGTTCTCAAGAGCAGGTAGACAGGCATGAAATTAGTTCATACTAGAAAGGTTAACCCTTTTCAATGCTTTAGTGTTTTCTGGCATCCTAGATTAGGTAAGAGGCGATTGTCTAGAAAATGTCAAGAAGCAGACTGAGACACAGGACGCACTGAATTTCTGCTGCTATAACTGGGAATAAACAGAGGACTCTTTTTTATTGTGAATGGTCCTCTTCAGCCCTATGGTCCTCTTCAGCCCTATGTGCTGTCCAAATCTCAAATAAAGAAGGGTTACTGAGAGAATGGAACTTACTTTATTTTACCACCATTTAGTCGCAAGGCTAGTGCTACTCTATAAACACTGAATTTTAGCAGAAAAAAAAATCGTATTTATTCCATGTCACATCCTCTTCCAAGTAAAATATTTAGGAAGAAAAACAGGAGCAAGTATAATTTTCTGCTTCTACCAGAAATAGTGAATCACTTAACTTGTTTTCTCTGTACGAATTGGATATCAAGAATCCTCAAGAGCGCTGTTAAAATTATCTCACAATATAAGCAAAAAGAGATGTGTAGGGGGTTTCTTCAATGTTTTCCTTCTTTCTTTCCTTGTTTCCTCTTTCTCTTCCTCCTTCTTTCTCTTTTTCTCTCTTTCCCTCCCATCCTCTCTTTCCTCATTCATGCTTTCCCTCCTTTCTTGTTTAAATTTTGTTTGACAAAGGCACTTTCAAGTAGAAGTGTGAGATTATGACAGTAAAAGAGAGACAAATCAGACAGGTTCAAATTCTATTAAGCTTGCAGGTACAGGCAACATGTTTTGATAGTGTTCCCACATGCTTTATGAAGACATAATAGATTACCTGCTGACACTGCTGGAGTAGCAAGGGTGCTTGATGTTGGATAAATGGGAAGGTGTGATATATTTTGTGCAATTTAATCAAATAAATATTGGACACTGTACAAGCCATATGGTGGGCCTAGTTATAGTGTTTGATCTTCAATTCATGGTGGTATTAAATTTCTAATAGAGGTGATTTTCTAGCTGTGTTCAGCTCTTAGAAGGCAAAAAATAAGTCGGAGGAACAAGCAAACAATGGTAAATACTGCACCATATAACTGAACTCAGAAAGGAAAAGAAATGAAAACAAAATAGAAAACAATTAGGGGAATAATAAAAGTATCAAATTGGTTAAAATATTAAGTAAGATTTGTTGGCCACTTGAGCTAGTAGGATAGAGAACATAATACTAAAGTTCATAATTTGAGAAATAGATCAATTTTGGCCATTGGAATGATGCATATAGAGGAATTGATTCATAATATTTTATACAGCACAATCCAACATTTAGAAAGAGACAGGAATAGAAAGTAAAGTGAGAACTAAGAAAGCTATGGAACATTGATATATAAGAGTAGCGTAGTGAAAAACAAATTGCCAGCTCATACTATAAGTGTTTGTAGGTAGAGCGAATGGGGAGTGTTCTAAACACAGTTCTTAGGTGCAAATAAGAGAAGTCATTCAAATAAGCTTGAACAGCAAACATTTATAAAAAGAACCAGATTATTTCAGCTGGATCCTGTTGTGGTTTGGATCTGGAGTTCAGCCCAAAGCTCTCAAGTGAGTGCACAGAGCTGCACCCGCTGTGTATGGTTAGATCATGGCAGTGCTGTGCTCATCTTCCTGGGAGTCTTGCAGCTGAGTGAAGCATTGTTGGAAGAGGTGGGTCACGCGGTGTGTAAGCTGGAAGGATATACCTCGCTCTCCTTCTCCTTCCTGCTTTTTTTTTGCTTCCTGACCATGATGACCTGAGCACCTCTGCTGCAAGCTCTACCTCTGTGTGTGTTTGGTGTATGTGCTTGAAAATGTGGACTGACGTGTTTGAAACCATGAGCCAAAACAAACCTCTCGTCCTTTAGTTCTTGGTGTAAGGTTGCAGGTGTCTCGATGAAGAAAGTGACTAAGGCAGATCTTATACAAGTAGGAAACATACATTCAGGAACCATTCAGGAGAAACATCCAACCATAAACAGCTCCAGGCCGTCTTATACAGGCTCAGAATTTATGATGCTAACTCCTGGAAGCCATCAAATAATCTACCTATTAATCTGCCACTGTTCCCTTGAATAACTTGATGCCCCTGTGCGATTGGTTGCTGCGTGGATCAAGTCATGGTCATGCAGGTTTTGCACTGTATTGTTCAACTCCTCATTTAAGACCAAGGCAGAGCTATCTGTACAGAGAAATAGAGATCATATCAGAAGCTTCATTTCAAAGGGTGCTTTTAGCTTTCCAGTTCTCACCTACAGAAAGTTAGGTAAAGTGATAATATACACTAATATGACTTTATTATTGTATTGTCCCATGGTGATTTGTATTTGTATACAATTCATAAAGTCAGCTGAGAATTATGTTGATCTTGAATCCAATCAAATGAAAATAGGTTACTTGTTTGCCTTCTGAGTTGCAACTGAACCACAGTGGTAATATTACACAACATTTGCAAAGTGCATGTGCTCAGTTTTGACATTTTCTACTTTGGACATTGCTAATCTGAGAGAAGTCTATGCTAATACAAAGTATACATGAGACTACATAATACTAAAGTTCATAATTTGAGAAATAGATCAATTTTGGCCATTGGAATGATGCATATAGAGGAATTGATTCATAATATTTTATACAGCACAATCCAACATTTAGAAAGAGACAGGAATAGAAAGTAAAGTGAGAACTAAGAAAGCTATGGAACATTGATATATAAGAGTAGCGTAGTGAAAAACAAATTGCCAGCTCATACTATAAGTGTTTGTAGGTAGAGCGAATGGGGAGTGTTCTAAACACAGTTCTTAGGTGCAAATAAGAGAAGTCATTCAAATAAGCTTGAACAGCAAACATTTATAAAAAGAACCAGATTATTTCAGCTGGATCCTGTTGTGGTTTGGATCTGGAGTTCAGCCCAAAGCTCTCAAGTGAGTGCACAGAGCTGCACCCGCTGTGTATGGTTAGATCATGGCAGTGCTGTGCTCATCTTCCTGGGAGTCTTGCAGCTGAGTGAAGCATTGTTGGAAGAGGTGGGTCACGCGGTGTGTAAGCTGGAAGGATATACCTCGCTCTCCTTCTCCTTCCTGCTTTTTTTTTGCTTCCTGACCATGATGACCTGAGCACCTCTGCTGCAAGCTCTACCTCTGTGTGTGTTTGGTGTATGTGCTTGAAAATGTGGACTGACGTGTTTGAAACCATGAGCCAAAACAAACCTCTCGTCCTTTAGTTCTTGGTGTAAGGTTGCAGGTGTCTCGATGAAGAAAGTGACTAAGGCAGATCTTATACAAGTAGGAAACATACATTCAGGAACCATTCAGGAGAAACATCCAACCATAAACAGCTCCAGGCCGTCTTATACAGGCTCAGAATTTATGATGCTAACTCCTGGAAGCCATCAAATAATCTACCTATTAATCTGCCACTGTTCCCTTGAATAACTTGATGCCCCTGTGCGATTGGTTGCTGCGTGGATCAAGTCATGGTCATGCAGGTTTTGCACTGTATTGTTCAACTCCTCATTTAAGACCAAGGCAGAGCTATCTGTACAGAGAAATAGAGATCATATCAGAAGCTTCATTTCAAAGGGTGCTTTTAGCTTTCCAGTTCTCACCTACAGAAAGTTAGGTAAAGTGATAATATACACTAATATGACTTTATTATTGTATTGTCCCATGGTGATTTGTATTTGTATACAATTCATAAAGTCAGCTGAGAATTATGTTGATCTTGAATCCAATCAAATGAAAATAGGTTACTTGTTTGCCTTCTGAGTTGCAACTGAACCACAGTGGTAATATTACACAACATTTGCAAAGTGCATGTGCTCAGTTTTGACATTTTCTACTTTGGACATTGCTAATCTGAGAGAAGTCTATGCTAATACAAAGTATACATGAGACATTTTCTTTCTCTTTTTAATTTAAGCACAAATATTATACTTATCATTGTGTATGAGAATTCATTGCAGATGTTAAATATGAAAATTTAAAGTATAAAAAGCTATGAAGAAAATTAGAGGATTAATCTTCATGTTGCTAGGTTAGGAATTATTTATCAGATATGACACAAAAGTATAAGCTAAAAATAAAATAATAAGGTAAATTGGACATCTTTAAAATATTTTGTGCTTTATAGGGAAACATAAGAAAATAAAGAGATGTGATGATTAATTTTATGTGTAAAGCTGAAGGGTTAAGGAAGACCTAGAGAACAGGAAAGAACATTTCTGGGAGTTTCAGAGTGTGTTTCCAGAGGAGTTTGGCATGTGAATTTGTGGATGAGTGAGGAAGATCCACCCTTATGTGCAGAGGCTCAGATGAAACCACATTGTAGATGAAAGTCTCTCTTTCCTTTTTCTAATTTTTGGCTTCCAATTTTGACCTCTGTATATTTGACCATCGGTTTTTCATCCCCTATGTCACCTGTGAAAGAGCACTGCTTTAATTTTCTCTTCACTGTCTAACTCTCAGCCCGATATTTAACCTGACAATCTGATAACAAAGGTAGGAAGCATCACGCTCTAACCACTGTTTCCATTGAATATGTTACAGAGAATAAAACATCGCAGTATACTGAGAGAGACTAGAAATATGCCTGTGGAGACTGACGTCACAGTCTTTAATGTACAAGAGATCTCTCATTGTAGCATCATACCACATCTTTTGAGGAATTGAAATTTTTCTATCAACATCTGTTTTTCTTATAGATGCAACCCATTGTTGAGAAGTCAGCTAAAAATTTGTAGGGAGACTTGTGTATTGTGATTATTTTAATGACTTAGTATGGGAAGTAGATAACCAAGCAGTGTCTTCTTTGGGAACATTAAAAGTTTTGGTTGTCCTTGTCCTCGATTCTGCATTTAATATACCTGACCAGATGATTTGTTTAATATAGTTCTTAGAGTGACTGTGTTAAGAAGGACCTAATTGCCAAAGAACAGGGGGAAATACAGTGTTTGTTTAATAGATTTATGAGTTGGCATCCCAAGATCAATGGCTCCAAACTATCGATGTGCTATTTTGTGCTAGACACAGATCCTGTTTGTTATGACAGAAGGACTCTCAATGAGAACGAGATGAAAACTATGTTGCTATCCTGGCACAATAGGCATCAACGAATGAACACATTACAAGTTACAGTGGATAAACTTGTACTTTGGATTACAAAGACAGATATGTTCTCCTTCCGTGAAACAGAACAGCCACTGCCTGCACATTTCATTGTCACTGGTAACCGGGGAAACTACCAAATTCAGTCTTGAACCATCATTGACCTAGATTCTCAGTCAGGTTACAGAGCATTATTTCAGCTATGTGGTGTGATTTTTGAGCAGATATGCACTCTCATCACAACGATTTTTGTCTGCAGTGGTGCGTGGTATTACAGCTCTGGACTTTTTCAACCATTTCAGATCCAGGAAAATATATTATGGTCAAGAATACTTTTTCTCACAGATTCAAAATAATCAGACAATTAAAAATATTAAATATTCCTGTAGATTGCCAGGTATCTTAACCCCACTTTTTACAGTGTGTAATTTTATCATGAGACTAAACAAAAAGTAGTACATCCAAGTGTCTAAGGCTGCCATAATTTGATGGGCACTAGAATAATATGCCTCTGTACAAAGGTCAGGCCTGTGACATATTAATTGTAGTAAGTTTGGCATATCTTGATGACTTGGTTATTTGAAAAAAATACAGAGTGATAAAAATTGTTCTTACTGTGTTCATTATATTATAGTATAAAATAAATAATAATGTAAAGAATACTTTTTATAGTATAAAATAAATAATGTAAAGAATACTTTTTAGAATAAAATAAGTAATTAAGAAATGTTAAACAATTATTTTGCACATTATAAATGTCTTGGGTTTCATATCTGACTTCTCTAGTCATGGTTTGTATTTTACTTATATATTATAGTATAAATCTATCCTGTCAACCCTCATACATCAGAGCACAAATGATGGTCCTTATGGAATTTAGAGAACCAACCCTCAACTCTCATCTGTTATCTTGAAAATTCCTAGCAAGAAGTAAGGAAGAAGGTACAATGTTTTTAAATAGGGGAAATGAGGATTTTTTGGATTCATACATTAAATAGGAAGTACTGTTCTCAGCACAGGAAATATGCAACATATACCAGAGGGAGGCCTGACTTGTACGGATTGGCTAAGTTTGTATGGCCTAGGGACAGTTCTTAGAAATCCAAGTAAAATAGAAGCTAAAATAAGAGTGTTTTTGAGGCTGAGGTGGAATTTTGTTTTTGGTACTATTTACAAGGGTGAAGATCTATTTTTGAACCTTGAAGTCATGCAATAAAGTTTAATGTAGCCATTAGAATAATATGAAAACACGACTTAACTTAGAAATATTTATCTTCTCTACCTTTCAGTTTTACTCCTCCTTCTCACCCCCACACCCTTACACAAATGGTCCAGATAGCACTACATATTCACATACATTTTTTATTTTGTATGTTGATAGCTGTAATATTTAGAATCCATGGCAATTTCTGATTTTTTTTCTCTTTGTGTCAGAAACTATGTGGTATCTTTGCTTCTAACAAAACCAAATACTGTTGTGCTGAATTTAAGAAATACTATCTCGATACATAACTTTTTTCTAATCATTTGCATTTCCTTAATCAACTTTAGCAATTTCTCCTGATTATTTATAAGATATACTTTACTAATAAGATACCTACACCTGTGTGCCTTGGCACAGATAAGAGTTTTTAAAAAGGTATTTTTAAAAACTAGATTAGTAAGGACTGATTACTATATCGCTGAAAAAGTATTTATTAAATAGAAGCACTTTATGGAATTTAGAAAATTAAGCTAGTCTTTCCTTTAAGGGATTAGTTAAACCATTTTTCTAGGAATGTATAGATTTGAAATGCTTTTTAAATCTTATTCCATTAATACAATTACCATTGAAAATTAAGTTACATGCAGTATCTCAATTTGTTGCTCATGGGATATGATCACTCTTGGTTTAAAATTACATTATACTTAGCAAAGCTTCAAACTATCAGGTTACCTTGTTTGGCAGATTGTTAGATTAATCTTCTAAATCACTGAAATATCTATTACAATTTTCAAAAGAATTGACTATAATGAATTAGAGAACTAATCTCAACAATTTATCACGCAAATGAGGTCACCACACTCAACAGAATATTCAAGACTGTCAGCCCATTATTAACATTTTCTTTACATTAAAGCATATACATTTCATTTTATACCCTGTTATGTTTTAATGGATTTTAAAATGTAATACAGAACTTTGATATTATAAATAGAAATTAATCACAGACACCTTGCTATAAATTATATTTCTGAATTTATTACAACCTTCATGAGTAGTTAATAAGATAGTATGCACACTGACAAAGGACAGTGGTTTACTCAAGCTCTAAAACTTTTACTAGGAAACCCAGTTACAATTTCAAATTGGTTTTCCACAGTGTGTATAGTTTATTCAAAATAACAAAAATAAGGAGGGTTAGAATGCTTTAAAATACTATAATAGAAACCATTTAGCTGAAGTTTAAGGCTATTTATTATTTTTTGTTCATTAAGTATATGGTCTTTAAAATTCTCAAAGATCATTGTTATTTCTACAGATATACTGTTCAAGAATTCATTTTGTGAGTTTGGGAAATTTATAGGGAAGCATAAGAGACTAAATTATATAATAATATGCTACAAAAACATTCACTATAGCATGTTACAAAAACATTCACAAGAAGGGAAATTGACAAAACAATAAAAATAGGACTCATTTTGATTTAAGCTAAAATAATACATTTCAAACTCAGCCTTGAGCCTAGTGTCTGAAGAATCAGCCTCGGGTCATTAGGGATGTTACCTCGTTGAGGCAGTCGGCACCCAAGCTTATATAATATTATCTGCTCTTGGTCTTTATTTAAAATCGCCGTTATTTCACAAATTCTGAAATATGCATATGACCTGACACCTTTTTTTCTGATATCTACTGTTACTCATGCAGGGTATAGTGTCGCTGCAGGTACCATTCTTTTTTCATTTTCCCCTTTTTCTATAGCTACTGTTTCTATTTCACAGCTAAGAACCTAGGCCTGTCTCTGAGTACCAGGCAGGGAAAAAGGTTGTTATCCACTGAAGAATGGCCTTGCAGTTGATTGTCCATTAAATTTTAGAACTGCCTTTGTTCTATGTGCATTTTTCCATTCTGGCTGCCAAACAGCATACTTTATTTGGTACCCAACATCTAATCTGGATAACTTTTTTACTTTTATTAGTGCATATTTGTACTGCACAGTGATTACATTCATTATAGGAAATTGCTACACCTATAGAACACATTTCAATTCTTTCCTCCCCTTCCCTTCACTCCCCTTTCCTTTTGGCAGCATCAGATCCACTTATAAGACTTTATAAACTTAATTATCATATTTACAGATTAAAACCCAGACTAAAGACAAAAAAGATATAAAACATGTAAGACAATTTTATAGACTAAATGTGAAGGTTTTTATTTTCTTTTAGAAATAACCCTGATTCATTGTGGTGTTTGTTTCTTTTTACTGAGTTTATTGGCACAATCTAGGTATACAGTACAGTTACATTCATCATTGGGATTCTGTACCTTTACATAATAGGTCTTGGTTCTCATTTTTCCCCCTCGTCCCTGCTCTCCCTTCACCCCCTCCCCCCTCCCCATTTACAAACACTTTATTTCCATTTTTTTCAGTTTCTCATATTTTTTCCTCTCCCTTATTACCTTTTCCCCACCCTTCCCACTTTCCCTACACCTTTAGCCCTTTACTTCCTATTTCACATTATTAATTATATCATTGGGATCCTGTGTACTATTATAGTTTTTCACACCAGAGAAACTATTCGGTATTTCAGTTAAAGAAATCTCTGTATGAACATTAAAAATAGGGAATCCTAAAATAAGAATAAAAAGGAAAGAAAAAGAGAAAAGGCAACGATGTATGATTAAAATAATCCTCAATTCTGAAGATGAAAATGGTCCCTTAACATATTTAAATTGCTTCTTGCTCTTGTAGTCTTATCTTATTCTTTTTTTCATTATTTAGAGAGTGTTTTATTAGTTTCTGTAATCAAACCCACGTAGATATGACCTTACATATTTAGTACAATGTGTTACCCCTGTACAAATGCAAAAATTAAAAATTAAAAAATTGACATTTCTAGACCAATATGGCTGTCCATTTCTGTACAATGCCAACTCAACAAACTAAATTGGGATAACTTTTTCCAAAGTTGACAGCACCATTAAAGTTTCCCAAAATTCAATTTACATATGTATATATATATATGTGTGTGTGTGTGTGTGTATAAAGACTAATAATAGAATTATGTTATGCATCGATAGCAGCAACAGCTTTTCCAGGTTCTGCAGTCATCTGAACAAAATTATAGACTCAGCACATTCCACTAAACAAAACAAAACAAAACAACAACAACAACAACAACAAAAAAGAAAAGAATAATATCCAGAAAACAGCAAAGTTCTGTTGTTGTGGTACCTGGCACCATTTTTTTATTAGCATCTTAATCATCATCTGGAAAAAGAACATTCTAGAGTAATATCATTAAATATAGCTCTGATAAAGCATGGTCCTTACTATGTATCATAAAGCAGGTACAAGATATTTTACATTCACACAGGTATGATACAGTACCATCCTACATCAATAATACTAGAATCATTTTTGGTTTGAAATTTTCTTTGTCTGCAAATAAGATTGCTTCCCCTGTTTTTTTCTGGGCTCCTGTCACATGGAGAATTGTTTTCTGTCCTTTCACTTTAAGTCTATGGGCTTCTTTTTGCCCTAGGTATGTTTCTTGTATACAACATATTGTTGGATTTTGCCTCTTATTCCATTTTGCCAGTCTATTTCTCTTGATTGATGAGTTGAGGCCATTGACATTGATGATTATAAATGATATGTACTGACCTATTATTGACATGTTATTGACCTTTTGTTGACTCTTTTTACTTTTTCACCTTCTCCTTTTAGTTTCTTGCCTTGCCTATTTGATTTTCTCTGTTGGGCCTCATGGTGTTGGTGCCTTCATTGTCTTTTTCTAGGATCTTATTTAGAATTGCTTGTAGTAATGGTTTGGTATTCATGTAGTTTCTCGGGTGTTCTTTGTTGTGGAAGTGTCTTATTTACCCATCCATTTTGAAAGAGAGTTTTGCAGAATACATCAGTATATGGTGGAGGTGGTTCTCTTTTAGTACTTGAAATATCTCACTCCAGGCTCTCCTTGCCCTAAGGGTTTGTGTTGAAAAGTCTGCTGCGATTCTGATGGGCTTTCCTTTGCATGTGATTTGTTTCTTTTTTCTTGCTCCTTGTAGTATTTTTTTCTTCTGTTGGGTTTCTGGGATCTTGATTATTATATGTCTAGGTGTAGATTTTTTTTTTATTGTAGCTAGTTGGGGTCCTATATGTCTCAGTTATCTGAATGTCAAATTCTTCCCCTCTGTTTGGGAAGTTTTCTGTCATTAATTCTGCAAACAGTTTTTTAAAGTCCTTTGTATTTTCTCCTGCTACTTCATATATTTCTATCAGTCTTATGTTATTCTTCTTTGCATCTTCTAGGAGATGTTGAATCGATTTCTCATGATCCATTACTGTTTTTAAGAGACCTCTCTTTTCATGGTCACTGACTGCAATCTTATCTTCTATATCTGATAGTCTATCTTCGCATGCTTTTATTCTGTTGAGTACACTTTCAATGGAGTGTTTAATCTCCTGGATATCTGTTTGAATCTCTTTTATGGATTCCATTTCTTTCCTATGTTGGGTGCTTATTTTTTCCCTTTCTTTCTTATGCTGGGCCTTCATGGTTTCTATCATGGTCCTGAGCTCATCTATTTTTTTGTCAGTTCTGCTCTAGAGTCTTGAATCACAACTTCCATTTTGCTCACTATCTCTATGGTTATCTGGGAAAATATTTCTGTTTTGAATTTTTCTAGAGTCTGATTGATCTGTTTTGCTACTTCCTGTGCTTTGAGTTCAGGGTGTCCTGGTGGTTCACTATCAGCCTTTTCATCCTCATTTGCCCTACTGTTTGCCATTGGTGAACTGGATGTCTGTCTTTGCATCTTGCTTAAGTGTTTTCTTATTTTTATTTTTATTGTTGGACTGTCCTTGGTTTAATCTCTGGGTTATCACCCAAATCTTCATGATATAGTTACGCCCTAGCTTCTGTGTCTCTAATGACCTGCAGACATTCTTGTCTTCATAACATCAGAGAAAACAGTTCATCAAATCAACCACAGTGCTTTATCCCAACTGATATAATCAGCAACACATTAAGATCAAGCACAACTTGGAAACTGACCACCTGTGGTAGTCACAGTCTATCACCCTTAAATCATTTGAATTAAATTGAAATCAAGAAGCAGTCCAGAACATGTCTGCAGTGAACAAAATTTCAATATAGTATATTTACCATTTAAAGACTCAGACAGAGCAAGGATGCAAGACCCCTGATCTCAGTTAGCTGATGGCTGAACCCCATGACTCAGACTGACCTCGGGCTGCAAGGCCCAGATTGAGTTCCCCAAACTTCTGAATGGTTAAACTCCACACCGCTATACTACAGGTTTCCCATTCCCTTTCTTTAAAGATGTTCAAATTTGGGAACTCAGAAAAATGCCCTCAATAACCATCTCTGCCTCTGCAGAGTGGTTCCAAAGTCTGGCACAGTCAGGAGGTCTGAGAGTGCATGGAGGGGTATAAGGGGAGTTATGGGGGTTGAGGGGCACCAGCACAGCTACTTTCCTGGCACTGGAGGTGGTGGCTGGGGTGGGAGAAGGCGTGGCTCTCCTTCCGAGGTGGGTCAGGGCCCCCATTGTGTTTTATTTCCTCCTGTTTCATGGTTTTTGACCATAAGCCTGTTTGCTAAGAGAAGATGGTTTGAGACCTGGATTGAAAACATACTCCCCCATGAATGTGGTTTTTTTTCCTCTTATAATTTACCCAAGTCAGAATTTCTTTAAAATAATTATTGACATAAAGCCTTTTAAAATTCCAAATAATTTCAGCTGGGTTTTAAATCTCACAGCATATCAGAACATGCATTTATCTTCTTCCACAGATAGCCAAATTTCTAATACATAGATTATTTATGTCAGATTCTCTCTTTTCTCAAGTGCAATAATTATAATCATGTGTTTGTTTCCTGTTGTAACCTTTTGCAAAGACTTCCAATGGTCTTTGCAATCTTTCATGAACTCTGGGCTTCCACAGCTGTTAAAATAAAATTTTATTACCAAGATCATATTTTTTGATAGGCTTTTGAGATTAGGGTTTAGTTTTGGTCTCTATAGGATGCCTTTCTTTTCTGGGCAGCTAGGTATGGATTGACAATTTCTAAAACAAAATTCAATATATTGTAGTGCTTAGTAGCTCAAAATAGCTAGATTCCATATGATTAGAAATGGTGTTATGGATACTTCAGTTCTTCCACGTCTCATTATACCTGTTATTAAATTATTTTATATTTATACTATTTTCTTGTCTTTTTAATGTTGAATTATAAATTACATATAATGCAGGAATCAAGCCTCAAATCTACAGCCCAATACTTTGCCTCTTTACATATCTGTGAAACCTCCCAGTTGATGACAATGAATATTTTTGTCTTCCCTGAAGGTTAGTTACATCCTTGTGCTCTACAGGCCAAACATTCCAACCCTCTGCTTTTATTGTCACTTCTAAGAATTTGGTGAGAACTTTCATCATCTTTAACAAAGACTTTCTAGTGCTTTTTTAAAATTTTCCAATGTTTTGTAGTTTTATATTTAGATTTTATTCTCATTATCTATTTTGAATTTTCCTGCATAATAACTGAGATTTAGGTTAAGAATTACTGTTCAAGTGTGTATCTTTGCAATTGTTTCAGCACCAGTGTTTAGAATGGCTCTCTTTCTTCTACAGAATTGCTTTGTACCTTTGTTAAAATTATATTGAATATATTTGTGTGAGTCTGAATCTGGGTTATGTATTTTTTCCACCTGTCTGCATGTTTCTTCCTCCAGCAAAATACACTGACTTCATTTCTATAGCTAAATACTAGTGCTGTTCATCAGATACAATGCTTTTTATACTTCATTATTTTATAAAAATCACTCTGTCTACTACACTTCCATAAAAATGGTAGAATAAGTTTATATGTAACTACAAGATCTAGTTGGAATTTTGAGAGAAATTATATTAAGTGTATAGATCATTGAATAGAATGTAAATATATTTATAATGTGGACTCTTTCAAGTATGAACAAGATGGTGATGTTGAGTTTTTGTCGATTTTTAATCACCTTTTTATAATTATAAATATAGTACCTGAACGTGTTTTTATACATTAATATATTAGTATCCAATTATTTTAGAAACAATTATAAATGTTATGGTGTTTAAAATTTCAGTTTTCACATGTTCACTATTAATATCTAGACTTTTGATTGACCTTTTCTATAAGGATTCACACCTTTTAACTTTGCTGAACTCACTAGTTTTAGAAAGTTTATAGAAAATATATCACCTGTAAACATTGTTATTTATTTCATTCTTTTCCCCCCATTAAGTTTATTGGTACATTTAAAGCAAACAGTACAGTGACATTTATCATTGGGATCTCATACCTTTACATGATATGTCTTGGTTAATGTTTTCTCCCCATAACCCTGCCCTCCCTTCACCTGCTCTTCCCTTCCCTATTTATGAAGACTTTTTTTCCACTTCTTTCTTTTTTCACATTTTTTCTTTTCCCTTATTTCCTTTCTCTTTCCCTTCCCATTTCCCCTTTAGTCATTTTCTTCCTAGTTCATGCTATCAATTATACCATTTGAAACTTATTTACACTTTTAGTTTTTCAAAACAGAGAAACTATTCAATATTTACTTGTGTGTCCTATTTATTTCACTTAAAAGCATAGACTCATTGTGCATCCATTTAGCTATAGATGTTTCTAGTTTCTTGTTTTTCATTTCTGAGTAGTACTCCATTTTATAGAAAAACCACATCTTCTTTATCCAGTCTCCAGTTGATGGGCATTTGGGTTGTTTCAAAGTTTTAGTTGTTACAAACTCTGCCACTATAGCCATGGGCACACATATATCACTGTGGTATGAGTCTTTTAATTCTTTTGGAAAGATACCCAGCAGAGGGATAGCTGGGTCAAATGGGACCTCTAATCCCAGTTCGTGAGGTATCTCCATATTGATTTCCAGAGAGGTTGTATTAGTCTGCATTTATAGCAACAATGCAGTAGGGTTCCTTTCTTCCCACAGCCCTGCCAGCATTGGTTATTGATTGATTTCTTGATGGCAGCCATTCTTTCTGGAGCCAGGGGGAATCTTAGTGTTGTTTTTATCTGCATCTCTTGAATGACCAGTGATGTTGAACATTTTTTTATGTATTTACTTGCTGTTTTTACTTGTACATCTGAAAATGTGTTTCCATTACAGATGCCCATTTTTAAATCAGGTCTTGGTATTTGGTGGGGGTCTGTTTTTTTTTTTTTAGTTCATGAAATATTCTAGATAGTACTCCTTTGTCTGAGGAGTAGCTGGTAAAAGATTTTTCCCACATTATAGGTTGACTCTTAGCTCGGTTGGTGGTTTCTCTTTCACTGCAAAAACTTTTAATACAATGAGATCTCAATTGTTGATACTTTGTGCTATATGTATGGCTTTTATTTGGTTGTTTTATTTTATTTTTCTAGGTAGAACTTGCAGTCCTATACCACCTCCCATGAATTTTGACATATTGTATTTTGATTTCCTTTGATTTCTGTAATTTTAAAATGCCTTTTAAGACTTCCTGTTTGGTCTAAGGACTATTTAGAAGTATACCATTTAATTTCCAACTGTGTGAATATTTTTCATCTCATCTTTCTATTATTGATATCTACTTTGTGTCCATGATGATAAGGAAATGTACTCCTTATTGTATTTCAATTCATTTAAAATTTTTTATATTTGTGTATGTTGTAGGTCTTTTCATTAAATACCTGGTTAAAGAAAATACACCAAGTCACTTCATCAGTGGATCCTGCTATGTAACTTATGTGTTTCTAATTGTTTACAAGATGATAGTTTATTTTATTTTGCTTTTATTTTTCAAAAGTATATGATGTTCAGCCTGGGATTTAGCTCAGTGATTTGGTGGCCTGCCTTGCAAGTGCAAGGACCCAAGTTCAATCCTGGGTACCAAAAAAACACAAAAACAAAAATAAAAAAGCATATGATGTTTTGATATGATTTTGGGGGGAATTATCTGTCCTACTCCGACCATCTTGAATCTGTAGGTTTATGTCCTTCAGAAAATGTGAAAGACCCAGCTATCATTTTTTTCAAACAGTCCTTAGTCCACTCTAGCTCCACCCTTCTGGAATTCTAATGATACAAATGCCTAGCTCTTTTGTTCCTGCCTGAAAAAAACATTTTCTTTTATTTTTTAATTCTTTTTTATATGAAGTATATTTTATCAATTCGTATTCATTTCACTATTTTTAAAATCTTTACTTTGCTAGTACACCTGTCCTGTGAGGTTTTCCTTTGAGTTATTATGTTTTTCAATTCTATAAATCCTACTTAATTCTTTTTTACAACATTAATTACTTTCCTAAGATTATCTATTGCTTAATGTATTTCAAAATAATACATAATTACTTCTAAATATAACATTATATGTACTTTCAAATCTTGTCAGGAAAAACAAATATGTGATCCATCTCAATGATGATTTTTGTTGTCTTTTCTCATACACACTGTGCTTTTGTTATTGCTGTGACAAACATTATGAGACTCTGGTCCCAAGTTAAGCTCTTTAGTATGCACTTTCCTTGCTATAAAACAGTGTGAGGGCCATCTATGTATGTACCCTCAGCTCTCCTCTCATCTCTGCCAAGATCATTTGTTGGCTTTGAGAATACCAGCAATTTGTAGTTTGAAAATTAAGGACTTCAGTGAAAAAAAGACAAGAGATTGTCTTAACATGGCAGCAGTGCTTTTGCCATTAATTTTAGTTGTTAAACTCAATTTTATTTGGTTGTCAATATGTTTACTAGAGACTGAATTGAAGTTCTCTTAAAAAAATAATAGAAATGTAAATTCTGTCTAGTTAAGGGCCAGAAAATGTTAATGAGTTGGTACATTGTTAAATATTTTTATAAGAGTCTCTGTTAGGAGCATGTTTTCTCTTCAGTTTCCTCTCTTTCTGCCAGGAAAAGGGAACATATAGGTGTGTCAGTCACTTGCAATTAGGTAGCCTTAATTCTATATACATTGTCTTAAAGCTGATGGTGTATAAATATAGAAGGAAGTTGGTGTCATAATAATTATAATATCAGAACACTTTCCTGGACTAATTACTTTCAATTTTTAAGCTGAGAAAAAAATAATATTGTGAGTATAGCCACCAGTTGCAATGCAAGGAAGGTGAGATCTGGGAAGGCCGCTCTAAGATCTGTTGTTTGCATGTGTTAGCTCCAGCTTTTTTCTGCTATTTATCACTGAATTTAGTTATAACTGATATAAATTTGAGAATTTTGAATAAACTCAGAATTCTCAAATGTAGATAAAAGCACACCTAGAAAAAAATATCTCTCCTTTAGCATATGAACCCATTGATAAAGTAATCCCATTCATAATAATTTGAAAAGAATAAAGTAAGGATAACCAAAGGAAGTTAATGACCTCCATAACAAAAACTACATTACTACAAGAAAGAGATCCAAGAGGACATGATGAAATGAAAAGAACATCCTCTATTCCTGCATAAGGAAAATCAATATTGGCAAAATGGTCACATGAACAAAAATTGATATATAGTTTTAAGGGTATCCAAATCAAAATATCAATAACATTATTCACCTAACTAGAAAAAATAATTTTAAAATTTTTATGTAACCAGAAGAGATCCAGGATAGCAAAATCAATCCTAAGCAACAAGAGCAAAGCAGGAGACATCACAGTCCTGATTTTTAAATTATGTTATAAAGCTACATATTTTTAAAATATAGTTCTTTAACAACAAAAAAAAATACGTGCTAATCAATGGAACAGAATAGAGGATGCAGAAACAACTTTATACATTTTCCCACATCTTGTTTTTGAAAAGGTGGCAAAAACATATGCTGGGGAAATGAGAGCCTCTTTAACAAATGGTCCTGAGAAAACTGGTTATCCATGTTCAGGTTAAATTAGATCTTTACAGTTCTAATTTCTTGTTTCGATACTAACTTTTTTCATCAGAGTAATTTGTCTAGAACAATACTAGCATATTGCAACAACTAACTGAATTTCTGTAATTAATTAATTCCATTACGTCAACCAGTATAATCAGCCTTGATATAGTAATAATGTTGTCTGCCTGGCCATGGATCCGGTGGATGTTTTTATTTTTAAATGAATTGGGGACTATAATAATACAAAGATAAACAAAGAAACTTTATACCTAGAATGAAATCTTTGTCTTTGTGTCAAGGTCAGTCACAAAAAAAAGAGAAGGCAATGGAAGCAAAGAAAATGTTCATTATTGTCACTGTTCTTTTATTCATTGAAAGAAGTATGCTACAGAAAGGATTTATAATAAACATTGAACCATTTGGGAAGTATTTGATAAATCATACATTGTATAAACTCCCTAACCATTATCCTCTGAAGATATTTTGGTAGCATGAAACTCTTTGTTCTTAAGAAATCTTCGATAAATTAGATTGTATAAGCTGCCTTTGGTAGCTCTTTCCTATATTAATTCTCAGCCTGTGAGTATACATAGCTGCATTTACTTGAAAACTTATTTATTTAGGAAATAAGTCACTAAAAGTAATGTCAGTTTCCCATTCAATATTCATTAATAAAAATAAAGTATTCCTACCTTTGAAGTTAAATCTTGACATCAAAACAGCTATGCTTTGGGGCTGAGTAGAATTGTTCCAATATGACATAAGGTAATCTAAGTATCTTTTCACTTATCATTACTTAGTACTGCCATAGAAAATTTCATTCTTCATTGGTTGCCTGGAAGCCAGAATTGAGACTGGTGTTCAAAATTTCTATTAGGAAATGAGAAATATTTTATCATTTTGAGATAGAAATTTCAGAGATGTATGCAACATGTAGTTTCATTTATATCATATAATTTCATTTGATACACTTTTCTTTCTTTCTTTTTTTTTTTTGGTACAGGGGATTGAACTCGGGTCCTTGCTCTTGCAAGGCAGGCCACTGAACCTCTGAGCAAAATCCCCGGCCCAGATAGACTTTTCAATATAAATATTAAGTGTCATTTTTCCTCAGTCTATTTGCTGATTCCAGTTATTTTCCAATTTTTATAACTCATTCACCTTTAAAAATATTTTTTGCAAATCTGTGACTTATATAGGATGCAGTGAACTCATTATACATAAGTAATTAAACCAAGACAGTCAAATTTAAACCCAGAGATAATACTTAAACCCAGAGACAATGTTTAAACCCAGAGTTTAAATCTAATATATTTGCTTATGTTTATTTGAACTCAAATGCCTAACTGAAAAGATCTACATTTCTACTTCCAATACCTGTCTTTTATTTTACTCTTTATTAATAGTTTGAGTTTTTATATAAGAGGCGCCATGAGATATTTTGGTTTATTTGTATATTTAAATGCATAATAGAAGTTCAATAAAGTTTTGGTAAAGTGAATAAAAATATAGTGAACATTAAATCATAAAAAGAAATAAAATAAAGGGGCTAGGTTGTAGCACAGTGGCACCATGCCTGCCTGAAAAGCATGAGGAGCTGTTTGATCCTTGGTACAAATATAAATAAATAGATACATTAAAAAATGAATAAAACAAGGAGAAAAATATTTTTAAATTTCAAAAATAATTTTCTTTGAAAAAAAAAGTGCTGTGAACTTACCAGAATGTTTCAGGAATTCCTCACATAGAGAAAATAAATAGGAAAAGAACAACCCCAAATAGCCAAAAACAGCAAGAATGAGAAGAATCCAGTAACAGGCCTCAAAATGCTCAGAACACTTTGACAAAAGTAGAAACATTTGTGGCAGCAAATGAGTGAGGGATAACTGAGTTAGTAGCTTTATGTTACTATTTCAAAATATCTGAGACATTTTGGCTCCATTTTGGAGGTTCTAGGCCATGGTTCTTTGGCTCTGTTGTTCGGACCGAAACACCACATCGTCGTGATGGAAGAACGAAGGAGCGCAAAATCACTTGCCTTGCGACCCGGAAGCAAAGAGACAGATAAGAACAGGTTGGAGTCTCAGTTCCCTCTGGGAACTGACTTGCGGTCTCTTGTGAAGACTCCCATGAATTCCCCTAGCACCATCCTGGGGACAAACTCTTTAGTATGTGGGCTCAGGATATTTAAGTTCCAAACAAGAGCGGGAACTGAGGATAGCTGTCACAATTGAAAACTAAAGGGGAAACTCATACTGGCCCCATGTACCAAACAGCTGGTGGCACCAGTATTCATTCTCTGGCAGAATTAATCTCAGGGAACAGAAATTTTAAAAATATATATTTTCAATAGCTACTGACTTCCAGGTTCTGTAGAATTCAGAGCATCTGTGCACAAGTAAGAAACAATCTTAAAATAATGAGCAGCTAGATTGAAGATCCAGAGGCACCTGAAAACAACTGGCCCCGTGAAATAAAACAACTTGCCACATTTAATGAAAAGTATTATTAGTTGACACAGAATTATTAAGAAAAACGAAAGAAGAAAACATTTTAAACTGAAATGCGGGGCCAGGGATTTAGCTCCATGGTTCCTTATATTAGGACTAGAGTACCCCCTTGGAGTCCTCCAAGTACCATTGAGTTTGAAGCACTGATTTCAGGCCAGTCATATCTAAATGAATAAAATAATAAATCCATCATTTTTTTCTTCCAAACTTCTTGTCTATCTTTGGCATCAGCTTTTTAAAAATTCATTAAGTTTACAGGTACATTTTAGGTATACACTATGATAACAATCACCATTGGGAATTTGTACCTTTACATGATATATCTTGGTTCTTATATTTTTCCCTATGCCCCTTCCTCCTATCAACCCATCCACCCCTTTCAGTTTACAAAGATTTTGTTTCTGTTTTTCTCCTCTTCAGATATATATTTTTTTGATTTCCCCTCTTTCTTTTCTCCTATCCTTGCCAGTTCCCTTCCCCTTTCCCTTTGGACCTTTGCTTCCTATTTCACATTATCCGTTACTCATTTTGATCCTCATTTACACTTTCACACCAGAGAAACTATTCTGTATTTACACGTGTGTCCTATTTATTTCACTTAAGAGTATGGCTTCAATGTGATCCGTGTAGCTGTAAATGTTTCTAGTGTTTCATTCTTTATGGCTGAGTAGTACTCCATTTTATTAAAAAAAAAACATGTCTTTATGCAGTCACCAGTTGATGGGCACCGGGGCTATTTACAAGTTTTAGCTATTATGAATTGTGCTGCTATAAACATGAGTGCACATGTTTCACTGTGGTATGATTCTTTTAATCTTTGGGGAAGATACCCAGCAGGAGAATAGTTGGGTCAAGTTGCTGTCTCTCCCAATTTTGATTATTTGTCCAATAGCTTTTTCACATGCTCTATCCAGGCCTTTTAGGTATAGTGGAAGAAGGATAAAGTATAGATATCTAACTCAGAATTAGAACCAGAGAATTAGAACATTTTAATTCTTCCATATAACTGATTTCAGTTCTCCATCACCTGTGGCTGAAATAGGTAAGTTATAGCTACAATGGGATTATATTTTTTGAAAGGGGTGTGTATTCCAGGGCTTTGAAGAGTAATTGAATCTTGAAGTGAAACATCTCTCTCAGCTTTTTGGTCTGGGTGGCATAAGTGAGATGACAAAGGGAACGTTATCATTTGGAAAGTGACGTAATAAAACACACGTGCTGCCACTGCTGTGGCTCTAAAGCCTACCACCTGCAGAAGTGACATGTGTCAAATGTGGCTACCCTGCCAAGAGTAAGAGAAAGTGCATGGATTCCGTGAAGGAGCAACACCTAAACCTAAGAGAGCAGCTGTTGCAGCATCCAGTTCATCTTGAGAATTTCAGTGATTACTCAAATGCTTTGGTTTAAAAAAAAAAAAAAAAAAATATATATATACATATATATATACACACACACACACACACACACACACACACACACACACACATACATATACATACAGATATATCTGATATAAACCAGAATCACAGTGTTAATAATATTTCTGGTCAATTGGAGCAATGATGCATATATCAGAGTTTAATTTAATGTCCAAAAAATGAGTTGCAAATGATTTCAGAGATACAAAGGAATAGCAGGAAATTCACACTTGCGAATTATTTTTTCCTATATATGGCAACATGTAAACAATTGCTTATTAAATTGGAAAAAAGTTTAAAAATAAACTTTGGAAATGAAATTAGATTTTTCTCAATTTCCAAAACCACATAGGTTCTTTAGAAATTAGATTTTAAAAAATAATGATATAAAAGTAATAAAAATGTACAATTTCAAAGATTGTGTCAATCTGGGAACATGCCTTGGATACATGTTTATAACAAAGGATTTATGTTGCGCAGGATTTGGAAATGCTAGACCAGATTTTTGTCTATAAGATTATATTTCTGTGTGACTATATATCCCAGGATCTCAAAAGAAAGACTGACTTGTAGTTCAAACATGATATAAAAATGATTGAATTATATATTGAGAGTTGTTTATGAAACAGAAATATAAAGGTTGTGTGTGTGTGCTTATGAACAATAAAGGTGATTAATAGCTTCTAAATAATAATTGAGAAAAATGACAGGAAAGATGATAAAGGTAAATTTCAAATTTAATATTTTATACTGATTGTTTCCATTAAATATGTTTTGATGTTTTATTGTAAAATAGAGTTATAAAAACAGTTTAAAGGTAAATCTCTGAGTGAAGTTTAATTTTACTTCACTTTGTGTACCGATATCGATTTTCCCTTACTTCGTACATACACTATCATAAAATTTAGTTTAGGTTTTTCGGGGGACATTGTTGTTAACCCTTCAATCCTAAAATTGAATTTCATCATATAGATTATTCTGCAGGACTATTTTTTGTACCATTGAATTATATCTTTATATACTCCCATATTGATAGACATAATTGATTCAGTGGTCAGTTCTTAAATATCTTAAATCATACTTAATGAATATTATATTTGTTCCTCATTGGAAGTTTTTTGCTATGCATATTGGACACAGAAAACTTAAAGTAAAAAATATATTAAAGATGTGTGGTAAAAAAAATGACACATATTAAAATATTAGAACACTAATGCAGATAGGTATCTAGTTATTATCACCCACAATATGTATGTTATTTTCAACATATTATCTAGATTTTAAATAATCTTTACATAAAATGATATCAAGTATTATAGTTCTCCATTTATTTAAACATATTCTAGCAAAGTTCTATGGCAATTACTGGAAAGAGAAAAACTTAATCTTTGAAATATCTCTCCCCAAATTATCAAGAATATCATCTTTCTTTATTTAATATTTAATTTCCATCTTGAAAATATGAATTTAAGCAATAATGCATCTGAATATTAAAATCTAAAAAAGATTGTCCTATTTTTCTGTTTTTATTAAGCTTTTAATAAAATTAGTAATAACTGTTGTGACAATCTAAATTCTTTGGTTTCATATATTTTGATGAAATGTATAAATAATGATTTTGAAAATATTTAAGGACTCATGGAATCAAGTGAAGTGACTTAGACTGAAAATTAATATAACTAGGCCTTATTGTTGCTACCAGCTTTATTACACACTCGGTTAAGGAAGTCCTTATCTGAAAAAAAAAAAACTGACTGGTGGATCACCAAAATAAATTCATAACCCTATTTTCATTAATTTATTTAGTAAAACTTTTTATTTAACAAAAGTTATATCATATAATATGGTCAACTATATGTTTACTACTAAACAATATGTAATAGAGTGGATCCTTGACTTACAAACTTAATTCATTTGTGAAGGCTGCCTATAACTCAGGTTGATCAGTTTAAACCTCTGGCTCCTCTACATAGTCTTCAAAATCTCTTTCCTCTATACAGGCAGAGCTCAATGTCCTGAGAGTGACGTTAACCCAGGTTTTCTCAATTAACCCCATACAAGAAAAGGTGTTGTAATGTTCCTTCCAGAACTTTTTAAGGGTTAAATTTGTGTCTGAGACTATCTGGAATCATCAGTGACAGGCATTTAGACCTTAATTCAATAATTTAGTAGTGCATTCAAACTAAAATTCGGGTCCTAATCCACATTCTTCTTGTATTAGGGCAGTTGTAATTTAGGGGTCCACTGTAAAATAAAATTTATGTTTCTAAATACTCAAAACATTCATTGATTTTTTTTTCTGAAATGAAAAATAAATAAAATTTAACTTACCATTATTAAGGCAATATATCTTATATCTTATGAGAAAGCCCCTAGTATAACAAATTTTTAACTTAATAACTTTCATCATTGCAAGGTGAAAAAATATAATACTGTGTGAAGTAAAATATGATAACTATTTTAAGTATTTTAAGCGTTAGAGTAATTTAAGAAATAAGTGAAAATTGGAAACTTCCATTATACTTAGCAAACTCAACAATATGTTCAAAAGAAATTATAATAAACACATTAAGAAGCATACTGATACCGAAACCAACTTATTTTAATAAATAGATTTGTATTTGAAATGACCTTCAAATTGCTTTTGGAAATGAAGTTTTATATTTATCCCATTAATTTGTATTTTTCTGACTATCTTGCATTAGAATTTAAAAAATCATTTATAAAAATCACAATTCCTCATTCTATAAGTCGTGAGAAAAATACTATCATTTCTCTTGAGGAGAAAAATATGGTAAAATACCTTTAAGTACAGTTTAACATTTAGCAATGTATATTTCAGATGTAGTTCCATTTATTTAAGGCTTATTATTGACAAAAATAGAAGATTAGGAGACAATCATATGTTATTATTCCATAAAAACTTATTTATGGTGATAAACAATGAAAAGTAGAACTTGACTGTAATGGTGGCACACCGTGTGATTCTCTAGTTATGGAAACCATTCAAAAGAGGACGATTCAGAAAAGGAACCTGTGAAGACTCTCATTATTCTGATTAGCACAATCCACTCAAAGATTTAAAAATGTAACTATCTTGGTAAAAAAAATTAAACCTTAATGATTCTGATATCATTATCCCACTGTTTATTGTAATATGACCACTTATGTATTTGCTTAAAACACATTAAGTTTATCACTATATTCCCACATATGTAATACCCTAAAATAACATTCCAAAGGCTCCCCAAATCATGGCCACTTTTTTGCTTTGCTAAGTAGGATTCACAGAAATTACCATTTAGTTATAGGCACAAATATGATGCTTTAGCATTCATTAAGGTATAATTGACATGATTTTGATGAGTTTGAAAGTATGAATGCATCCATGATGCTCTCACCACAATTACTGTACTGAATATGTTCATTTCCAAAAATTTCCATGGATTCTGTTGTGTGTCTTTGTGTGTAGTTTGAAGAGATGTATCCTCTTAAAATGTTTTATATATACAATATTGTGTTGTTAATTACACATTCTATGTTGTACAAGAGAACTCTAGACCCCTCTTTGGCCTGTTAGATATATAGAATGGTGGAGGAACGGTGAAAAAACATTAGGGAGTTTCTTTAAAAAATTAAAAGTTGAACTAACATAAAATTCAATAATGACATTTCTGGTTTCAGTCTGGAAGAATACCTATCAGGATCTCAAAGAGATCCAATTTTCATATTTGTAAATGCTACATTATTAGTCATAAGAGCCAAGGATATAGAAATATCTTAATCCTCCACTGACAGAAGAATAGAGAAAGAATTTATGGTATATATGGCATATATTCATCTCAAAAGACTAAAATGCATGGGGCACCATTTATCAAATTTGATGACATTATGCTAACTGAACTAAGACAGCTATAGTTATGATTTACAATGGCAAAAGGAATCAACATCAAAAAGAAAATAAAGGGATATGGAGAAATGTTTAGAGGAAACCAATACAAGCTTCCAAGTCATTTCCTAACAAACTACATAGAAATGCTTAATTCCTTCAGCAAGGAGTTATTGCAACATGTATAAAATATTGCTTCCTAGAGAAGATTATTAGAGATTCTGTGCACAGAATTTTTAATTTAGGCCTGGTTTTGTGGGCATCTTCTGCTTATGAAGTATCAAAATTCTAGACCCACTGGAGGAAAACAGAGGTTAAATATAAGCCACATTGTACGTACCACTGCTAAGGCACATTGAAACATTCTTATGCATCTTTGTAAATGCGCAACATCTTGACACATACTGAAGCACTCTTAAAGTTCATGGTTTTGCATGCCAGCCAGAAACCAACTACTCAAGTAGGTTTTTCTAAGAAAAATAGTATTATTACCTCAATGTTACCTCTTTTTTACAGAATATCATAGAGTGATTGAATTTATTGAGAATTATATTGGGAAAACTATACCTAGAATTTTGGAATTTAATTGTCATTACTTTCATAACAATAAGACAATATTTCTATACATCTATCAAAAATAAAAATGAAGATGAACTTATGACTGGCAATAAATACAAATGTATAAAATAAGAACATGAATATAAAGTGATGTTCTTAAGGAAAGGATATTTACGAGTATAAATAATTTTACTTGACCTCACAGTTAAAACTAGGATTGCAATTTACTTATTCAGGCAACAATATTTTCAAAGGTAAATGCACACCATTTGTTTATTTTTCTTTATATTCTGTATTTTCTTTATTATTTTATATTATATTAAGTATTGTAATTTTTATATGATATTTTGGGATAGTTGAACAAATCATCTTGTAAGATTTGAATTACAAGCCCATGCTAAATGACAAAGGGCCCAGGGGCCAGTGCTCTAACCTCCTCCCATTGTAGCCATAGCCCCGACCTTTGTTCAAAACCTGGCTTAGGAATGTAAAGCAATCTTGTACTGTTTGAAGTCCGGATCCTGATTAACGTGTAAGTTAGTGGTCCTAGACTGTGAGATACATAGAGACCTCAAGTTAGTTGTTGAAATGTTTGCTCATCCTGAATATCTTGGTGGCCTTTGAACCTTCCTATAGGTATCTGTTGATTATCAATGTGTGACTGCCGAGTACGTGACTGCTGACCACCAATTCAAGCCAGCAGACCTTTGTCCCCTGCCTGCAAGCTTAAAATGTTAACCCCCTTTTTTACCCCCCTATAGAAAGGACCTCAGCCCCTGAGCTGGTGCCTCTCTGAGCCAGCTACTTGGTTCTGAGAGTGCCCTCTGGCCAGACTAATAAAGGTCTGTTTACCATCTAGCCTGGTGTGTTCCTTCCTGGATTTCTCATTCCTCTGTCGAGCTCCCGGAGCCTCGCTGAGCTATAGGTCCCAGCATCATGGAGGCCCTCTGGGCTGTTCACGGCTTTTGGAAGTAAAGCCCTGGGTCTTGCCTCTGGAGCCATTGTTGGGCTATAGGACTCAGCATAGTGGAGGCCTTTTGGCTGTTCATGCTCCGTGGAGTGGAAGTGAGACTTTGAGTCTTACAATCTGAGTTTCCATTCTTTCTTAAGGGGGAAATTTGCTTTTCCATACAAGAACTTTGGATTACAAGAATGATTCTGGAATGAATTATGCTCACAAATCAAGGTTTTACTGTATTATCTGATATATATATATCCCACACACACTCAAACTCAGGCAGGCAAGGTGCCACTGAGCTAAATCCCCAGACCCACCTTAATATAATTTAAAGACAGTATAGTATAAAACCAATAACGTTTATTCAGTCTGGGGAAGCCAACATTAAATGTTTTATTCATTTAAAAATGTTTGTTTTAATATAACACAAGCAGATATTAATAAAGGAAACAAAAGTTGTTCTATGAAAGCATAATTTTTCATAACAAAATTATCAGCGAATAACAATGGTGAATTAACTGTGCATCATGATCTTAAAGTATATTTCCATTTGCTAATATCTCAGCACATTTCCTAATAATATTTTCCTTTTTTTTGCTTAAAATATTTTAAGTATTCATAACTTATTTATTTAAATTCAGCTAAAATCAGTGTAGAAAAATAGATGTGTAAAACCAGCAGAATGCAATTAGTTAATAATATCTTCAACTATAATAAAAAGTACAAAATATATACTAGTTCAAAATAGTGACTAAGGAGCAATAAAGTGAGATAGTTATTTCATCCACAAAATAAATAAGGTGTTTAATATCATGGAATTAAATTATTACTGTGATCTCACCTACCTAAGATTTCCACGTACACAGATGGTTACATGTAAATTAGCCACATTTCCCTGAGAATAGACAATGTAGTCCAGAAGAAATTAGAACATGACAGATTTTAACCTGATTCTGTGTATTTTCTGTTCTCATTACCCCTTGGTCAGACTCCAGCTTGTAGGCTGTTTCCTCCAAGTGGTGTCCAAACAGGGGCCTGGTCAAGGAAATCTCAGAGAACAAGTCTGGTGAATCAGTGAAGGGGACAACCGCAGCAGAGAGATGCTGGTCAGCAAGAGAAAGCAACAAAAGAGGGAAAAACAAAAACAACAACAAGGAAAAGATAAAGGGAAAAAGCATGTGAGTACACAATAGAACAGAGTTCATCGGCTGAAGTGGGGTTTTACATCACATTGTTGGCGATTCTGTGGTGCCAGTCTGGTACTCAAGTTAGTACCTAGTTAATTTCCCTTATATTGCAAGATGTTATCAAACACAATCCTTGCTTTCTTCAGAAACAAGTCTGGGAACAACTTTGTACTGAGATCTAATCTCACAGCTAACACCTCCAGACCAGGAATATCAGCAAACAGCTTTTATAATGTGATGGGCCTGGGTAACTATTTCTGAGGATGGTGTTCCATTTCGTCCTTCTTACACATTCTACAAGGACCTTCTAAGCCCTATGGCCAGTGTTTAGCCAGGTTACAGAAAGCTCTCTGATGACAGGTACTGCATTGGGGCAAAAACTGTAGGGTTGCAGCTGGCTCTCGAGAAGGCTAAGGACTGTAAACAAGCTCTTTGGGCTGTCCAAGCAACTACGATCTCAGAACTTATTTGAAAGTGTTCCAAGGTGTATGTACTGAAGGTCCTCTGGCAGCTATGTTTGCCCAAGCAACATTTGGTTTAATTAAACAAAATCAGGCTTCTTCAAAGATACAATGTTTTAATTGCAAGCCCCCCCCCAAAAAAAAGGCATATCCATAAACTCTGTACTCAACCTTAGGCAAGAAAGTGTGCAATTGTTACTTCCCAGGAAGGGGAAAATGCCAAACCCTTGTCCAAAATGCCACAAAGGAAATCATTGGGCTAATCAATGTAATTCTAAATATCTTCAAAATGGCATCCCAGTGGTGGAAAATGGATCATGGGTCAGCCCTAGGCCCATAAAACAAACAATGGAGCATTCCCAATATGGGCTTATAACACCAATCCTTAGTGGGCCTTTGAAGGACAGTTGAGGCCCTTGTCACCAGAACCTCAGTAATTGTGGGATTAGACTTTCCTGCCACTTAATGGGTGACTTTGTTTGACAGAGATAAACCTGTAAAATCCCCGTGGGAATCTGGGGTCCGTTTCAGTTAGGTACTATGGATCTAATCCTAGGAAAATGTAGTTTAAACCTCAGAGGTATTGAAGTACTTGCTGGGACATATGCACTTGTTTCAGGGAAATTTGGGGAAAATTCAGGTTATGCTTTAGTTAGGTTGGGTTTTTGAACCAGGAGATTATATTTCTCAAGTAATTCTTTTACCGCCTGTTAAAACCACAGCATTAGAAGGCTGTAAACCCTAAGGCCCCCAGGCATACATCCCAATTTGGTAGACTTCAGCATGTGCATGTTAGTATAGATACTTATTCTCATTTTATGTGCTATTTGCCACGCAGGCAAGGCTGCAGGGCATATTCAACAACATTGTTTCTCAGCATTTGTAAAGATGTGAGCTCCTGAGAAAATAAAAACAGATAATGACCCTGACTTTACAAGTGGGAGATTTCAAAGATTTTTGCAGCAATGGAATGTTAGTTATTCCACTGGAATTCCTTAAAATACACAAGGTCAAACTATTGTTCAGTGTGCACATATAACATTGGAACAACTACTGGAAAAAACAAAAGGGGGATAATGGGTAAGCTACAAATTTTCCTTGATTTTGCAACATGTGCACTTGACTTTTAGAATCCTGTTGGTTATACAGATAACACCCCAGTGGAATTTCATTGGTCAAAAATACAGGAGCAGAGAAAAGCCAGAAGGTGCAAGTGTTGTGGCAGTTTCCAGAGATGGGAGAATGGGAGGAAATTGGTTGCTCTGCTGCCATGGAGGTGGGGATTTTCTTGCGCTGTTTCAGGAAATGGTCAGATGGGGTAAGAACTCTCTAGGAGCATACAACATAGAGACCTCCTTCCCACAACATGTTCATGGAGGAAGTCAATTCTACTCTCCTCAACAATGAAAACCTTCCCTCAGACAACAACTGAAGAAAATGACTCAGGAGGCAGAAGGACTTGTTTATCAGCACGAATGCCTGGAGTGGCTGAAGAGCCTCTGGAGTGTATCCCTGCCTATTGCTCACAACTATGCCCTTCCTCAGCAGGAAGTAGTTAGAGTGGTCTGCACCCATAGCTCCTCTCAGGTGTTAAAGGATATCTGTCCAGATGCAGGGTGCAGAATTAAGTTAGTCATAGCATAAGCAGTCAGATAGGGCTAGGTGCTTGAATAGATACAGTACAGGTACATTAGGACTGTGGGTGGAACCATAGTCCTTACTTACACCTACATACTTCCCCTAGGGCTAAACAACAGTGAGCCATAGTCAAACAGCTGTTATTGTAAAAGAAAAGGGAGAAAATGTGGGAGACCGGATGGGAAGATTCAGGCCTAATTGACCTCCTCAGTGAGTAATAAGAACATAGATGACATGCAAGCATGCTAACACACTGCAAGGGAAAGTGAAAACACCTGAGTTTAAGATGTTTACCCAGACAAGTACTATGGAGGGTGAGATGAATACATCCTGCATGACTCTAATTACTTGTGCCTTTGTCTGAGTGAATAAAGCCAAAGTTTACCAATCACTTGGGACTGTATGTTGAAGGGGACATGAGCCCTCTGGCCCTCTAAATTTTAACCTGATAATGTGTCTCTTTATGTTTCATTCTTGTTACCCCTTGGTCAGCTTTGAGCTTGCTGGTTCCTACACACATGTTTAGGTATTAATGACATTTCTAAAAGCCAATAATGAAGTAACAAAATTTATTAAGTATGTGTGAATATTTATTACATGAAGATAAACTATTAACTCTACCTACAAAGAAATTGTTTAATTAGAATATAGCAAAATATATTGCTAATGAAAGACAAGCCATGTTTATGGACTGGAAGACTTATTAAGGCTAATGTAACATACTGAGAATACACACATACACACACACAAGCACACACCATGTCAAAATTGTAGCAATTGTTTTTGTAGAAAATTTAAAGCCAACCTTCAAATTAATGTAAAATTATTTGGATTCCAAATAGCTAAAATAATGTTAAAAAAGAGCCTAAGACTCACACTTTCCAACTTCAAAAGTTACTGTAAAATGACAGCAATGCAAACATTGTGGAATAACATAAGGGTACCACAAAGAACAATGAAATAGAATTTATAATACAGAAATTAAATCAACTGACTTTGTTCAGTTAACTTTCTTCAAGAATACCAAGAACATTTGATATGAAAATAACAGTTGCTAAATAATTGATTCTAGACCAACTGAATTTCTACCAGAAAAGGCATAAATTGTACTTTACCACTCAAAATGTACAATTATTACCCCCAAATGATGACCTAAGCATGGGATTTAAAACAATGAAAAGCTTCCCAAAGAAAATATAAGCATAAATATTCATAACTTTGGATTTGGAGATGGAATTTGACCTACTATACAAAAAAGTATGAGGAATAAAATTGTTTTAGAATATAAATTTGATCTGCCTGCCTTGCAAGTGCAAGTACCTGAGTTTGATCCCTAGTACCACAAAAAGGAAAAAAAAAAAGAATATAAATTTGATTTCATCAAAATTAACTGCTTTCCCATTACAGAAAATTGAAAAATAATCTAAAATGGTCAGAAAAAACATGATTGAGGAATTCATAAGTAAAACAATAAGATAACAAGAAATTTGAAATGTAGAGAATAAATGCCAGATTTGTATTATTGATATAGCAAATGATGTGGTATTTTATGACAGGTTTTAAAGGCACGGTATGGGTGAGCTTGGCTACAATCAAATTCACCTGTTACGTCCCCTATATTCTTATAAAAATATAGTAGACATGATATTCATTCCTACATAGATATTTTGAATGAAAATCCATTCTTGTAAACAATACTATTAGGTTCAGTCAAGTGAAATGCTCAAAACATCAAACATCAAAAAATCACCTAAAATAGGAATTCTCAAGCTTCAGGCCACGGATGAATGAACTGGAAGGCTCATGAAACACAGGTGGCTGGGGCTCGCCTCTCTGACACAGGAGGCCTGCATTATAATTTGAGATCAGACAATAGTAGTGCATTTCCAGATGACAGTAATGCTGCTACTTCAGGAACCATATTTTCAGAACACTGACAGAGTGACCAGCGTGTTCAAGAACGTGAGGCTCTCTCCAGTTCTTGTGGATATTCTGGGGCCACTTATTCAGCCTCCTATCTCCCCATTCTGCCTCCTGGACACGGCCCACATTTGCCTCAATGAATTTTAGAATGATTGAGTTTTGAGGGCTGAGATGATGGTGGTGTTCGTGTTACTTCAAGCTCTCTGGTTTATTTGAAGTCAGTATAATTTAATCAGTGCATCAATCCTTCTGCTATGACTGATGAGAGAAGCACGCTGATATTTGACTTTAGTAATTTTCGTTGATTTGTCCAATTGCATTGAAAACAATAAATTGAATTTAATGGAGTTTTTGGTGAGAAATGTACTCTCCCGTTGAGTCTAAATAAGTGACTGTATAATGATACTTTTGGAACAACAAATAAAGCCAGTAAGAAAATAGAGCCAAAAGAAGGAAGAGATTAAAATAAAAAGATTCAAAAAAAAGTGAAGGATAAGTTCCTGACAAATTCTAGAGATACTATTTCATAATCTAATAAGTTATTTTTATTACAGATTTTTTTGTAATTAAAATATTTCAAAGGGCTCCTGTCCCAGAACTCAGGTTAAAAATCAGCTTAGTATTTTGTGACACTTACTGCAGAATATTTTGAAAATCATAAACATAATAGATACATTGATGCCTTCTGTATCTTTCTTTCTAACCAAATCCCTTTTGTCTCTCTCTAGGTTACCAGTATTTTGACTGTGGTGTTTTAATTTTATATAGGTTTTATAAAAATACGATTATTGAGAAATTCATAAAATATATCATTTGGCAGTCTTTATATCTTAAAAATCTATCGTTTTTTTGCTCTTGTCTTCTATTAGGTTGACATGTGTGACTCCAGCTTATTTATTCCAAGTACTAATGGATTCCCCTATAAAACATCTATAATTATTTTATTCTTTAACTCCCAGATGGGCATAAAGTTGTGAAAATATTTACTAACAGACAATTTTTGCAACGACAATCCTAAGTATAGATCTCCTTTCCCCAGGGTTTGGAGAATTTTTATGTATCTTTCACTGTATTAGATTTGGATGCAGTGTCAACCTTTGGTGCAGTATCAGTAACTCATTCATGGAGATGAGATTCCACCAGAACTTAGGGCACCAGGAGCACACTGCTTTAGCTGGAGCCAGGGGCCTATTGAAACTGCTGCCAAGTGCTGTCTGTTTCAGAGCTATGTGATGCCTGATACTTCAGAGAAGATTAGTTAGATAACTGCAGTAATGTCAAAATTTTCTGTATTTAGTACTGAATTTATATCACATAGGAATGTGTTACCTTGCAGAATCTAAATGAGACATAGAAGTCTATAAGCAAATAGGGCTAACATGATTTTTAGTATGTTTCTCTCTGTAGAAGAAGATAATGTACCAGGAGATGAATATGGAAATTTATTAAATTTACCATTATTTTGTGTTACGTATTTTAAATTCATATAAGCGTAAACATTTTATTCATTTCCCGAAGCATGGTTTCTTCCACTATTAGCTTTTTAAGGGTTTTATTATACATGGCAAGATATAATGAAGATTTCAATGAAACTCTTGTCTCCACTGCATATCATTTCACACTTTCGTTGACTTTTCTAATTGTTTCCCATTGTTTATTGGTACATTTAAAGCAAGCAATACAGTTACATTTATCACTGGGATCTTATACCTTTACATTCTATGTCTTGGTTAATGTTTTTCCCCCATAACCCTGCCTTCCCTTCACCCCCGTCACCCTCCCCTATTTATGAAGACTTTGTTTCCATTTGTTCCTTTTTTCACATTTTCTTCTTTTCCCTTATTTCTTTTCTGCTAGCCTTCTCACTTCCCCTTTAGCTATTTTCTTCCTATTTCACACTATCAATTATACCATTTGAACCTTGTTTAAACTTTTAGTTTTCCAAACCAGAGAAACTGTTTGATATTTACTCAAGTATGTTCTACTAATTTCACTTAAGAGTGTAGCCTCAATGTGCATCCATTTAGCTATAGATGTTTCTAGCTTCCTGTTTTTTATTGCTGAGTAGTACTCCATTTTACAGAAAAAACACATCTTCTTTATCCAGTCTCCAGTTGATGGGCATTTGGGTTGTTTCAAAGTTTTAGTTGTTACAAACTGTGCCACTATAGCCTAGTCATGGGTGCAATTGTTTTGGAAAGATACCCCGCAGAGGGATAGCTGGGTCAAACGGGACCTCTAAGCCTAGTTCTTGAGGTATCTCCATATTGATTTCCACAGTGGTTGTATCAGTCTGCATTCCTAGCAAAAATGCAGAAGGGGTCCATTCTTCCCACAGCCCCACCAGCATTTGTTATTGGTTGATTTCTTGATGGCAGCCATTCTTTCTGGAGTCAGGGGGAATCTCAGTGTTGTTTTTATCTGCATCTCTTGAATGACCAGTGTTGAACATTTTTTCATATATGTATTTGCTGTTTTTACTTGTTTGTCTGATAAATGTCTTTTAAATTGGGTCTTTGTGTTTGGGGGGTCTGATTTTTTTTGAGTTCTTTATATAGTCTATATAATAGTCCTTCATCTGAGGAGTAGTTGCTAAAAGGTTTTTCCCATGTTGTGGATTGTCTCTTATCTCCGTTGGTTATTTATCTTGCACTTCAAAAACTTTTTAGTATAATGAGATCCCAGTTGTTTATTCCTTGTGCAAGTTCTCGTGTTACTGAGGATTTGTTCATAAAGTCTTCTCCTATGCCAATGTCTTTGAGAGTTCTACTTAATTTACTTTCCAATAAGTTTAGTGTTTATGTTTTGATATTTACATCTTTAATCCATTTGGATTTTAGTTTAGTGCATGGTGAAAGATAGGAGTCGAGTATTAATCTTTGACAATTTGAAATCCAGTTTTTCCAACACCATTTATTAAAGAGGCATTTTTCCTCCAGTGAGGATGGTTGGCTCCTTTGTCAAAGACGAGGTAGCTGAGCATGTCTGGAATTGTTTCTGTAGCTTCTAATATGTTCCACTGATTCTGGGTCTGTTTCTTTTAACAATTGGCATTTGTATATCAATTTATTCTGCTTTGTTCTTTGAAATACTGTCAAAAATAAAACAAATAGTCTTACATTGCAATTTAACATTTTAATTTTTTAAATGTTTAGCCATTTTATCTTTAACTACATTAACATTTTTTTCTGGTACCTTCCTCTTGCCAGGCAGGTAAGGCTCCATTGAGCTAGCTATATCCTGGCCCTAATTACATTAATCCTTTATCAAATGATAAAGGAATGTTAATTCAAATAAAATAAATGGTAGAATAGAGAAGTTGACTGAGGAAGTTGGGGAAATTGTAATATTCTCTTTATGTTGTTTCTCTTCTGAGTCACGATAAAACAATAAAGTATCATCTCTAAGTGGCAAAAAAAAGAACAAATCTAGAGGGACTCAAAAATCACTACATGTAAACAGGAAGAAATTAATCTTTGTGGCATAAGAAATGCATCTCCATCTTAGCAAAAACAAAGCAAAACAAACTTATACTACTACTCCAAACATAGGCTGAATTTAGTATCATGCAGAGCTCCATGTAATGGTTAAAATATCCCCAGAAACTACAGGATTAAAAAGGAGTAAGTTGATCTGTATTTTTCTAGAGATTATCGGCTCTAATTCACTGATTATGACATATTATGATGAGAGAGTACTTTTAATTTTATTTATTTATTTGGTACTAGGGATCAAACTCAGGGTCTTGTGCTTGCGAGGTAGGCAGTGGCACCACTGAGAAATAACTCTCTCAGGTCTGCTGTGTACCAATAAATTACAAGTAAATAATATAGGATGGGCAAAACTACAATTATATATTTGACCAATAAAACTAGAAACAGAAACATATCCTCAAATGACAGACCCAGAGAGCAAAAGTTTCACTTGAGGAATCAAATGGCTCTTCTACATCATATTAGAAATTGATTTTAAAAACTGTATATATGAGCAAACAAGTGGGACTTTTCTGTAAGAGGACAGAACACTCGAGGTAAACCATAGTATACTCATTGTTTTTAGTTTCATCAGGATTATGAAACTTAAAGTGAAATTGAAAGACACTGAACAAAAAACTAGGTTTCAGTTTGTACATGAAGCTGGAAATGGAAAAACAGAAACAGAAAAAAACAGATGTATAACATGTTAAATTTAAAAAATGGAAAAATCAGTGAAACTTTGACCATTACATACAAAAAAATCTGATCACATTTCTCACATGAATGAGGATAATTATTAAAATTTTAGCATAAAATATCAACAAAGAGCCAGATCAAAGGCCTTAGATTTTTCAGTATCGTATAAAATGACACATTTGATATTATCAATATTAATTTTATATGAGAATGTATTCCATGATCATAAACAACATCTTATTAACACCTATATCCGAGGAACCTCTAAAAATATGAGATCCATGTTGTATTGAAGATCCTTTTATTTTAATTTGAATATGGAATTATTTTCTTGTCACTTTGACTTGGAGACGGGAAGTTTATTATACATTCAAATGAATTTAAAATGAATAATACTAGACTACATCGATGAGATTTTAATGACATTTTATTTCAAGATTATTTAGATAATAAGGAAAGAAAATTGCAAATATATCTTTCCTTGAGATTAGAATTTGAACTGGGCCTGAGACAGTGAAAACATAATTTAACTATTAATTGATTAATCCTAATATATTTACTAAAATCCAAATACCATTTACTGAGTATACATTAAAAACTTATTTTCAAAAATTTCACAAGCAAATAGGTAAAGGAAAGCAGAAATTAATTTATTTTACAATACTACATTTCCTACAATAGACATATTTAATGAGCATACAGAAAAATAATCGAATATCTCTTATGATATAATTTTTACTGTTAGTTTGATTATTTTCGTAACATTTTCAAAATATTTCATTGGCTATTTCTATGTCTGCTTGTCTTTTATATTAAATTGTAATCTAAGGTGGTGCTCAGTGGAGTATAACAATGGTTAGTTATCAAAACAGTGATAGTTGTTTAATGCTGTATGTATTTGGTCCTGCAAAAGAAACTCCAAATTTCAGAATCAGAGAACATTTTAAGACAGTAAACAAATTAACTTTTACACCACACCTTCTTCAGTCAACTAGCAGGAGATACATGGTTATGACAATATAGTCTGTAAATGTGACATTATGAAGTTGGAGTCTTCCATAGGAATCACCATCCTCCTAATCTTTTTAAAATTAAAAAACTAAGTCTCCAAGAAAAGAAGGATCAGGAGTCCAGCTTACAACTTTTTAGACTATAGAATCATAAGCGCAGAAATAAATCTATTGCTGAACCTTCATTCAGATATCCTTTCAATATAACCCAATTTTTCATTAATTTTTGCTCATAAAGTTGTAGCTATGAAACAATAAGGAAACTATGGAAAGAGTTTACAGGTAATAAATGAGCAGAAATACATAATCATTTAAAGATTTGGTAGCGAACAAAACCAAACTTCTGTTCCTCCCAATCTGTCCCCATTTCTTGAAATATTATGACAGAATGCTATTTATTGATACTGTTTCACCCTCTGTACTTAAAGGGATCATTTTAAATAGTCAAAGTAATATAGTAATTAAATTTACTGATACCTTGTAATTAACCTATTGTATTTGTGACATGTGGAATAAGCATTTGTATTAAAGAACAAGAATAGAATAAAAGAAATTTTAAAATAATAATGTGGGAGTTAAATACATTCTTTAAATATTTTGGGGTATTTCTTATGCTAACTTATGTAAGATCATATCAATGTCCTTCCTAATACATGTACTATCCTGTGATGTTAGGAAGTTTTCAATATATCTCCAAAAAGAATTAGGCCAGAAATAAGGAGGATGGAAGAATTATTTTTGGTCCAAATGAGCCACTGAGTTTATTAAATCATTGAATTCTACAGATTCGTGAAATTGTAAGTATGGACTTTAAGATAACCATTGATTTGTGAAATTTTATGGATAGAACAACAACATTTTGAGGTTGTATTAGATGTGATTTAAATCATTTTCAGCTCAATAGTGTTTATGTATATATATATGTATATAAACTATATATCAATATTTTAATATACTTTTAAGTGATGAAATAATAATGTCAAGCAGCATTTTACATGTGGACAATGCTGTTATTTTTTCATACATGCATTACACATTACACATTATAAAACAGGTTTTTATAGTGTACTGATTATAGTTTTTAAAATTATAAATAAGAATTTTGATGGTTAACTTTTACTTAATCTTAAATATCCTGTGAATTATTTGCAGCATGTACACACAAATGCTGATTTTTCAGCAAGATTACACTTAAGCACACAAACAGGGAATTCCATTTTGTATAAACATAAATATAGCATTTTTTCATAAGATTTTAACAGGTACATTTAAAAAGTAATATATGTGAAGTGTAAAATCTCATGGAAGATTTTACAACATTTAATAAATGTTCAATGGTGGTATTTTAAGATCATGAATGAGAACAGAAGATCTTTCCAATTGTAAAATAAATTTATTTGCTAGAATAAACTATTAATTATCAATACTAAAATCCTAAAAATATGCCCAGAGTCTTTCCTGTAGTCTCATCCTTCGTATGTGTTAACAGTATTATAATCCTTTGGGTCTTTTCATAGTCGTTCAGAATTAAAAATCACAAATCACATTTAGAATGAAAAATAGTAAATGACATTGAGGCTGTTGCATACACCATTCAGGCACTGGTATAAACGTGGACAAACAAACGCACTCCCATGTGTATAAGCAGACAATAATTTATAAGTTGTTTTAATTAATTGGAGTTCATTTTCCTAAAATAATACTGTTCTATGATGCAGATGGTTACAACAAATAGATGACCAATTGACAAAAAGTACAAAGCAAAATATTAAGACAGCCTTCAAGCTCTCTGCTTCCAAGCTTATGACCTCTCCAAAATTTGTATGGGCTGAAATATGATAGATTTTTATTCTCATGATTACTTTAGGCTTTGTGGTCCAGTTGACTTTCAAGAAAGATGATTTGTTATGGCATAATTATCTTAATAAAAGGAGACAAAACCAAGGTTTTAAAAACCAAGGTTTTAGCCAGCTGATCACAGAGAAAGAAATTAGAGATTAAAAGCTGGAAAAGAAAACATGGACCTCAATTGTACAACTGGTAGGAAATAATCTGTTGGCAACCTGATTAAATTTGGAAGCATGTTATTTGCCCTAGCATTTAGAAAGAAATACAAATCTCCACACCTCATTCCATGAGACCCTGAGCAAAAGAGATAGATAGTATTGCCTAGACTGCTGATATTCAGATCTGTGAGCAAAAAATTGATGTTTTAGTAAGTTTTATGTTTATGACAATAGTACCAAAATGAAAAAAAAATCTCCAAGTCTAAACTTTAGAAAGGGTTATGCAATAAAACTTTGTCATACTATGAGTTAATCAATCTAAAAATGACAAATAAATTAAAACTGATTTGGAGGAAAATAATAAATAATGAATCCCACTTATATATTTTCAATATTAGTTTTGTTCTATTCTAGATTGTTTTAAAATTTTCAGTATATGTATTAAATTATACATGTATGCAGTGTTATATATTTTTCTGTATCTAAATAAATGATTTCTATAGTACCAAATATTTTTGGAAAATAAGTAGCAAAAGAAATTAAGACCTAGATATTTAGGGATTTGCTGGTGTTGTTTTTAGGACTCCTCATCTATTGTAGACTTTTTTCCTTTTTATTTATTTATTTGTTTGTTTGTTTGTTTATTTATTTATTGAGACAGGGTCTCACTATGTAGTTGAGACTGACCTCGAACTTACTCTGTAGCCCATTCTGGTCTCAAACTCACAGTGATCCTCCTTGCCTCAACCTCCCGAGTGCTGGGATTAGAAGTGTGCGCCATCACGCCCGGCTCTTATTTTAGTAGTAAATTATTTTAGCTGAAAATAATGCCATTATATTTCAAAGGAAAATAATTGTTAGGTACTTTCATATTTTAAAATGGATTCAGAAAATTGTTAATTTTGTTTAATTAAATTACCTTGCAGATATTTGCTATCTTGATGCATTGTTTTGTGGGTTTTTTTTTTTCTAGTTTATGGTCCCCATATTTATGTAACTTTTTTCTTTTTTTCTGATGAATTTACAATATTTACTATTAAAAAGAATTACATTTATCCAGCTTTTTTCTGAATGAACAAATCAGGAATAAGTCCTTGCTTTAATCAAAATTATTAGATTTCAATATAAAAGATAAAAGATCTGCATATATAATTACTGAATTTTAAAATAATGAGAACAGGAGTCAAGAGGTATCGGCTAATGAAAAAATTCTTCCAATTTTGTCCTATGTTCATATTATTGATTAGTTTTCGTTATTTGACATTGGAACTATGGGGTCAATTGAAGGATTGTCGTTGCTGAACCAGTTACTTTTATAGTTTTGCCATTGCCTCCTCCCTGCTAGCATGAAAGAATTAAAATAAATCCTGAAATCAAATACAAAGCTACACATAACTACTATGCAGTTATCTACTATGCAGGAAAGTCTTGAATTTTTTCAAAAGAATTTTAAACAGAAAATCTTATTATATATATATATGTAAGATTTTTTTATCTGTATATAATATACTTAAAACAACAAAAATGCAAAATATATATGATTATCATTAAAAGAAAAGGCTATTAAAAACTATCTAGCTCATCAAATATTTGTTAATCAAAATACATTTTCCTGTAACTCCCCAAGTACATACTAATCACTATCCAAGGGTAAACCAAATGGAGTATTGGAAGTGTGCTCACATCCTAGCTACTAGGAGCTACAAATAGAATTGCACGAAAATGTAGTAAACAGTGTCCCCAATTTTTATCTACCTAAGAAATAGTAAAGGATTAACACCAGAGAGTTTTACAGAGTTTTATAAAACCTCTTAAATGTTTTAGCTTAGAGATGTAAATTCCAAGACAGTTTTGCTTAATTCTATTAAAGTTTCATTGTTATCTATGTCTATATTATTTACTATGCAATTCCTTACTTGAGCTAAATTTCTACTCTCTGAGATAAAGTTAAAACAGAATAATACCACTGAGATACTTTGAATGTACTCTCTGACAAATATTATCTTGCCCTAGTCATATTTAGGTTATTATCATTAGTGTTTTGCTGTAGTTTTATTTTAATTTTTTTACCTTGTTATGACCTTGGGCTCAAATAAGCTCATTAAAAATTAAATTGCTTATTATAGCCTGGCATCACTTTCCACTTTGATCAGAAAGTACAATAGGTTCCTTGAGTGGATTTACCTATAAAATATTCTGGTAGGGAGAACAGAAAAGACAAGCTAAATAACCTTAATACTCAAACAAAGGTTTTAGAAATGCTACCAAGGGGAAATAATAAACATTTTATATAGATAAACAATAGATTTTTGACATTAAAAATCTCTTTTTCTAGCTCATTAAACATCACAACTTGAGAATCAAGCTAGTTAATTTATTTTATACAAAATTATTTTCTGGCACTGTGTGTATTTTGATGATAATATGCTTATGAAAACATCTCTCCTTTCCCCAACCCTAACATGAACAACCCTTGAGAAATTCCACTCAGATTAACATGATTAAAGTGGGTAGTGTGAAAATTATTTCTCAATTAAGTATCTCAATACAACAAAATGTTATTTTTAAATTTCTGAGTCTGTTATTAATTTTGACAATGCTGTAGCAATTTTGGTCGGTATTGCACCATTTCTAGACTTTTAGTGTAATTTAGAATTTTTTACCTTTTGAACATATGGAAAGAGAAAGTAAAAGCTAAATAGATAATAACAAATGTTTATGGAAATTATATGTGAATGGAGATATTCTGAAAAATTTGCTTGCATTGATGACTCATAATTACAGATATTAACTCCTTTGCATTTGAAATTTAGAAGCTTCACACTCAGAATTTTGTTGTATAGATGAACTTGAAATTAACAGTAAAACACATTATGTTCATTGCCTACTTGCTATATTTTAATATAGTTATAGAAATATGGAGAAAAGAAAGCTTTTCAAGTTACTTATTTGAAATGAAAAAATAAAATGTATTCTAATCAGAATTTAAAGAATAATATTATTTAAGTTAAAATAACACAATTCAACCTGAGGACTGTGACAAAATACTTTGAATCATCTAAGGATATTATTGTCAAACAGTTAATCTTTACTACTAATTTAAAGACCAAAAATGATACAGCTTTATATACAGGATCTATTGTATTCCTAGGAGTTATTATATTCTTTAAAATAATTTAAATTATTGTGAAACAGTAATTTTAAAATCAACTACTAGTAATAAAATGCACATTTTTATTGATTATTGAATTAATTTTGATTTGTAAAGTGCTTTCTATTCCTAATATAAGATAAAGGAACTTGAACGAAATAATTATTCATCATTCATACGTTGCACATTTTTGGGACCACACCCAATTTTGTATTTGTGTCTGAGGGAAATGTCAACTCTGGCTATTTCATACCATTAAATTTTCTTGCAATTCATTTGTAATACCTAGGCATTCTGTTAATTATCTTCCAAATTTTGAATAGAATAAATATTACTTCTTTTAAAAACCAGTGGCAATTTTAAAATGTTCTTCAATTTTCATATGATATCTTACAGTAAGTGACAAAGCATGAAAAAATAACTAGAGGATATCCTGGGGATATAGGAAGCTCATCATATTCAATTTTTAATATTGATAAATTATTACATTTTAGTATATTTATCTGCCTCCATATTATAATTTAACTATTACAGGTTTTTGGCATAAAATTCTTGTTTAGTACTTAATATTTTTGCCTTATAAATTTTACTTATGTGGGTATTTGTCCCATAAAATAAGTTAACAATCATTTTGTTCCTTTTTAAAAATTGTCAGATATTTTTAACGTACTGGTACATTGATTCATGAAGCCATTTTATTACTATACAGTTATATAAGTAAAGGAAAAATTATAATATATTTTAAAAATTCTCAATATTGCATTGTTACATTAAGGACTTTTTTTGGTGTTCTTGATGCTATAATTTTTGTCTGCATCATTAACTCATCATTAGTCATATGTAAACATGGAGACACACTCATATATTAATATTATTTAATATTTCTACTTTCCTATAATTTTTACTAAAAGTCTAATATATATGATTTGTTGACATTTATATAAATATATGCCTACTATACACTACCTCTTCTAGATAATAAATAACATTTTCATAGTTAATAATATATATTTTAGTGGGTTCTATAACCTGGGTGCAGAATGGAAGATAAGTTTATCTTTAATTTTTTTTTTCCATTGAGTGTATTGGTACATTCTAGGTATATAGTACAGTTACATTCATTACTGGGATATTGTACCTTTACATGACAGGTCTTGATTCTCATTTCTTCCCCTTGTCCCTGCCCGCCTTTCACCCCCTCCCCATTTACAAGCATTTAATTTAATTTATAAAATAAAGTAGAAGTGCATACATGTATGTGAAAGACACTAAAATTTTAGGGTGTTTATGCATAGTTTAAATGTTCTAATGAAAATTCATTACCAAGAGCAAGAGTCTATGGGTTCCTTAACAACAGTGAGATCCTACACATATTTTAGTTAAAAGTGGTATAGATTGTTGATCTGGACATTGTATAGCAAGAAATTTATTGTAGTTTGAAAAATGGTCAATTCATGCATTTCAATGACAGATCCTTTTGCAGTATTGTTTCCAATGATAACTCAAAAGGGCAATCATTAATATGAAGATTCCATGGCTTTAGTTGTAGCTTTCGGGCAATAAAATGTTGGCTCTGTTGTATAGTGTGCTAAAAGATGAGTTCAAGAAATCCTTCATAAATAGAATTTGTAAAAGAATTGAAAGAGTTTACATCCTAAGACTTTCAGAGTGCAGGATGTTACAATCATTTAGTCGTGGAGAAAATACTCAGATGAACGCACAGCAACATAGATCAAAATCAACACTGTATTAAGGACTGATCAAGATTAAGGTCATCATTTTCTGTATTGGAAGTTCTAACTACAATGAATTTGGCCCTCATTAAACACTTGTAACGGATTAAATGTTTTGCTCCTTTCATATTCAGTTACTTATAATTAAGACTAGATAAGAGGCATAACACAAACTTTGAGTATGGCTATTGGCACATGAAGCTTGTGGAAAAATATAAGTAAAAAGCTTTTGAGAAAAGTAAATCATCAAATGATCCAGCAGTGATTGACCATGAGATCCATACTCATATGGAAAATACAATTAGCTCTGTCTTATTTAGATAGTAGCAAGCAAGATATTACCAGAGAATATCAAAAGGATAGAATCAAGACTCATGGAAAAGAGGAACAAGAATACTGCCCTTCTGCAATAGGATTTCAGAATTTTTTTGGGGGGGATTATCAATTCCTTACCTTGCATTCTTTCTCTTTGTAAGTGATAGTGCCTGCCAAGGTTATTGTGTGTTTAACACTTGTGTCTTGTTAACTCTTCAGATTCAATGTCAAGATGCATACAGTTGCTACATGGAAAATATGCCATGGTCCTAGGCTCTACTTCTGATGCTAGGTGGGGACTCGAGAGTATTTTGTGGGGCAGAGGGCTGAGCATATTTGCATGCCCAGAAAAAGAATGTGATGTGGGAAATGAGAGTTGATAAAGTATTAAATTACTTGGCTTTTTGTAGACTTTAGGCTTCATATCATGACTGATGTGTGATACATTATGGACTCTCAAAGGTGTTTCTATGTTTTAAGTCCTAGAAACAAGGAATATGTTACATTTCTTGGAAAAATGAGCTTTGTAGATACAATTCATTTATGGGCTTGAGATAGGGAGAGAACTGTGGTTTTTCCAGGTGGATCCAATATAATCTCAAAAGTCCATACTAGAGGGAAGTAAAATTGAAGGTTACAATGTAAGAGTAAGATGTAAAAATAGAAACAAGAGAGATGTGTTTGTGTGTGTGCCAGGGAATGAAAATGGATAGTAAAAGCTGGAGAAGGCAAGCAATACCTTGATTTTTGAAATTCTGACCTCTAGATGGGTAAGGTACTTAATTTCCAAGATGAATATATGGTAATTTTTAATAGCACCAAAAAGACACTGATATTATGACTCTCAGTTTTCATTCATGTGGGAAAGTATACTTTATCATATTGACACCTTTCGTGCAATGTTTCTCACTTTAACTAATGAAACCTGTGAAGGAGTGACATTCCACTTCAAGAAGTTTTTTTAATTGAATTTATTGGTACATTCTAGGTAGTACAGTTACCTTTGTTACTGGGATCTTGTACCTTTACATGCCAGGTCTTGGTTCTCATTTTTTCCCTTTGTCCCCACACTCCCTTCACCCACTTCAAGGAATTTTAAGAGCCATAGCATTTCTGGTTTTTGTTTCCATTCCGTGACAAAGACATTCATCCTGGATAGCAAAAGTGCTACGATTTGACAAAGGCATAAACTGTATTCAAATCACATATGTGGACTTTAAGAAATATGCCTTTGTGGGACGTCCTTGAGTCATTGGGTTCATGCCACAGGAAGGAATGGTGACTCATTGTCTCTCTGCTTCCTGGCTTGAGGTATGAGCCATTATTCAGTCTTTGTTTACCATAATATTTCTATAGAACCAAGATAGAAGTCATGTAATAAAACATTAAAAATAAATATTTTTTCTTTGTGATAAGCCAATGCCATATATATCATTACAGTGGCACAAAGCTGACTAATATAAACAGTATCATTAATCTGGTTTCTACATGAAAGATCTGTGCAGTAAAACCATGGCTGAATCACAAAATTTCTAAAACATGAATGCAAAACAAATCATAGCTGTCATACTTCACTTACTTTAACAATATAACTTGGACAGACATATAGTATGACTTAAATAGATCTTTCCTTAAAATTTCTGAGCCTTCTCCATTTTGTGCAATGTCATTCACCTTTTTTATTATTTCAGTGCTATTATTTAAATCTCTCATTATATGCATGATGTTATAAACATTTCTCAAGGAATTCCACTAGAAATATTATTAGTGCCATAAATTCATCTAATCTGTAATTCTTGGTATATAAGGTACAAAGAATAATTACATATTTAGATAATTTGAGGTCTATATGTGTAAAATATATTTTGAATCATTGCATTTCTTTGTGTTCCTGCTATAGTTTGTCTATAGCAAATATAGTCTTCCAAAGGTCAATGGGCTAAAGGCTTGGTCTTCAGCTTGGCTCTATTGAAAGGTGATAGAAACCCCTACAGTCTAGAGTCCATGATCTCTTCCAGACCTTCTTTTAGTCTCAGGATGCCATTAAAGATAGTGTATGCATTACCCAGCATGCTCTGCATACTCACGCTCTACCATGCACTACATGAAGTATACTACAGGCCTCCCAAAAGAACAAACCTCCAATACTGTGAGCTAAATCAAACCTTTTCTTTGATTGAATTGCTTTATCTGAGGTATTTCCTTTAGTAACGAAAGGTAACATTGTATCTTTCTCCATTGGTCTTGGTATTCATATACCTGTGTAATCTCCTCTACTTCCGAGGTGGAATTAGTGATTCAGTACAAAAAAAAAAAATAGAATAGAGAAAAAGTGATCAAATGCCGTTTCTTTGGTTTTTGATCTATTTCCATAAGTTGCTGGCATACATTTATAACTAAATAAAAACATTGAGGCATAGAGAAGGAAGTTGAAACCAAGGAGCACTTCAAAACCACATGACCTTTCCAGGGATTTAGCTCAATGATTCCACCATGTGCTGCATGAGTGCCAACTTCAATCCCCGGTACCAAAAAGAAAAGAAAAACATGGGAATGGACCCAAGATAAATTACTTTTGATTTTGATTTTGCTTAATATGAATCTTCTTACTGGAGTCAAACATTAAAATATATAAATAAGAATATAGATAAAAATTTATACTTTTATTATCACAGCCCATAACTACTCCATCCCTTTAAAATTATTGATTTTTGGGAGGGGTACCAGGGATTGAACTTGGGACCTTGTCCTTGCACGGCAGGCGGCAGCACCACTGAGCTAAATCCCTTAATCATTAATTAAATTGTATTTTCTAATATTAAAATTATCTCACAAAAATCCCACTTTTCTTTCATTTTTGTTAATATGCATTTAAAATAGCATTTTAAATAATTTTACCTTATGCTTTTTTGCATGGTATTGCTTTCAGTACTCTCACCTTCTCAAAAACTTTGTTGGGGACATCATTGTATTACACTAGGCAAAAGCAATTTTTGTGCAATATTTCAGGTTTAAATTTTTTAATTTATGAGTTTTATAAAAATTATATTAATGACATATTCTGTATAAAATTTACCCTGATTTTTCATGTGGTTATCTATGGCCATGCTTTTGTTTCTCTTTATTTTCTCCTTTCTTATAAATGATTTTTTTTTTTTTTTGGTACCTGGGATTGCACTCAGCACCTTGCCCTTGTGCGCTGCCAGCAAGATGTCACTGAGCTAAATTCCTGGCCTTCTTACATTATTTGTGAAAGTTCTTTTCATTATTGGTTTGCTTATGCATTGTTTTACTTTGTGATGGGCTAAATATTACATCATTATTTTATAAGGTGCATTTGCCAAGAGCAATGAATAATATTTCTGATAAAAAAGATTAAAATGGTGTTATGGTTTCAATCTAAACTGTCCCCCCAAATTCTCATACATGAATTGAGGCAGGTCTTCTGGAAGGTGTTTGAACCATGTGGGTGGTGTAACTCATTAGCAGATTCTTCCTCTGGTGAATTAAGCAGAGTCTGCTTTTAAGAAGTGGGGCCTAATAGGGACAGGTGAATATTTCTCTCCCCAGTTCCTCTATTCTCTGCTTGCTTCCTGTCCATCATGATGTGACGCGCTCCTTTGCTGTGCTCCTCTCATCCTGTTTCTGACTTGAAGAAGGGTGGCCATGAACTGAGACCTCTGAAAGCGTGAGCCCAAATGAAATCTCCTGTCTCCACAAGGAAAGTAAGCAAAATGGATAAAACATTTAAAATCTTCCTAAACAAATAACTGTCATTTCATGTATTTAAGATACCTGGAGAGACCAAGATTAAATTGAAACAATGACATTAGGGAGAAAACAATTCTAAAGTGCTCTCCTTAAGATGTATGTTACAGTACACAACCACTTTGAATTGTGCAAGCCTCATCTAGCATTCAGAAAAAGATAGTATGGGCTGCTAAAGATGAAAATCTCACTGAAGCATCCCCACCTAAAGCCCTAATTTCAAAAACAGATCAGTGATATATAATCCCATTAAAAATGTGTGAATTAGTGTTGACTGGCATGGAAATGTAAATCCCTTTAAATATATGACAATAAAAACTGCAGATTAAGAGGTTAAAAGCCCAAATTGGAACGTCTATGTATTGTACAAGCAAATGATTTAATTCAGAGTGTTCTGAGGTTTATAGGGTCCTCCTAAGTATGTGTAAAACATCTCTTTAACTTATTGTGAAGGGATTAGCTCAGGCAAATAATTCTCTAAAGCATTCCAGAACTGTGCAATTTTTTTTTTAATGAGGCAGTACTCATGAAAGATGATAATAAATTAGAAAACAAAATTAGGGCTTCAAAGATTTTATATAAAAAATCAAGGGAAAATAATAAAATTGTATTTGATATGGTATGAACTTCATTTTAAAATTGTAATTGAGAAATGTAATATAATAAGAATCATAGCTTCATAGAGGCTTCTCAATTGTAGAGTTGTATTTGCTGATACTCTCTCTAGTGATACCAATTTAATGTTGAGCTAAGTTTCTTACAAAAATTAATCTAAATTTTGTACCTTTTCCCTGAAGACAACAGACCACATTAATTAAATGGAAGAAGAGTATATTTTACTGGTGTGCTTTCAAGTGCCAGCTCAAAATTATAATTTGATGGAAGTAAAACTATGAGAAAAGAAAAGAAAAATCTTCCACTGTATATGATGTAAAGAGAAGGAGACATCAGTGATCCCTTCAAATCAAAAGCTCTCTTTGAATTGAAAAGGGTGGGTGTTTATAAATTTTGGAAATGGCTTTTGATACATAATAAGTTAGATTTGTTGAAAAAATAGTTTTGAAAATAGAACAAAGAAGAAGCAAGAATACATAAAATAACCAGAGAGATTTAGATTGAATTAAAATTAATAACAGAAAAAAATATATATTTACCTGTATCTAAAAATCTGTATAACTCAAAGAATTTCAAATTATTTAGTCATTGCTAGTGAGAGAGAAGGGGTGGCTGGAAGGCAGATGCAAAGAAATCATTTAAAAAATAGCTCAGAGAGAGAGAGAAAAAAGAAACAAATCTTATAAAACTAAGAAACATGTAAAGTATAATCAACAAATCATAGCTACTTAAATGTCTATAATGATAAAATATATAGAGGAAAACTGCAAAACATATTTTTCCTATTTCACATTCTCAGTTAAGCTTTAGATTATCTTATAATATAGTTTAAAATATTTTGATCGCCTAAGATAAAAACTTTGGGAGTTGATTTTTAAAAGAATGTTTATATAGGCTTGAATCAATAAGATACCATAAAAATATTCTGAGGAATGTATGCTCAACAAAAATAACTTCTAAAGTTCAATAGAAATAAAATAATATCAAACATAGAAAATTGGCAGTCTTTCCTACCAACACACCATCATTTAAAATAAAGTGTTCCGAAGAAACAAGAAAATCAATGCAAGTGGGAAAATCTGCAAAGAGAAAAGAAATGTAGACAAAGAAAACAGGTGAAAACTCCCTAAGAAATATTAAATATTAGCTAAAATAGTAATGATAATTTTAACTGCGATGTTAAAATATTGTATATGTGGTTAAAATTGAATGTATATAAGGAAATTAAATCAAAGCTAAGAGTGTGAAGAATCTGGTTTTATTCAGAAGATGTTAAAGGTTATGATTTTAACATGAGAAAAGTAATATGAAGGAAAATGCTGTAACATTAATAAGGTCTTCAAAAACAAGCAAATAGAACAATTAAGATCACAGGAAAACTTTCAGTGCATCAGTACGCACATTCAGTATATTCGATTTAAAATTGTTTAAAATGAATTATCATCAATAGATTTCAAAAATAATAAACCAAATGTTTTGAGATTTTTCTAGTAATAGACAACAAAAACAAAATTTGAAAAGGAAATAAAGAAAAAATGAACTGGGGATATAGGAATCAAAAGACAGTTGCTTTGGTGACAGTGGTAGCATACAAAAGTGAATTTGAGGTGTAGGTCTGACTGCTTTCACAAAGATTTGCTATGGATTAGTACGAAATTTTAAAAACAGAAGCATTTGATATTTTTAATTGTTGTGCCTTTACCATCAGTTAGAAACATAGAAATCAAAATTGTTTAGAAATTTATGGAGAAAATTAAATTTACTTTCATATTGAAATACTTCAACATATTTTAGAAACTAGAAAATAGAGACAACAATAGCAAAATATGCTCTATAATGTAAGACATATGGTAACAGGGGGAAAATCCTAGAAAATATGCAAAAAATTATAGGATTATTTGAAAAGTATCATATCAAAAACATATGAAATCAAAATTAGTTGAGAACTCAAAAGAAACCAGAAGAAATTTTTAGATCAAAATGTTCGCTCATTTTTCTGAATGGATGGTCATATACATGGCAAATGCAGGAGTAGTCAATTTTTAATGTTCAATGGAAAAATGGAAATGTAACCAGGACTTAGAAATGCATTTTTAAAATATTTATTTACAAGTTTTTACAAATGATGAAATAAATGTATTAAATATGTTTCAAGCACTTTATGAAAACTATAAAAATTTTAAAAAGATGAAAGTAATTCATAAGGATCAAAGTTAAAAACAGTGAATACATATTCAACAGAGAATATCAGCAAAGTCTAAAGTTTTCATGGGTGTGGAAACCACAAGATCTTTTCACCGTTTATTTTTTTTTTTTAGTAAAACATTTATTAGTACATTTTAGAGATGCATGCTGATAACATTCATCCTAGGGAGTTCTTACCAGTACATCATCTATCCTGATTCTTTTTTTTTTTCTCCCATCTCTTCATATACAGAAGCTTTGTTTACATTTTTCCTTTAATTTTCTTTTTTCTTCTCCCTTCTTTCTCTCTCTCCCCTTTCCCCTTTTCATTTGAACATTTTCTTCCCATTTTGCAATATCTACTGTACATTTCAGTCCTTATTTCCACTTCCTTTTTCTCACACCGGACAAACAATGAAGTATTTAAACATGTGAATTCGATTTATTTCTCTTAGGCATATATGGTCTCAAGATGCACCCATTTAGCTATAAATGTCTCACATTTTAGTTTTAATTTTCCTTTCAGGTACTTTCAATGCCACTAAATTGCATGATCTTGTGTGCATAACTTTGTTACTCATTTTGGCCAAGAAATAGTGTGCAGAAATTAGCTGAGATTGTTGGGTGGCTTCTTTAAAAGAAGTACCTACTTTGCCACTTATAGCTTGGAGACTAAACAGTGCCCCTGGGAGAGGATGTTAAAATAGCCTGCAAATGATCTATGATTAAAAAAATAAGAGCAGAGTTACCATAACAGGGATATAAGGTATCCATTGACTTCTTTCACATTACTAAAAGTTTGTGATTATTTATAACGTAGCATAACCGAGCCTGTTTTATTGATTTTTTGAAAATATTCATAAAATTGGAAAAACCCTTTTTGTCATAAACACTTACATGCAGAAATGGAGGACACACACTGAAACAAATAACATGTGTATATTTTACTGAAAAAGAAGCAAGTATATTAATGCTGTAGAAATTACATATAAGTAAAAGATATATTACGTCATACCAAAATGTATTAAATATAAAACATTTAAGAGAAGATCTACAAAAGTGAGACAAGTTTGACCAAAATGTGATAGTAATTTTCTACCAAGTAAATAATTGCAAATGATATTTAAGAATATTCATACAAATGCAATACCAGATTCAGGTGGCCTTAGAAGCAAGGTTTACCAAATATTGAAAGAATAAAAAATTTCAACCTTACACAAATTCTTACAGAGAAAAGAAAAGGGATGAAAAATTTGTTAAAGAAAAAAATATTAAACATAACTGCAAGAGTGAACAAATATAACAAGGAAATGAATAGAAGGAAAAAAATTACTTACTATCCTTCATAGTTATTAACATGTGGCATAGTAAAAGTAAAAATAATCCAATAATAAATTTAAACAAAAAGTAAATGTGACATAGTTGAGTGGTTTCCTTTTACTGGATAAAGGAAAGGACCAGTGAGATATGATATTATCTCAACAGAAAAAAGGGCTCTCAATAAAAGTTTATGTGTAACAAGTCATTAGAAATTTAAAATAGAATGTGCTGACAAAGGGGATCATGATACAGATGTAATAAAACAAATATAATGCTCAATGGCAAAGTATTAAAAGCATTCAATTTTAGGCCAGATATGGTATTACCACTTCTATCCCACATTGTACTAGATTTCCTCAACATGACAAAGAGAAAAGAAAGAAGGTACATAAATGAACAAATGCAATGATGCTTTATTGTGGTTTCGATAAATGTTGCTGAAAGGTTCATGTGTTGCCCAGGCTGGTGATACGAGGAGATGCGGACCTTTTGGAGGTCAGGCCTTAAGTCACTAGGGCTGTCCATGTGGCGGGGCTTTCAGACCTTCCTTCCCTGTGCCTCTGTTCTTTGGCTGCTGAGCTCCACACAGCGTCTGTCTGGCCGTATGAGCTGCCTGCCAGAGGCCCAAAACAAAGAAATCAGTCAATCTTGGATGCGAACTTAAAAACTATGAGCTAAAATAGGACTTTCACTTTATGAGTTATTTCTTTGATTAGTTCATTGTAGCGATAGAAATCTGATTAATATAACCTTCATTTATAGAGTATATCATTATCAATGGAGAAGACAAAAAATAATTTAGAATTCATGCTTGCTAAATTTTCTAGGTAAATGATCTATATAAAATTTGCATTTCTAACATAAGTAACAATGACAATTACATATGTATTACTCAAGATATGTAAACACTTAAGGGAGAGTATTTGCTTATAGCCAAAGAAATTGTGTTAAAAGCAAGTGTAAATAAATGGAAAAGTTTGTTACCACTTTGATTGCAACATTCAATATTATGAGGTGTCAGTTCTCCACAAAATGAATTATATATGAATATAATCATAATCAAAACCTCAAAGATATTTTTTGAAAAATCAGTTAGCAGTTTCCAAAATGTATATTGAGGATAAAATTAAGAAGTAATCAAGACTTTCCTAAAAAATGAGAAAAAGTTGTTAGCAATATTAAGACTGATATGCCCAGAGCAAGGCATGTTTAGAAGATATGACAGGAGAGTGTTTCCTTAGGTAATAAGGATTTCTTAAATCAAATGTAAATAGCACACACCATAATAGAAAATATCGAATTCCTTGTCTATTTTAAAATTTACAAACTTCATTAAAGAAAACACCATCTAGTGCAGAGCTAGAATGTGTATAGCGAATACTTTCATTATACACTCTTGGTTTTGGAGTATAAACCATACAAGTTTTAAAGCAGTTTAGAAATCTCTAATGAAGTTGAACATAAGTGGACCCTATAGAACAATCTATAGGAAACGGTTTTCATTTATGTATCCATTCGCTGAACAGATTAAAAGTAAAAGAATCAGCTACCTGTATTTCTGTTAGTTGAAGAATAGTACAACAAATTAATAAATCATGGTATAATCACACCACAAAATACTATATAACAGAGTGAATGAACTGAAGTAGTAACATAAACATGACAGAGTCCTGAAATATATAAAATATAAAATTTTATTCATATAAAGTACAAAAAGCAGAAAAATGATTGATAGGCATAGATGATAGAGGTAGATAAATAAGTAGATACTATGAAGTTAGAAAGAGGAGATTAAGAATTCATTATTATGATTGCTTCCGGATGGGAGAGAGAGGACTGAATCAAAATAAAAGGATTATTAGCGATGAGATATATTCTCATTTCTTAATCTTGTAGGGGAAAATTTGGATATTCATTATTAGTAATATTTAATCTATATATTTTATGTGTTTACAATACATGCTCCTTTAAAACCAAAAAACACATTAGAAATTTTTAATTTTATGATGCTAAATTTATACATATTATAATTCACTTTTCCACTTATCTTTATTTGGGATCTGCTTCTATTTTTATTCTCCTCAATGTTAAAACCTAACAATTATGTCCACTCTTCAAGTAAGTATATAAGCTTGCCATATATTTTTGGTTGTTTAGTGGTTCCAAATACTCGTGTTTATTTTTATCAGTGATGGTCTAGTTAAAAGCTAGTAGCTTTTTTTTTCTTCAAACTACATTCTATGTACACCAAATTTTCTAAACCTGTGAATGGCTGGAGTTGCCTTATTTAGCCTTCATACATTTAAATAATATTTAAAATACTTTTTAATAGCAATTTAGTGATATTACTCATTTTATTCTCCATTCAGTGTTGTAGTTGAGGAAACTAATGTCCATCTTATATTCTTTCCTTTTATGCGTGCTTCTTTCTCGAAGTTCGTCATGAATGCTTTAAAATTTCAATAGTGTGTGTCTAGTGCAAGTTCTCTCTACCTCCCTTTCAGCAGTTGTTGGAGTCAACTGCTTCAATGTGGCATTTCGGCACATTTTGGCATCTTTCCAACTTCTGTCGCATTTTAACAGCAGGTGTGTGGACAGTTTCTGGGGGAGTCTTATTTGCCCCTCACCTCAGATGCCAATTGCATCTTTCAGCATTTCAGCCATAGGAAAATAACTTAGTCTGCTTAGGGAATCCTGGAATTTTACAAGTTAAACATGCAAAACTCCACGTGAATAGATGTGCTAGTTTTCTGGTATTCATAAGTCCGAAGCTTGTCCTACAGAAGTTCTGTTTCCTTAGCAGGGGTGAGCTTTCCTTTGCCAGTCACAAGAGTTTTCTCTTTGTACCATCTCATTCATTTCTCCAGTTTTGCTTCCTGACATCTTGCACACTCAGGGGTTAGTCTCAGAGCTGGAGGAACAAAAATGTCAGATGCACATTAGTTATTCCAGTAGGCCTCAAAACTCTGTGGTATTATTTCTTCCTGTCATCATTATTTTTTCTTCAACAACTCCCAGGAGAGAGAGATTGTTCACTTTGATTGTATCCTTTGCACTGATTGTTCTTCTTACATTTTATTTCTTTCTATCCCTTAAACATTTCTGGGCCAATTTCATATCTCATTTTCCCAATTCATCCACTTTTACTGTGCCAGTATCTCATAATAATTTTAATTAAAATTATTTCAAATAGCTAAACTAAGGTCTGATATTATATAATTTTTAAAAGTTAATTTTTGGTACATTTATAGTATACAATATAGTTACATTCACCATTGGAAATTTGCACCTTTACATAATCGATCTTGGTTCTTATTTTTTCCCTATTTCCCTTCCCTCACTTCAACCCCTCCACCCCTATCTACAAATATATTTTTTCCATTTTTAAATTTTCTCATATTAATTCCATTCCTTTTTTTTCTTTTCATCTATCTGTCCCATTTCCCTTTCCCCTTTCCACCTTTACTTCCTATTTCTCATTAAGTATTAGTCCTTATTCTCACATTGTAGAAACTATTCAGTATTTACAAATGTGTGTTATACTTATTTCACTTGAGTACGTCCTCAATGTGCATCCATTTACCTATAAATGTCTCTAGTTTCTAATTTTTTAATGGCTGAGTAGAACTCCATTTTAGAAAAAAAATACATTTTCTTTATCTAGTCTCCAGTTGATGGGCAAGTGGGCTATTTCCATCTTTTAGGTATTACAAATTGTGCTGCTATAAACACATATATCACTGTAGCATAATTCTTTTAATTCTTTGGGAAAGATAGCCAATAGGGGAAAAGCTGGGTCAAATGCGACTTCCAATCCTAGTTCTTAGAGGCATCTCCACACTGATATGCGCTGTGGTTGCACCAATCTGCACTCCCACCAGCAGTGGAGCAGTGTTTCTCCTTCCCACAACACCATCACCATTTGTTTTTGGTTGATTTCATGATAGCCACCACTCTTTCTGAGCGAGGTGGAATCTCAGTGTTGTTTTCATTAGCATCTCTTGAATAACCAGTGATGTTGAACATTTTTTCACATGTTTATTTGCTACATCTACTACTTTGTGAAATGTCTATTCATTTCAGATGCCCAGTTTTGGATTTTTTTTTTTTAATTTGGGAGGTCTGATTTTTTTACATTCTTTATATATTCTAGATAATAGACCTTTGTCTCAGGAACAGCTCATAAAATTCTTTTCCCACATGCTGGGTTTTCTCTTCACATGGTTGGTGGTTTTTCTTGCTGTGCAGAAGATTTTTAATAAGAAGACATCCCACTTGTTTTTTGCTTGTGCTAGTTCATGGATGACTGAGATTTTGTTCATAAAATCTTATCCTGCACCTATGTCTTCAAGCACTCTACCTAACCTCTCTTCCAGCCTGTTTAGTGTTTTTGTTTTAACATTTAGATCTTTAATCTATTTTTATGTTAGTTTAGTGCATGGTAAGAGACATAGGCCTAGTTTTAATCTTTGGCAAGTTGAAACTCAGTTTTTCCAGCACCATTTATTAAAGAGGCTATCTTTCCTCCAGTGAGAGTGTTTCATCCTTTGTCAAAGATAAGGTGGCTGAGTGTTTCTGCATCTTTTAATCTGTTCAACTGTTTCTCAGGTCTGTTCCTTTTCCAGTACCATGATGTTTTTATCACAGTAGATTTGTAGTATAGTCTCAAGTTGGGGATTGTGGTGCACATACCTTGTCTTTATTATCTGAAATTACTTTTGCTATTCTAGGTCTCTTCTTGTTCCAAATGAATTTTTGGATTGTTTTCTCAAGATCTTTGAAGTATGATGCTGGGATTTCAAGTGGGATTGCGTTGAATCTATACAGCAGTTTTGGAAGTACGGCCATTTTCTTTATGTTGATTCTTCTTACCCAGGAAAAAGGGTTGTCTTTCCATTTTCTGATTCCCTCTTCAATCTCTTTTTTCAGAGTTCTGTAGTTTTCAGAATAGAGGTCTTTTATTTCTTTTGTTAGGTGAATCCTAGGTATTTCAAGTTTTTTGATCCTTTCGTGAAAGGAATTGATCGCCCCATTTCTCTCTGTGAGTCTGTTTTCCACGTACAGGAAAGCTATTGATTTCTGTGTGTTGACCTTGTATTCAGCTACTTTACTGAATTTGGTATTAAGACTAGAAGACTTTAGATGGAGTTATTGGGGTTGTCTATATAGAGTGTCATGCCATCTGCAAATAATGACAATTTGACTTCTTCATTTCCTAACTTTATTCCTTTTAGTTCTTTCTCTTTTCTAATTACTGAGGCTAATGTTCCCAAATCTATATTGAAGAAGAGTGGTTATAGTGGACATCCTTGTGTCATTCCTGATTTTAGTGTGAAGGATTTCAGTTTTTAACCATTTAGTATGATATTGGCTATTGGTTTTTCATAGATGGCTTTTATCAGATTGGAATAGAGACCATCTATTCCAATTTCTTAGGAGGTTTTTATCATAAATGCATGTTGGATTTTGTCAAGTACTTTTTATGCATCTATTGAGAGATGATCATATATTTTTGTCCTTGGCTCTATGAATATAGTGTATTACATTTATTGATTTGCAAATGTTGAACTATCCATGCATCCCTGGGATGAACCCCACATAGTCAGGGTTTGTGAACTTCTTGATGATCTGCATTCTATTTGCCAGTATTTTATCAAGGATTTTTGCATGTATGTTCATTAGTGACATTGGCCTATAGTTCTCTTTTTTGGATGGGTCTTTCTCTGCTTTGGGGATCAAGGTGATGCTTGCTTCCAGGAATGAATTCCAGAATATTGCTTCCCTTTCAATTTCAATGGAGTGTTTGAACAGTAGGGTCAGTAGTTCCTCTCTAAATGTCTTGGAGAATTCAGTGGTGAAGCCATCAGGGCCCTGGCTTTTCTTGGTACATTTTTAATTATGTTTTCAGTTTCATTGATTGATAGTGGGTCATTTAGAATTTTTTAGGTCATCTTTATTCAACTTTGATAATTCATACATATATAAGAATCTGTCCATTTTTTCCTGTATTGTGTATCTTATTGATGTATGGGTTCTCAAAGTAGGTATTGATGAGCCTCTGGATTTCTGCTGGGTCTGGTATAATTTCCTGCTTTTCCTTCCTAATTGTATAGATTTGGCCTTTTCTTTTTTATTATTGATAAATTTGGCTAAAGGTTTGTCAATTTTGTTTTTGCTTTTCAAAGAACCAACTGTTGGCTTCTTTGATTTTTCTGTATTGTTCTCTTAGTCTCCATTGCCTTGATTTCTTCCCTGATCTTGATAATTTCCTCCCTTGTATGAGCTTTGGTTTGTCCTGCTTTTGTTTTTTTAGAAGCTTGAGGTTCAGCAACAGGTTGTGTAATTGAGCTTGTTCTGTTTTCCTAATATGAGTGTTTACTGCTATGAATTTACCTCATAAGACTGCTTTCATTGTGTCCCATAGATTCAGATATATTGCATTGTCATTGTCATTTAATTGTAGGAACTGTCTCATTTCTTCTTTAATTTTCTCTGTGACCCATTGGTTATTCAGAAATATGTTGTTCAATTTCAGTGTGTTTGTGAAATTCTTGCGGTTTCCTTTGCTCTTAATCTCCAACTTCATCCCAATATGTTGTGATAGTATATAGGGATAACTTCAGTTCCTTTGCAATTACTTAAATATGTTCTATGAGTATGTGGTCTATTTTGGAGAATTATCCATGTGCAGCCAAAAAAATGTGTATTCTAATTTTGTGGGGTGGAACACTCTATAAACATCTGTTAAGTTCATTTGTCCAAGAGTTTGACTGAGTTCTATTTCATTGTTAATTTTTTGTCTAGTTGATCTATCTATTTGTGACGGTGGGGTATTTAGATCTCCCACTAATATTGTATTAGTGCTTATTTGATTTTTCATGTCCAATAGTATTTGTTTTATATAGTTTGGTGCACTAGTGTTTGGTGCATATATATTAATGATTGTCATCTGTTCCTCTTAGATTGTTCCCCTTAGAAGGATGTTGTGTCCTTCTTTGTCTCTATTAATCAGTATTTGTTTGAAATACACTTGAACTTCAAAGAGGATTGCTACACCTGCTTTTTTGGGGGGTTCGCTTCACATGGAATATTATTTTCCACCCTTTAACTTTCAATCTATGAGTTTCTTTTTGAATTGTGTTTCTTATATGCAACATATTGTTATATCTTGCTTCTTGAGCCTTTCTGCCAGTCCATTTCTTTTGATTGGTGAATGAAGACAATTAACAATAATGGTTATAACTGATATGCATTGACTTATCCTTGTCCTGACTTTTTAGTTTTGTTGAATTTTCCCCCTTTGTGTTTAACTTCTTGGGTCTGATGGATTCGTTCTGCTGGGCTTCCTGGGGTTGTGATCCTGGTTGTCATTTCCTAGGAAATTGTTTAGAAGTTTTTTCAAGTGCCAATTTGGTACTCAAGTTCCCAAGGTGCTCTTTGTCATGAAAGTATCTTATTTCTCCATCAGTTTTGCAGGATAGTTTTGTAGGATACAACAATCTGGGTTGAAGGTTGATTTCCTTGAGGGCTTGAAACAGGTCACTCCAAGTTATTCTTGCCTTGAGTGTTTGTGTTGAGAAGTCTGCTGTTATTCTGATGGGCTTTCCTTTGTATGCAATTTGTTTCTTTTCTCTTACTGCTTGTAGAATTTTGGGGGTATGGTTTCTGGAATCTTAACTATTATATGCCGTTTTTTGTTTTTTGTTTTTTGTTTTTTTGGCTAGCTGGAGCCATAATGCCTCATTTATCTGTATGTCAATTTCTTTTCCCCTATTTGGTAAGTTTTCTCCTATTATTTCTGTGAACATTTTTTTATGTTGTGTGCATTGTCTCCTGTTTCTTCATTGACTCCAATGAGTCTTATGTTATCTTCCTTTGCATTCTCTAGCAGCTGCTGATTGATTTCTCACAGCCCTTTACTATTTTTAAGAAATTTTTCTTTTCCTGAATACTAATTGCAATCCTATAGTCTATATTTGAAATTCCTTGTCTTGGCTCATTCTGCTGTGTAAACTTTCAATGCAGTTGTTAATCTCCTGGAAATCTGTTTACACCTGTTTTATGGATTCCATTTGTTTCCTGTGTTGGGATTCTATCAAGTTCCTAGGTTCTTCTATTTTTTAAACCTGTGTCTCCTTTAGATATATTAATTATGTCTTGCACTGTGGGTACAGTCTCAGCTGTTATCTGAGAAATTATTTCTGGTTTCATTTTTTCCAGGTCTTCTTTCCTTGCCAGTTCAGAGAGTCCAGGTGGTTGAGTGCAGACTATTCCATCTCATTGCTCTTTCAGGTTGCCTTGGGTAATCTGGAAGTCTGGTTTTGAGACTTGTTTATGTGTCTTTTAATTTCAAGAGGTGCAACCTACTGTGCCTTTGTTGAGCCAACTTTTTGCCCACCCAGTGGTTTTCAATTCTCAGCAAGCCACTGAGTGGCCTTTTCTCTCAGGTTTAGAATGGTGGCCTTTTGGATCCCTGAGCTGAACTGTTGACTGGATGGGCTTCTGGCTAAGGCCTGTGCACCCTCCGGATGCTATCTAGGTGTGCCTCTTGCTGGGGCCCTCATGTACCTGTTGTTTGAGAGGGCCTTTGGCTGGGGGCTGGGTATCCCAGTTCCTGTTGTCTGTGCTGGCGTCTGGCAAGGATCTCCACACGCTCATCACTGCTATCAAGGCAAGCCTCTGGCTGTTGCTTATGTGACTGTGTAGCTTTTTTTCCAGGTGGGCCCTTGGCTGTGGCCTATGCAACCCTCTGCGGTTGGGGTGGAGGCCCAGCTGGGATCCACCTTCAGCCACACCCCTCTGGTCCTCAGAACTGCTCCCCAAGATCTGTGTGCACTTACCAATGGTATTGTGTGCCTGTGTAGCTCTTTTCTGGGCAGGCTATGTAATTTTTATTGTTAACAAGATCTTTAAAATAATATGTCAAAAGAAAAATGATGTGATTAAATTTATTCTTTGTCAAAAAGAAAATCATTTTCTTTATTTCTGAGACTATTTAGAAAAATTAATCATCCAAAATTACCTTAAATTTTCTATATCTCTAATTATTAGGAATTTTGGATTTTTGTCAAATATTTTATTATGTTGCTGAAGCATACATCATATGTCTATGTATTATATACACAATCACACTGAATTTGGTTTTAGGCACTGAGGATAGTCTTCTAGATTACTAAAAAGCATTCCAAAGTGGTATGTTTGGGTTATTTTTAGATGCAATGTCATTTTAAAATATACTCCAGGACTTAAAAGTGTATTTTTAAATTGACCCCAGTTAAAATATAGTATGTTATATTCTGTAACTTTGGTTTTTTTATAGATATAATGCATTGTTGTGTACTGATTTCAAACAACTCCTGAAACATAATTGTGTAATTTTTCTTTAAAATTTTAGAAAATTAATGAGTAAGAAAAAAGGTGAGCCACATAATTTTGCCCTGTGGCTTTTGAACAAAGTTGCTTATGAGTTCTTTTTATTATTATGAGTCTGCCAGTGATTATGTTAATACCTCAGCCTTAACCTCTGGATTTTTCTATTGGTCATCTAAATTATGGAGATAATACAACTTCACAGGGGTGGTGAGGGAAGTAATTATATTTTTGTTTAAAAAATGAGCAAAACAGCCAAGTAATAAAATTAACATTTTTGCCTATTTTATTTTCTCTTTAGATTTTTTAAATTATTAAAAGAGCATCAAGATCCACACTAGAACCTTGAAATAAAATTTTGGTCTACCAATTAATTTTACACTATAAGCTCAGTGCATATATCTCTTTTGTAATCATTGTTTCACCACATGATAAACTTTTTTACTAAAGCATTAACCATAATTCTAAAAACCTTTAAATGAAATGATTCATATTTTGATTCAAATGTTTTTATCTTTTATGTCATAAAATAAATAAAACATCTATCTGAAAATTGAAATTTGGTCATGAGTTATACAATATTTGAATAATGAAGATTTTATTTTTCCTCTTCAAGATAAATTTTGTCATCATCACTACCTAATGTAAAGTGTCTATTTATTTAAATAATATTATATTGGCTAAAAGTAGCAAAATTTTGAATGATTATCTCAACTTTAATTGACTTCCAACTTGCAATATTATATCACCTTGTATTTACCTCACTTATCTCAAAGGTAGGTCCCAAAGACTCACTCTGAGTCAGTAGTCACAATTAATTTACCTTTGTAATCCATCATTACACATTTTATGTAGTAGGAACACCATGCATATAATTTATAGAAGTTAATGAGAATTGCAAAGAAATAAAAGGGATTTTCATGTTTTGTTAGTTAAAAGCTGAAAAAAAAAATCTTATTTGATGATGCAGTTAATTGTGGAGCTATTTCCATTCCTACACTTCCATGCTGATGAAATAGTACTAGACAGCTATGTCTTCACTGCACTTTTGTCTTTCTTTCATTGCATTTCTGAATCTTATGTCATACTACAATCTTCTTCTACTCAATGCAAATTTGATAAAATATTTGAATATTGTGGACTTAGATATTTCCATACTTTACTAAAATTTTTCAAGGACATATTTTAAACCTCACACAAATCCTCAGTGAATTCACAACTTAACTATGTGTATTGGAAATAAAAATAAAGATTTAGAAATACAGTAAATATTTACAGGTGTACTTTGAACATTCTCTAAAAAACATCTTGACATTGAATGTTACAAGCAAATTGTACATGAGAAGATAAAGGTATATCATGTGTAATTATTTTTACTCCAAATGACTTTTGTGTTGTCTTTATTTCTGAAATTAGTGACCATATGGATATCTTTATGATTCAAATTATGCAAGAGTTTTAGTTCCCTTGTAAAATGATATGCTACTTAGATTTGGGCCCATTTTATATTTGGTTATATGAATACCAAATTTTATACCGTGGCAAAAGAAAAGATCAGATAAGATTTGAATTAATAACCCCCAAATACCCTAGTTTTCAACCTTTCATTTTATCTGTACAGCTCTCACCATTCTATTAATTTAAATTCTCTATTCTGATTTAACCAAAGATGAAAGTACAACTTTAACTAAATGTGAACTCTACTTATTTTGGTATAGATTAACTTAAAAGTATGCTAAATATAATCAATTAATATAGTGATAATAATCATTTCTCTATTGCAAATTTTCTAAGCAACTAAAGGATATACTTTACAAAGAAGGATTATAAAGGTAATTTGTATTGAAAATCTGTATAAAGTAATCTTTCTCCTGCATTTTAGGTTAAAATATGAGTTTCACCTAAAATCATGCCCCACACAGACATTTTTCCATAGTTTGAAAAATGTGTTTAATTATCTTTAGGGTATTTTCTTTCAAATATATCTCCTGAGGTTTTTCCACTTATTATACACTTGTCACAGAAAGGTCAGGTCTCCCTAGTGTTTGTGGATATGCAGTTCCACTTAAAGAGTTTAAAAGTCAAAGAATAGAAAAATGGAACTACTATTTTCTTATGAAGTGACTCTTTAGATTTTGTATTACAAGAAATAATTTACCTCAAAATAGAGATAATTTTCACTTATTGATTGCTTAAAAATGAAATAAACACACCTAAGTGTGAAATTACGAATTGATAAATGATTGATAAAACACTTTTGAGTTAAGAAAATGATTTAGAATGAATCACACAAAAATCACTGTTTGAAAAACAAAATCAATGTGACTTAATGCAATCCATTTTCTCATATCATTCAATCACATAACTAAAATCAAATTCTTAGAGAAAGTACTGCATAATTATCATGTCATCTATCACCATCTATTAACAAGTTCTAAATAAAAGTAATCCCAGCTTAGGAAACATCCCTTCACACTTATGTGCATCACGTGCTGTGGGCCATTTTTTGTAGACTTCAGAAAATGACTCTGGCTGCCTAAGTATAAAATGAGTTGAGGAAAAAACGAAGTCCTCACGAATCAATGAAAACACAGGAGAAGCCGATTCTCCAATCTCGCGGTGAGTTCCATGCGCAAACAGGGCACACAGCTCAGCAACAGCAGGGTTAGAATGGGTCTGTTTCCTTGGCATCACACAATGTTTGTGACTTTCACCACTGCTTTCAGTTCTAAGGAAGATGCCAGGAGAAACCTAGAGATTCTGCCTCTTTGTGCCTCTACGGCACCATCACTACTGGTTCCGACATTTATTGACCCCCACCTCCCATGCATTCTCAAGCTTAAATTGAGAGGGTTATCTGGCTTTGAAATTCACAGTACACAAAAATTTCGAAACAAACATACCCCCCTTGTGTTGGCAAATGTCCTCTCCTGAATAACGCATTTTTTTATTACACATTAATCACTAGATTTAGAAGTATTACTTTTCTGGTAAATTTAGATGAACAAAGAGAATCACTGTGGCGGTTATCATTCCTTCATTCAGTCACATTATTATCAAATTTGAAACTCATTCAATTTTGAAGATTGTATAAAAAAAGAAAAAGTGGTAGCTATTAGGAGAGTTCCTAGACATCTAACTCTATTGTTTTCACCACATTGCCTAAGTATCAATACCACCCCATAAAAACTCCTGGATTTTGTTCAGTGTCAAGGTGATTCTGTGACTATGACCATAATAAATGGAAGGAGTGCCGGGAATAACTTAGACTTATGGTATATAGTTAGATGTCCCCTTAGAGCACCATGTGTCCATACTGGGTCTTTTGGGAGGTGATTGGAATATGGAGATGTGACAATCTTCACTGGATCAGTCTCCTAATCGGTTTATAGCTGAATGTGATGCTGGGAGGTGAAACCTGGTCAGAGGTTGGTCGCTGGGTGGGTGGGGTGGCCTGGGAGGACCTAAGCCAATGATACTTTCTTGATGTCAGTATGGCTTTTACCTGGGTTCTTTACCCTAATGACCAGTGGCCCTTTTTGGAATTTGAAAATCTTTTTATATTTGAAATTTTTATTTCTGAAGTTCCTCAACTGTCCACATATTTCTCAATCTCTATATTCTATTTGTAAATAAGATAAAGAATAGATAGAATATAAGAAACTCAAGCGATTAATGTCACAGAACCAATATGAGTTGACATAATATTATATTTTCTAGCCTTTCCTAATGTATTCTAAAGAAAATCATCTCCATCAACTCTCAACAACTAGAAAAATCTACTTAATTTCTTATGTTTCAAGAAACTGCATATTAAGAATTTGTGCATGTGTGTTTTCCTTTCTATGAAATCATAAATGAGAATAAAGATTCACACTTTCAAGCTTTTCCAAATTGTTGTTTAAACTTTATTATAGTTATTATTGCTATGAAATAAAATCTTGAGAATAACATAAACTGTTCAAAGTACTAACTTCATCACAAAGCTGTATCCACAAATCTTTGGTGGAAAGTAATTCACTCTATAACACTAGTTTTTTTTATTCCCTACCATATAGTTTAAAACTTTTACAAGAGTAGTGTCTCATAGCATTGCAGAAATAAGCTCCTAAACTGAAATGTTGGAAAGTACTTGCAACTGTGAACAAAAATCTATTGACTTAGCTTACCATTCAAGGAGAAAAACCTTTTCTAATGACCTCTGCAAAAGAAAATAAAATGAAGAAAAAATTCTTTAGGAAAAGCACCTGAGTCTAGGAAAAACTTTTTCTTAGACCCTGAGAAATGTGTAATCTAGTTTCAGAAGGAAAAATAGAGACTCTCATAAAAAATAATAGATTCAGATGGATTGAAGATTAGACCAAAATTTTCCCCAGTTCAGTGTTTGATCTTTAGACAATTTTCAGATAATACTATTATTTTAACCTTAAATATTCATTAGTTATCTTTTGGGCAGGAAAAATTTTGTTAAGATAGAGTTGTAGTGAATTCATTTCCTATAAGAATACTGTTGATGAGGAATAGGATAAAATTCCTTTTACAAATATAAGTTTTAAAAAAAAAAAAAAAAACAAATATAAGTTTAACCACTCTGTACTTCAGAGAATAGTTTCTGAAAAAAAATCACACAATTTCTAGCAAATATAATATGTTATTCAAATTACTAAGCTTTTGGGTGTGATGTGACATTTTTGACCTTTCTAAGTGATAAAGAGCATTTTCCTTTGTGACTATTGGAAAGCACCCTTTGAGATTATAATAGAAAAAAAAACAAATATAAGTTTAACCACTCTGTACTTCAGAGAATAGTTTCTGAAAAAAAATCACACAATTTCTAGCAAATATAATATGTTATTCAAATTACTAAGCTTTTGGGTGTGATGTGACATTTTTGACCTTTCTAAGTGATAAAGAGCATTTTCCTTTGTGACTATTGGAAAGCACCCTTTGAGATTATAATAGATATGTGAAAGGGATGAGGTGAGAAGGAGAGAAAAGAATGATATTAATCTTTATTGAATAATTGGGGGAATCTAGAAGCTTTTGGCCAAAGAGCTAAAAAAATGACTTTATTGGATTTCAATATTTGCTTTGAACTGGAAAGATAGGAAAATCATCAAGGCAATAATTTGGATGCCATCACATTATTTTAGATATCCACAGATAAAAGTTTGAGATGGTATCGAGACAATTAGAAAAAGGACAAAAGAAAAGGATTAAAATTTTAAATTAATCAAATTATAAGCTGATAAAATTTGGAAAAAGTTGAAATATGATGATGAAAGAGAGGAATGAGTAAAGATTATTGATACCTGGTCATAACATATATTTTCTCAGACAATGATTAACTCAAAAGCAATCTCCAGTGAAAGAGCAGAAGTCAGAAAACTTTTTGTCTAAATAGTTGGAGAATCAATATTTTAGAATTCAATATTTTGCTAAATAAGAAACTTGAGTGATCTATTAGAACTGCTCAACCGCTCTTCTATTTTGAAGGCAGACAGGGAGAATGTGTAAACAATAATGCATTAAAGTGTTTCAATCACATTGTATTTAGTAAAACAGGGATGGGAGGCATTTGCCCTTCAACTATAATTTGCTGACCTATGCTATGTGTTTAACAATTTTGAAACAAAATTTATTAAATGACATGTTACATAGCAAACTATAGAGATAAACTTGCACCTCAGGCATAAGAGATATAGATTTATAATGAAGAGTATGGAAATAATTAGAGATAATGTGCATACATATTTTATTTTAAGTTACTTTTAGTAATACATATTTGATACTGGTGACAGCTCAAATTACCACTTATAACAAAGATTTTTGACAAAATTAAGGCCAAGAACATTATTGAAAATGGAATAGAGCGTTGCACTTTCAGAATGATGACAAAAGGATAGGAAAATTTATGATCTAGTGGCATTACTTATTTGCAGTATTTTTAGCTGAATTTTTAGTATTTATTCTAAATTTGCCTCTTTGATATGGTCCCTTATAGGTTGCATTGCCTTTTTCTAGGATGACTATGCCGTATTGAGCGGTGTCTCATTTCCATACAATTTTTATTTCTAAAACTTTGAGAGGCACCATCAAGAGATTCCCTCTGGTGTTTCTAGCCATGGTAAGTATGAAACTGTGAACTCTAAGTTACATATTAGTGGATTAGTTCATAGCTTTTTTGCTACTATTATCAACTTGTCTCTGTACTTTATGAGTGTGGAAATTGTAGTTAGATTTCTCAAGTAGATAACAGCCGTTTTCCAGTTAGATTATGCTCGTATGAATTACAGGCAGGACATTAGAAAATGAGAGGTCTAGTTGCCTGCTTTTGGCACTACAGCAAAGTCAACAGCCCCCCTTCACCAGTATTAGCTGTGGGGAGTAGATCCAAGGTGCAAAGTTTATAATTCTCCATGTTGGAAAGTACCACTTGTTCCCTTCAGAAGATGAGAACTCCTGTACTCAAAGTTGTTATTGTAGCCCTCCCAGTACACCCACCCAGCTTTCTTCCTACACTTATACCTTAGGTCCTCTGGATACGCTGAGTCTTCCTGGCTGCATGCTGTAATGAACATGTGTCCGCTGCATCCCTCAGCATTGGAGAAGCATCAAAATTCCAACAGGAGTTGTTAAATTCCTTCTTCACCTCAATCTGTACTATATGGATCTTCCTTGGTATCCATGGAGAATGGGTCCGGGATTCCCCTCAAATAGCAAAATCCATAGATGCCAAAGTCTATTAAATGGCATGGTACTTATATATAAACTTCACAATCTTACAATATAGTCTAAATTATCTCCAGATTGCTTGTCATATGAAATACAGTGAAAATGTTATGTAAATTATTACATTTCATTCTTCAGTGCATATTAACATGAAAGCATGTATATTCAGTCTGAATGCAATCGTTGCAGGTTTAACTACATAGTATATATAGCAAGAACAACATTTTTGCTCTTCCTGCAAAATATTTTCCATCTACTTTTGGTTGAAACCACCAATGCAGGAAAGGTGAATACAGAGGATCAACTGTATGTTTTCCTCAAGCATGTCAGTGATATGTTAGGAAAGGTAAGTCAAGCAGGGCCTGGTGGAACAGGCCTGTAATTCTAGATCTCCAGAAGTTGAAGCAGGAGGATCACTGTGGGTACATAGTGAGTTCAAGGCCAGACTGAACTATAGAGTGAGACCGTGCTCTCTCTCCCCAAGAAAGAAAGATAAGTTGAATTACTTCATTATTTCGGTAAACCGACTGTGATACTGCCTCCTTTTGCAGAGTAAGAGTCACTGGGCTCTGTTTCTGTACCTGTAAGACTTCATGTTTTCTCTTTATCCACCATGCTGCTGAGGTACGGCCCACCCTGTACCACGCCATTCCTCAGATATACTACGCACAACACTGCTTTTAAGCCTTTTTCCCTCTTCCCTCAGAAACCTCACAGCTTCTTGCCCTAGCTGCTCCGTCATCTTGTAGAGTATGGGATACAATATCATCCTATAAGAACTCAGTCTGTCTCATCTATTATACCTGCAATTTTTCTCTTATTCCCATACTCCTTAATCTCCTTTCTATATTCTGATCACCAAGTGAAATTTTCTGTCTTCAAACATAGTAACAGATTTTTAAAAAGTTCATTTTAAATGAAGCAAAATTTAACTTTTATTGCATATTTTATAGAACTAAAACTACTCATAATTCTAGCATTCAGTATGTTTCTAGTTATCATTATCAAGAACAGGCACTGTACGTCCTGTCAGTTCTTCAACACTGCTAAATACAAGTATATATCCAGAAGAAATACTTGTACTTTTAAAGGGTATAAAAATGACACAGTAGCGCTCTTCACAAAACAAAACCAAGGAAGCAACTTGGTAGATAAATAAACTCATATGATCAATTAATAATATGAGATTATATGACAAGGTGAATGAATTAACAGTTTGGTCAAAAACAAATTTATCTTAGTAATAAAAATTCTACTATTAGTAAAAATAAGACAGAAATGTAATTTTTAATTATTATTAAATTTTCTTCAATCCTCCATCTCAATAGATTAAGATAACTCCATAATTTAAAAAAATTTTAATTGAGTTTATTGGTACATTTTAGGTGTACAGTACAGTTGCATTCATTATTGGGATCTTGTACCTTCACATGATGGATCTTGGTTCTTGTTTTTTCCCCATTCCCCTGCCCTCCCTTCACCCCCTCCTCCCTTCCCTATTTACAAAAACTTTGTTTCCATTTTTTCATTTCCCCTACCCATCCCACCTTCCCTACACCTTTAGCCCTTTTCTTGCCATTTCACAATGTCAGTAATCTTATTAGGATCTTAAAGATTCCACCTCACCCCACAAAGAATGGCTGCTATTAAGAAATCAAACAATAACAAATGTTGGCTGGGTTGTGGGGAGAAAGAAACCCTTCTCCATTGTTGGTGGGAGTGCAGACTGGTGCAACCACTATGGAAATCAATATGGAGATACCTCAAAGAGCTTGGACTGGAGGTTCCATTTGACCCAGCCATCCCTCTGCTGGGTATCATTCCAAAAAAATTAAAAGAGTCATATCACAGTGATGTATGCGCACCCATGTTTACAGCAGCACAGTTTGTAATAGCTAAAACTTGGAAAAAGCCCATTTGCCCATCAGTTGGAAACTGGATAAAGAAGATGTGGTTTTCCTATAAAATGGAATATTACTCAACCATAAAGAATGAAAAAATAGATTCATTCATAGGAAAATGGATAAATATTCAAAATATACTCCTAAGTGAAATAAATAAGTCACACATGTGTAAATAGCAAATAGCTACCTTTTAAATACTAGCCTGAAGGTAAGCTGCATATCATAATATGGCTAACTTTGCATTGGTAAGTTTAAGTAACAAGTATGCCATTTAACATTATGTATATTTCAGCTTTTAATCTATGATTAAATAGGCCCAAAAAGACTATACATTTAATAATGTAATTTAGCTAGTATATCTTTTAATACACTATAATTTCAGTCAATGTAAAACTATATGTGATGCAATTGGTGGAGTAGAGCCGCAGGCAAATTACAAGGTATGTATAATACGTCAGATTTCTGAGAAGAACACTTTAAATTTTTTTTAATTCCACTTTGAAATCTCCAATTATCACATCTGTTGACCTCTCCTCTAACAGATACACGTACAAAAGCCTCGAAGGCAATGGCTAATTAGACACACACTTTCTAAGTTACAAGTTTGAAGATACAGTTTTATGACTATGCCTTTGGAAGTAGACCTATATATAAAACTAATTCATTTTAGTCTAAGTTTTGTGCTTTACACTATAAACAGCTGACTTTCTTTATGGTTGATTAAAAAACAAAGATTTTTAGAAGTCTTGTCATTTCAATTAAGAAAAAGTATTCATGTTTTTTTTCCCAGTTTACAAAACAAATCTTCTTAAAGAAGCAAGGAGAGGCCAGAAAGTCAACCTTGTAGTTAAATTCGCTTAGGATTTTTGTCCTGCTGTTATTTGGAATGAAAAAAAAATAGTCAGTAACAGAATTATTAATTGGTGTATTGGTTTCATCATGACAAAGAATCTAGTTGAACATTTTACAGAAATGATATATGATTTGATTTAATACTTGCTTCAAATATAACAATTGTAGGCACAATTTTTTAAAATCCAGAGGGGGAAAAATCTTTGTAGATTAAAAAATGATGAAATAAATTAAGTGGTTATTGGGACTGAGTCTTGTGTCTGTTTTATTGTGGAAATAGGAAAGGTTGGTGATGGTTTGACCTTAGAAGGGTGAAGACAGAATAGAAGAGCTCTTGCTACATTTGGAACAATAAATAATCTCAGTGCTGGGGACTAGGACATGACTATACCCGCTCACGGTGAGTAACCTGGGGCAGCTGACCTCTCTCCTTAGGGACTAATAACACCGAGACAAACAAATATTATCATCTATCACAGAGATTATATCTAGAGCATATGACTGCCATCATGAATCTGTGAAAGTGTTTACAAGTCAGAGAGTCGTCTTTGCATGTGGCAACTATACAATCACTAGAAAGGTTAAAGTGGACATAAAACAGCAAAACAAAAATAAAAATGAAACAAATTATAAATAATTTATATTTTAAATGAATACATTAAAAACTAGAAGAAAACAAAAGTTGCAATTCAATTGAATGAAAAATAAGTCAGAAAAATAAAACCACTGTTACTCTGTTCTTCACAGATTACAAATAACATTTTATTAAATATTTAAAATGCAATGTCAACTAAATGAAAAGATCACACTCACAAAAAATAAGAATGGACGGGTGTGGTGGCGCAAGCCTGTAATCCCAGCACTCGGGAGGCTGAGGCAGGAGGATCGCTTTGAGGTCGAGACTAGCCTGGGCTACATAGTGAGTTCCAGATCAATCTCAACTACATAGTGAGACCCTGTCTCAAAAAACCAACCCCAAAAACAACAACAAAAAACAAACAAAAAGTGAGAATGACATAAAATCATAATGAAATAAAACAAGTTAATGGGAATGTGAAAATGAGCCAAAGTTTTCTAAATAAAAAATCAATATTTGAAACTTCAAAGCATATAGAAGAGATAAGGTTGAGCCAACTAAAAGAATAGGAAATGTAACTATTATATTGGGAAAATTCACACTAAATTAAGCATTAAAATACAACTAATTCATTTTACAAAATACAAAAGATTAAAATTTAAAAATAGATCAGGGATAAATTCAAAAGCAAATCATTTTAAAAGAGAAGTTCAAGAGCAGAAAATAGAAGAAATAAAGTAGAATTTATATGCACAAATTAAAATTGAGTGTTTATACATTACTCTCTTATTTTTCTGAAAAGCATGACATTAAAACAATACACGAAGGGCTGTGGATTTAGCTCAGTGGCACTGCACCTGCCTAGAAAGCCCAAGGTCCTGAGTTTGATCCTTGGTACAAAAGCAAAAAACAACAACAAAAAAATAAACACCCCCCCCACAGACAACCATAAAACAAACAAAGAAAAAAAAACACCAGTAAATGAATGATACAATTTCTGTTCTGCTTCACTAGTGGGAAACTCAACAATTAATGGTATACACATCAGAGTGCTAAGAATCTTGCTTCAGTGCTGCGGAAAATCACCTTACACTGAATGCTGCCTAAAATTCTTCATAAAATACTCACACACAAGAGTCAAAGCATGGAATAAATTCCAAATAAATTAGGAAACAAAGCACAAGGTTCTTCAAAGGAATGCAACACAATCTAGGATGTGTAATATAAAACTGACAATTCTGGTATGCTATCAAAAACAGTGAATAAAACATAAGAAGTAGGAAACTATAATCCACAAATAAGTAGAAAAAAACCCAATCAAATGATTATAGATGGTACAGATGACAGAATTACTAAGCAAAGACTTTGTTTTTAATTTTTTTTAAATGTCATTATTTTATTAGTACATGTTCATACCATGAATATCACATTCCTCATGGGAAGTTGGTAAATGTACAAAATATATCTTAAATTTTTAGAAAAATTATATCTCCATCCTCTCATTGCCACCTCTCTGCATCTCCTGGTCCCATTCTAATCTGCAAAAGATGTAGCTCATTATTTCCTATAATCTGGCTTTTATTTTGCTCTCTATTTTTTATTTTGGGTTTCTAATATGAGAGAAACAGATTGTATGACTGATGTATTTCACTTAATAATATGATCTTGAGATACGTACATTTACTTACAAATTCACTCAAAGTTTATCCTTCTTTATGATAGACTAGTGTTCCATTGTGCAAAAAAACACATTTTCTTCATCCATTCATCTGTTGTTGGACATATAGGCCACTTCCAAGATTTACCTACTGTGAATTGTGCTGCTAAAAACATCGTATGCATGTGTCACTCTAATAATATCTAATTCTTTTGGGAAGATACTTAGGGAATAGCTGGGTCAAATGAAATTTCTTGTTTTGGCTTTTTGAGGAAAATTCATACTGATTTTCATAATGGTTGTATTAGTTTGCATTCCTACTAATAATGTGTACATATTCCTTTTTCCCTCCAGCCTGACCAATATTTATTATTTGATTTCTGGATGATAATTATTATTTCTAGAAGAGGATAGAACCTCAGTGTTGTTTTAATTTGCATTTTCCCAAAGGCCAGAGACGTTGAACATTTTTCACATATATTGATCACATTTATTTATTTTATTGAAAAGTATCTATTCATTTTAAGTCACTCATTTTTTGATTCTTTCATTTCGGTGTTTCTAATTTTTTAGTTATTTATTGGTCCTATGATAGATATTAGTCCTCTGACTGAAGAATAGTGAGCAAAAATGTTTTCCTATTGTGCAGGCTGTCTCTTTACTCTGCTATTTGTTTCTTTTTATATGCAGAACACTTTTAATTTGATTTCATACTATTTGCTGATTCTTGACATTCATTTTTGTGCAATTGGGGCTCTGTTCAGAAAATTCTTGCAAATGTCTAGGTCTTCAAAAGTTTGATCTTTTTTATTTTATTTTCCAACAGATTAAATGTTTTTATTTTAATATTTAGCTCTTTGATGTTATGTGATTTTATTTTAGGACATGCTGATATGGGTCTAATTTCAGTTTTCTGCACATGAATAGCCACTTGTCCCAGTACCATTTCTTAAAGAAGCTATTTTTTCTCCAGTGTATGTTTTTGGTTCCTTTGTCAACGATCAGATGGTTGAATATGCCTTGAGTTGCTTCTGTATCATACATTCTATTTCACTGATCCATATGTCTGTTTTTGTGCCAGTATCATGCTGTTTTTGTTAATGTAGCATTGCAGTATAACTTGAAGCCTGAGTTTGAAATGCCTCCTACTTTGTTATCATTGCCCTGGATTGCTTTTGCTTTCCCTAGCTGCTTCTGTTTCCATATGAATTTTAGGCTTGTTTTCTCTAGTTCTGCGAGAAATGCTATTGGTATTTTTATTGCAATTGAATTACATCTGTACTCCAGTTTTAGAAATGTGGCCATTTTGACAATATTGGCTGTCCAGGAGCAGAAGATATTCCACTTTCTGATGGCCTCTTCAATCTCCTTTTTCAGATATATATA
>NW_022900930.1:26088695-26107945 GCF_012274545.1 Fukomys damarensis
GGGTTTTCATTTCCTTAGTTAGGTGGATTTCTTCGTATTCATTTTTCCTGATGTTCTTGTGAATGGTTTTGTTTTCTTAATTTCTTTCTCCATGAGTTAGTTATCTGTATACAGAAATACTACTGATTCTTTTGTGTTCTCTTTGTAATCTGCTGTTACTGAATTTGTTTATTAATTCTAGAAGTGTATCACTGGAATTTTTTGGGTTTTCTATGTAAAGGATCATATCATCTTCAAATAATGATAATTTGACTTCTTTTTTTTCCATTCACATCCCTTTTATTTCATTTATCCAGATTGCTCTGGTTTATATTTCAAAAAATATGCTAAATATGAGTGGTGATCTTGGACATTTTAGACTCTAAAATTGGATGATTATTTTATCCCATAATTCATCAAGGTGATAGATTTCTCTGGTACCTTAATGTGATATATGAAAGATATAATAAAAGACCTAAATTAAACTTCTATATATGAAAATTATAATGCCTGATATGACAATACTCTGAAACTTATCTTTTTTCCTATAATTGATGGTTTATTTTGCTCACTTTTTATTTCAGTTTTCTCATATGAGTGAAGTAGCTTGTGTGTCTGATTTATTTCACCTAATATTAGATTTTAAGGAGCATATTTTTTTCTATAAATCATTCAAGTTTAATTTTTCTTAATGGTACAATAGTATTCCATTGTGTATGTATATCAATATCGTCATGGATGAGATACTTTAGAAACAGAGTAATAAACTTGAAAATATAGTGAAGTAATCTATTAAAAAGTGTGACAAAGTTTCAATGAATAAAATAGAGCATCAGTAAAATATAGAATAATTTCAAACAGCCAAATATGTAATTAATTGAACTTCTAAATAATAGGGGAAAGAGGCAAATATTTTGAAAGATACAATCTCTAAAATTTTTTAATTCAGGTAAGAACACTGTAGTACAATATATGTAATTAGAGCAGTTAAAGGAAAAATCATTTTAAAATGTTTTATTAAGAGAGAGTTTCTTGTAAAAAATGAGGGTGAAATAAAGTCTCTTCAGAGATTCAGATATCGGAGACCCCTGACAAGGACCCCAGTCCCCAATCTCCTGCTTAGTGCTATGGTGCATGGCAAGAAGGAAGACCTAGAGACAGAAGGTGAAGAAGGCGGGGCTGGAATGGCCAGTGCTTATGAAGGCAAAGGCCCTGGTCAGCCAGCATCATCTATGTTTGTTGTTGACACAATCATTGTTTAGGTGGGGTAAGGGGGCTATGTGTGGTTGGTAAGGGTCCATTGCGGACACAGGCAAGGCTTGTTCAAGAAGAGACAAAGCATTCTTGTGTTTGGAACAGAACAGACCTAATATAGGTTGTGGTTAACAATTAAACTTGTCTTTTTATTTAAGGCATTTTTAATTCTGGAAATAGATTTTGGGTAAGAGTCACACTGACCTTGGTTGCTGTATTATCTCATGTAGAGTACCACAGCTCCACAGGCTGTGTCTCTGGCTTCTGATGTGGCTGTTGGCAGAGAGGTTGTGCTAACCTGTATGCCATCCACAGTACTTCTATGAGTCACATAGCCTTCAGTTGGGCTCACTCCTAGAACAAGCCACCTGGGGTTCACTCATTACAGCCTGTAGTGCTTACAGCCTGTTTGGGGTATAATCAAGAGGGCAGATTGCCAAATTCAGAGTTCAAAGTATTCACCACAAGCCAATCCTCTCTAACCAAAAAATTAAAAGAAGCCATTCAAGTAGAAGCAAAAGAAGAACACAAGAAAATCTCAAATTATATGGGAAAAAACACATTAAAAATACTAACTTTATGACTATTATTAGTTTTTCTAATAATTAAGATATAATCAAGTGTTTACCCAAGGAAAAAGACAATGTGTTATGGAGCTTACGAAGTCTGTTTAAGTGAAATATGGTGATACAGTGATAATAGTGATAAATATAGTGATAGTAGTAACATCAAGTCTAAAAGAACATAAATGTATGCCCTAGCACAGACAATATACTCTATATTAAGTGGTATACCATCATTTGAAAGAATACTGTGAAACATTGAGATATATCCTATAAACTTTACAGGAACTTCTAGATCAAAACAAAAATTGCATCTGATGACATGAGAAGTGAAGAATTATAGATAAATACTAGTTAATTTAAAAAGTAAAAAAAAAAGAGAAAATAGAATGAAGAGTAGGTAAAGGAGAAAAAATTAATTTAGATTTTAAAATACTATATCAATAATATTTAAGTGGTTTAAAAACTAATTATATGACAGATTTTCATACTGAGATTTAAAAAAGGCAACTACTTGCTGCTTACCAGTTATCTACTTTAATATGCAAATAAGTAAAAAATGTGAAGCTAGAAACACATGCGCCATGTAAATGCTAATTAAAATTACAACCTAGAATGGATTTATTAATGTTCAATTAGATTTTAGAAGACGTAATAATAACAGAAATAATGAATATACTAAAATTTAGTCAATATACCAAGAGAACATATATCCAAGTATTCATGTATCAAGTAACAATTAAACTTGCTACAATCTTGTACAGATAGATGGAGCAAAAACTTATAAAACAACAGTTCTACAATACTACTCTCAAAATATTTGATAGAACATGTAGTTAGAAAGCCATAAAGGTAATACAGTACCTGAAAAACATTAAAAGCTAACACTTTCAAATTGATATTATATTTAATACTTTATTCAACAGTAAAGTACACATCCTTCTGAATTGCATATAGAACACTTACCATACAGAATACTTAGACTGTATTCTCAAAAATAAAATCAATATATTTTGAAGGAATAATTCTTACAAAATATATCCTCTGTCTATACTGCAGTTAAATAATAAATAAATTAAACAATGATATCTCAAAATCATCAAATATGTGGAAACTATAATGTTCATGCAGAGTCCATTTGTAGTTGTTATTTATTTGAGTGAATGTTTTTCATTTTTTCTTTATATCTGTATTCAGGTGAAGAATTGGATTTTAAGAATGACTTTAATTTACCTAAGCATATTAAACAAGTGGCTGGTGGGCATATATATAACTATATATATACATACAATATATAATACAATGCATCTTTTGTGTGTGAGCATATATATATATATATGTGTGTGTGTGTGTGTGTGTGTGCGCACACACACACACAAAAGATGCATTATAAAGGCAGATCTTTGTCACCACAGACAATCTTTTGTAGAAAAGAGAACACAATATATAACAGAAGCAAAGTAGAAGGAGATTCATTGAGAATAAATAAGAATTTCCATTAAATAGGGCTGAGTGGGAAAGATAATAGTAGTGAAATTTGTATTATTTCTATTATATTAAAAATACCTTCACTGTCACAAATTTCTTAGATAGAAACACTTATAACTCATATACTATAAAAAAAGTGGAAAAAAATGCATGTGTAACCTACCAGGAGTAACCAGAATATAAGAATACCCAAAAACGTAATAAAATAAACCAACCTATAAAATATAGACAAATGATGTAGATAAGTTACTCAAAGTTAATAACCTGAATGATCGAAGCACACAATTTTACCTGAACTTACTACTGAACAGAAAAAAAAATCCAGAATTCCTATGCAAGTTGAAATATGAATTGCTAAGTCATATTGGAAGGCAGTATATCAATATCCAAGCTGAGAAAGTGCATGGCTACGATTTCAATTCTGGACAAATACACAAACATGTACATCGGAGGTATGTGAAATAACATGACTCTAATATTAATAACATATGAAACATAATAGTCTTCAATAAAATATTAAACTTATGTACTATTACATGGTAAGCTGTCGTAAATATAAAATGTGCTCAAATTAAACCTAAAAATATCGAACTTTAATAAATCTAAAAAATATAGGTTCAGTATAATGTTGTTTACATCAAATTACAAAGCAAATTGATAATTTTATTTGTCTTTAAATATATGTACAAGCATAGATGTAAAACAGTATACCAATCAAATAAAAATTACAGAATTCCTATAGGGATGATGAAAATGAAATTGCATTGTACATGGAGAGTAGGAATTTATTTTGTCTGTACTGTTGCTTTCTTTCAAAAAATCCAAAAGATTTAAAAGATTCATACCACAGTGATATATGTGCACCCGTATTTATAGCGGCACAGTTTGTAATAGCTAAGAGCTGGTAACAGACCAATTGCCCATCTCCTGGAGACTGGATAAAGAAGATGTGGTTTTTCTTTAAAATGGAGTTCTACTCAGCCATAAAGAATGAGAAACTAGAGACATTTATAGCTAAACAGATTCACATTGAGGCCATACTCTTAAGTGAAATAAATAGTATACACATGTGTAAATACTGAATAGTTTCCCTGGTGTGAAAACCTAAAAGTGCCAGTTAGGTTCAGATTGTATGACTGATAATGTGAAATAGGAAGAAAAGGGCTAAAGGAGTAGGGGAAGTGGAAAGGGTAGGGGAAAGGAAAGAAGAGGAAAACAATAATATGAGAAAAGGAAGAAATGGAAACAAAGTCATTGCATCTACGGCAGGGTGGAGGGGGTGAAGAAAGGGCAGGGGAATGATGAAAAAATAGGACCCAAGTTACTTCATGTAAAGGTACAGGATCCCGATGATGAATATAACTGTACTCTACACCTAAAAGGTACCAATAAATTTAAGGAAAAAAATCTTAAGGAACTACTAAAAATTATCGGATTGCTTTATGTGGTATGTGACTATAAAATATAGTAGCTACCTCCTTACTAGCTTTTACTTTTTGAAATATGTCATTGTATCAAAAGTTTTTGAAATGCTGTTATGCTTTATCATCTCCATATAAAATATTGGTTAAATATCACTAATATAAAATATTAGTTATATTCAGGTGTATTATGCCACCAGAAGAAAACATATTAACTAATAAACTCTATAACATCAATTTAATAATAGTGCAAATAAATTACAAAGAGGAAATTTTTACTGTCATAGATAAAGCAGTTTTGAACATTTTTTTGTGTGAACATAATCACATTATCCCATGATAAGTGATAAGTTTCCTTTCTCTATCATGTTTTTTGGATTAATCACTAATAGTCATAAATATTTTAAATGCAATGAATGAAATATTTTATATAAAGAAAATGAATTTTTGCAATAAATAGTACTATAAGCATATTTAGCAAATATTCACATTTTAAAAGATCTCTATTTGATAATTGTTGAAGTAATAATACAATTTCACTTATCTACAAGTTCAAATAAATAAAGTATAGAATGAGTCTGTTCAAAAATAAGTATTTAAAGTGATTAGTTCCTATATTTATATCACTCTTGTTATTAATAGTAGTGAACAATTTATTTTTATAAACATCTTAATAAATGAGAAAAGCATTATTTTGTCTCAGAAAATATGTACAATACAAATAGTTAAAATAATTTTAATATTTAAATGATAAATTTAATCACAGGAAAAACAAAAAAATGGCTGAAAATTTCTCAAACTTCTAATATTGAAGGTATCTTCTCTTTTGGTAATATTTTAGAGATTCAAAAAAAGTTACTTAAATTCTAATAAAAATTTTCTTCAATTTAGCAATACACTTTTTCCCCTAATATTTTCTATGCACAAATACGGTTTGTTTCATATAATAGAACTCTTAGTAACTACCTTCATCAAAGTTAAAATATCTTTTTTCATATTATCCATTAGTAAAAATTTCATATTCAAGCTTTCTTTTATTAACTAATAATTATATCATTCATAGATTACTGGAAATGGCTCAAGTGATATCTTCTATTCTTAAAAGTCAATTTTTAATTTGATCATATAAGCCCAGTAATGATAGAATGCTTTAATTCTGAAGACTTTTCAGTGATGAAACATTCAGTCTGGGCTCATGATTTACTTCTGTCTCAACCCACAATCATAATGTTTTTCAATGATTTTCTAATAGAAAAGAGAAGACTGAGAAACGTGAGTATCCATTTTATAATGTTTAAAATAGTATTAAAATATTAAGAAATAAATATTTCATGAAAACCTGCGGAAGCCAAATTTATTTTATTGATATCTATACTGATATAAATATTATTTTTGTATTGATTTACAGATTTGCAGCTCACAGATATTTTGTCATCTAAGTTTTCATTATCTTCACAGTGACTCATTCTATTATTTAAATTTTTCTCATTAAGTGGCAATATCATGTATATATCATTTATTTGCTCTGTTCAATATGTGTACATGAAGTGAGTTTTTAGAATAAAACTAGGATTCTAAAGAATATAAAATTTTAAAAATACATATTAATCAATAATGTGTAGGTTGTGACATTCATATACAATTCAGAGATACAAGCATCTTTAAAAAGCCAGAATATTTTAATGTTTCTCTAAATATTACAGTATCAAAATACAGAAATACAAAAGATGAAAAAATAACATTTGAGCTACAGTGCTTTTTACAGTCTTTCCTGAAACATAGCGTTGTACTTAATCTATCACTTTTACATTCTTTGGCAATGTCCTTTTTATTAAGATAGACAATATTTTATAAAACATTGAATTAAAATATGGCTTAAATAATTTCCATTGGAAATTTTATTTCAAATAATAAAATATGGAGACTTTATATAATATAAAATAAATATATTTGGATTGTGACCTTATTCAAGGGAGTAAAGTAAATGAAATCACAGTATATGAAATATCTGAGTTACTAAAATAGGCAATATTATAACCACTGAATTTTCTTGGGAAACATCTTTCTATATTAATATGTTTGATTTAAATTTTATGAGCTATAGTATTATGAAAGTGAATTCTAAAAATGAATAAATCTACTAAAAATGAATTGGTCGTGTTGTTTTTTTTCTGTTATATTCTCATAGATGCAAATAAGAATGAATAAAAAATAAATGTTACAGAGATATTCAGGAGCTGGTATAAAAAGGGAGATGAGGGACACTATGGTGGAGCAAGAGACTGAGTTGGAGAGAGAGGACAGAAAAAAGAAAGAAATTTTAGGGTGGAATGAGGAAAAAACAGAAAAGAGAGAGGGAAAGAAAAATAATTTCTCATACAAAGAAGTAAAAGCAGCAAGAAAATACATGAAAAAATGTTCTACATCACTGGTCATTCGAGAGATGCAGATGAAAACAACACTGAGATTCCACCTCACCCCACAAAGAATGGCTGCTATCAAGAAATCACACAATAACAAATGTTGGCGGGGTTGTGGGGAGAAAGGAACCCTCCTCCATTGCTGATGGGAGTGCAGATTACTGCAACCACTATGGAAATCAATATGGAGATACCTCACAGAGCTTGGACTGGAGGTTCCATTTGACCCAGCCGTTGCTCTGCTGGGTATCCTTCCAAGAGAACTAAAAGAATCATATCACAGAGAAGTATGTGCACCCATGTTTATAGCGGCACAGTTTGTAATAGCTAAAACTTGGAAACAACCTATTTGCCCATCCGTTGGAAACTGGATAAAGAAGTTGTGGTTTTTCTATAAAATGGAATATTACTCAGCCATAAAGAGCGAGAAAATAGATTCATTCATAGGAAAATGGATACATATTGAAGATATACTCCTAAGTGAAATAAATAAGTCCCACATGTGTAAATACCAAATAGTTTCCCTGGTGTGAATATTCTGCAACAATGCATAAGATTCTAATAAGATTACTAACATTTAGAAATTTGAAGAAAGGAGCTAACGGTGTAGGGAAGGTGTGATACGTAGGGGAAGAACAAAAAGGGAAAAGAAAAAAATGTGAGAGAATGAAAAGATGAAAATAAAGTGTTTGTAGATGGGGAGGGGAGGAGGGGGTAAAGGGAGGGCAGAGGTAAGGGGAAAAAATGAGAAACAAGACTTGCCATGTAAAGGTACATGATCCCAAAAATGAATGAACTGTACTGTATCCCTAAAATGTACCAATAAACTCAATAAAATTTAAAAAAATAAAAAAATAAATGTTACAAAAGTCAGTAGAAGAAATTTCAGTAGAGATGGATTTAGTTATGTGAGCACTTAATGCATTTTAATTAAATAATTTAAAAGTGTTTTTAGTCTCTCACTGTTTAAAATGTTAAAGTTTATTTGATATTTTGATATTTAGAATTAAATACTCAATTTGTTTTGTATAAATAAGTTGTTCATTTTTTTCAGTCTAAGCTAGAAAATATTGAAAGAAATCAGAAATTTTCTTAATCCTCTGCAGGTATTTATTTGTCAAATTTGTTATTTACTAGCCATACTACTTTGACTCTCTCAAGCTGTGTGAAATTGCTAATAACTTAAAGAGATTCAAACTTTCTGATTTCATAATAAAGCTCAATTCAAAAGCACTAAATAAATACTATTTATCATGGTATTTTCTATTATCCTGCCTTTATTCTTTTGGCATCTAATACACATGTGCATACACATATATACATATATACATAGTATTCATATACATTTTCTACTGTCAGTAATAATGCTAACATTGATGCATTTGCTCCAAATATTTAAAATAAAATATCTATATCTTGGGAAAGTCCACTGTATGGCTCATAATTTCATTTCCCAAAGTATCTGAAGATATCCACTAAAACTTTACATTAAATGATTTCTTCCTGTATGAGCCTTTAATTTTCCATTTGTGTCATCTAACAAGTCACTGGCTAACAGAAGAGATGTTTGCTCCTTTGCTTACTGTGAAGTTATCACTAAAGAAGGGGTGGTTCTTTGAGGATTTGTATTTCTCACCCTCCACGAATGGAAGTGAAGGAACATAGCATCGTTTTCCTAAATGGAAGATGAATTGAAGTGCGATGTTTAGCCAAAGTGCTTAAGAAATGGTTATTTCCTTCCCTACTCTTCTTCGTCTTCAACCAGGTGGATGAAGCAGAAAATGTGTCTATAGAGGATGATAGAGTCACAAATTGCAAGGAATCTGCATGCAGAGTCTACTCATATGTGAGGAAGATTTGCTTTACATAGTACGTGAGAAAGAAATGAATTTTGAAATTTTCAGTTTTGGTCATTAAGAACTAAAACTACATTCATTACTACAGTATGTTGATAAGCAATATAATTAAGGTTTTGTCTATTTTTATGCATTTTACTATCCTTTTAAAATTCAATAGTAAAGAGGTTGTAGATGGGGCGGGGAGGAGAGGGTGAAGGGAAGGCAGAGACAAGAGGAAAAGATGAGAATCAAGATTTGTCATGTAGAGGTACAAGATCCCAACAATGAATGTAACTGTACTGTATCCCTAAAATGTACCAATAAACTCAATTAAAGCTGAAAAAAAATTCAATAGCATATTTTTCCACTTGTATTGTTTCATGAATTACTTTGTAGTTGATCCATTTTTAATCAGGTGATATATTACATTAAATATTATATTTATTCATTTTGTTGTTGATTCAGTAAGAAAAGAATTGTCATCATTATATTATTTGTTGAAATATCTCTTCCATATTTTTCAACAATGCATTACAATTTTGTCCCCAAAGGCCTTTTACATTTTCCAAGATTCTTCATAGCTTTAATTGCTCTTGTGAAAAATATTGATATACAGAAAATACTTTGAACATGATAAACAATGAAGAAGTGATCATTATATTATACTGATAATTTTGTTAATGAACCATAGTTAATCTGTAAATAACTTGTATTTGCTATGCACACAATTCCATTTAATTTTGTTTCCATAATCTAATTTTGTACTTAGTGAACTCTTTAGAATACTTGAAAAAGAGATGAGCAGAAATGTAAATGATTTTTATCTGAATCTCAGTCTTAATATTAAATACAATAACATTTAAATGCTAAGTATATACAGTGAATGCAATGCAGTCTTCACTTGATAAAAAATGACTTCATTCTTAAGTTGCTGAGATATTTTGTTAAGAAAGGATATTGAATGTCTTTAACATTGTGAGTGTTCCTACTATGATAATCATAGGTCTTAAATTGTATTCATTTAATCTGCCTGATTACATAAATATATTTTGAAATGTCAAACCAAACTTAAATTGATTAGCAGTAATATAATTTTTACATATCCCTATGATCATTTCTTAATATTTTCTTTATTAATTATGTAGTTTGTATCCATGGATGAGACTGACCCACAATTTGTCTGTGTCTCTATCATGTTTGGATTCAATGATACATGCTAACCTCCTTCGACTGGAGCATAGTCCCTCATTAGTGTGAGTCAGAAACCCTTGTTACTTGAATACGTGGAAGAATATGCCTTTAAAATTGTTTTAGTCTGTTCTTTTCTTTGTGAAAATATTTTGATTAGAGTTCCCATTCCCTTAATGATCATAAAAAAGATTATTCAGGGCTATTATTTTGAGTTGTATTGGATGAATTATATTTTTCTAACTTAGTGGTCACATTTCTTTTCATCAAACATACTGATTAATTACTATTTTAAATCTGTGGTAAAGTTTTCCTATATTAGAAAAATATATTTATTTTATCTTTCCTACATTTTCTATCCACAATTTCGAGCAGCTTTCAATATTTTCTCAGTATTTCAAAAATATTCTGTATTTTAATTATTTGATTGATCATTATGATCTCTCAGTTTCTTTCCTTGTGTTCTTTGCTCTACTTTCTGTTTACAAAAGTTGTAAATGTGGATTTTTTAAATAAATTTTTATTTCATCACATAAATTTCTCGATCTTTCTTTTTAAGTCGTGGTTTAATTTTTTCTCACAAATAGCATGTATACTCACACTGCAGCTAGTTATACTTTTATTTAATTTTTTATTAAGGAATAATTTTATAAAGCAGTTTACACAATGGTAAGCACACAGATTGTTGAATATTCAGAAGTTTAAGGGGCTGTACAACCACCACAGAGATCAATGTTTAGAGCCTCTCCGTTATCCCAGTGGGTTTCCATAGCTCCCCACAGTGCCCAAAGGACACCAACCACTTTTTCTGCAACTTAATACTCATGTTGTTTAAATATGTATATATTTTTTGTATCTGGCTTAATTCACTGCTCATTTGGTCAAGCTGCTTTTGATTCATTACAATTACAAAGTATTTTCTTTGAAAAAAAAATGAAAAAAATCCTGACTTTCAAGTGAAGTCTGTAGTGAGTTTCATATTTGAAATGTATATAATTCTCTAGATATGTTGTTGGTAATGATTTTCTTCATTTTAGCAGTAATTTGATATCACTGGATTTTCAAATTTTTTACTTTATGATAGTGATCTATATAATGCTAACACTTTCCCTCTATTTCTATTTTGTTCAGTAGTAATAAATCTAGTTAAACATTACTATAATCAATACTTAGTTAATATAATATTGTTTAAAATTTATATGAAAACTGCGGTACGGTGTTTTAGGCATATTTCATATTTAGTAGTTTGATTTGTTTCTAGTATCTGATGCTTCCTGGTTTTTATCTCTCTTGAATGGTATGTCTTATTTGGGAGGCTCATTATTATTTCTCAAGCCATTTCAATACTATTTTAAAGTACTGCACCCATTATCTTTTTCTGGCTATTTAAGCAAGAAAGTTTGCTTTTGTTTGTGAGATAATGTCTTCACTCTGTTCTTGTCTACTTTCATTCAGTTCTTTTTCATGAAAGATAATTTAATCTGGATTAAAATGTGTTTTCTTTCAGCAAACTAAAGATATTAGATTCCCTTATTTCATGCTTTGTCTTTCAAAACTGAGCCCTTATATTGTTGAAGCTCCTTTGCAGACGTTCTCCATTCATTTTACTTGCTTCTGAAACTTTTCTCTATCTTTGATGTGTTGAATTGCACCATAAGGTCTCAGTGCTACATAGAGAATTTCACTTTCTTTCTTTCCATTCTTTCTTTCCTTCCTTCTTCTCCTTTGTTTCTTCCTTTCCTTTCTTTCTTCTTTTTCTTTCTTTCCCATAAATTTGATTAAATGGTGTTCTTGCATTTGTTCCTTCTATTTTTTCCTCATTGGGTTTATTAGTACATTTTAGGTATACAGTACAGTTACATTTGTTATTGGGATCTTGTACTTTTATATGACAAGCTTGGTTCTCATTTTTCCCCCATACCCCTGCCCTCCCTTCACCCCTCCTCCCTTCCATATTTACAAATACTTTATTTCCATTTTTTCATTTTCTCATATTTTTTCTTTTCCCTTAGCTCCCCTCCCTTCCCCTTCCTACTTCCCCTACATCTTTAAGCCTTTTATTACTATTTCACCTTGTCAATAATATCGTTAGGATCTTATTTACTATTATAGTTTGTTCAGACCAGAGAAACTATTCAGTATTTACACATGTGTGACTTATTTATTTCACTTAAGAGTCTAATTTTCTTATGAATGCATCTATTTTCTTATGAATGACTCTAATTTCTCATTCATTATGGTTGAGTAGTATTCCATTTTAGAGAAAAAGCACATCTTCTTTATCCAGTCTCCAACTGATCGGCAAATGGGCTGTTTCCAAGTTGTAGCTATTACCAACTGTGCTGCTATAAACATAGGTGTGCATAAATCACTGTGATATGATTCTTTTAATTCTTTTGGAAAGATACCCAGCAGAGGGATGGCTGGGTCAAATGGAACCTCTAGTCCCCCCTCTTTGAGGTATCTCCATATTGATTTCCATAGTGTTTGAACCAGTCCGCACTCCCACCAACAATGGAGAAGGGCTGTTTTCACCCCACAACCCCACCAACATTTGTAATTGAGTGATTTATTGATAGCAGCCATTCTTTGTGGTGTGAGGTGGAATCTCAGTGTTGTTTTTATCTGCATCTCTTGAAAGACCAGTGATATGGAACATTTTTTTCATATATTTACTTGATGTTTTTACTTCTTTGTCTGAGAAATATCTGTTCATTTCAGATGTCCATTTATGAATCAGGCATTTATATTTGGGGGCCTGATTGTTTTGAGTGCTTTATATATTCTAGATAATATTCCTTTGTCTGAGGAGCAGCTGGTAAAATTTTTTTCCCACATTATAGGTTTACCAACAAAGAAAAGCCCAAGTCCTGATGGATTCACCATTGAATTTTAGAAGACATTTAGAGAACTACTGCTACTACTCTTTAAATTAAATTTAATCTAGGAATCAATCTAATAAAAGAAGCAAAGACTTCTACACTGAAAACTACAGCACTCTGAAAAAAAAGATTGAAGAGAATATGAGAAAATGCAAAGATATCCCCTGCTCCTGGGTAGGAAGAATCAACATAGTGAAAATGGCCATACTACCAAAACTGCTATACAGATTCAATGCAATGCCATTTGAAATTCCAACACTATATTTCACAGAACTAGAAAAAAGAATCGAAAAATTCATTTGGAATCAGAAGAGACCTAGAATAGCAAAAGCCATCCTAGGCAACAGACACATGGCACCGGGTATAACAATTCCAAATTTGAAACTATACTACAAAGCCACTTTGATAAAAACAGCCTAGTGCTGGCAAAGAAACAGACCTGAGGACCAGTGGAATAGATTGGAAGATACAGAAACAACTTCAGATGTACTTAGCCTCATCTTTGACAAAGGACACAGCCATCCTCACTGGAGGAAAGATAGCCTCTTTTAATAAATGGCATTGGAAAAACTCGATTTCAACCTGCCACAGATTAAAACTAGACCCTTATCTTTCACTGTGCACTATATTAAAATCCAAATGGATTAAAGATCTAAATATTAAAAAAAATTCACTAAATTTGCTGGAAGATATGTTAGGCAGAACTCCTGAAGACATTGGCATAGGAAAAGATTTTATGAACAAATCCTAAGTAGCACGGGAACTAGCAGAAAGATTCAACAACTGGGATCTCCTCTTATTTAAAACTTCTGCACTGCAAAAGAACCATCAACATAACTAAAAGATAATCTACAATGTGCAAAAATAATTTACCAGCTGTTCCTTGGTATCTTTATTATATGTTGAAGAAAGACACTACACTGAAATCACAAAAATATACACAGTTCTGAATGTATTTGTTTTTTTTAAACATTGTTTTTTAGGGCTGGGGATTTAGTTCAGTGGCACCTTGCCTGCCTTGCAAGTGCAAGGTCCTGAGTTCAATTTCTAGTACCACACACACTCACACACACACACAAAACATTACAGTTATATTTTCCTTTTCTTTTTTATTAATTTGTATTAGCAAATATTGGCTAACCTAAGTAAATTCATAACACTTTAATAATTTTTAAAAAGTAAAATAACCCCACTTAATTTACCAGTCTAATGATGCGGAAATAAAGTATTCCAAATGACTTAACATAGTAAAATGACATGGTTTTTATAGAAAAATACTTACAAAAAATAAGTAGGCTATACTAGAAAAAATACTTCACACAACATATTAATCATTAATAGTGTTGATGTTATGAAGACTGCTAGATAAGTTTTACCAAGACTATACCTAAATGAAAACAAAGTCAAGATTATTAAATTACTAAAGCAGGTGGAGCATTCCAAGGGACTAAAGGAGGCTCTCAGTAATAGGATTGGGAAATACTTGCTCTAAGTCTGGGGCTTTTCTTAAATTTGGGGAAAGATTGTAATGAAAAAGATGCTGTCAAATGAGACAGCTTAATGATCGATTATTGTAATATATTTTATTTAAGGGACAGGAAAATTATATCTGGTCTGGTTTTATCAGCATTATCAAAACAATAGCAATTTCCATCAACTGGAAAAGGGAAATATTAGGTTTTAAGGTGACCGTGTAGAGACTGGGTTTAGGTGTCATTACAGGGAGATCTCATTTCTATGTTTTCCTTACACGATCAAGGAATGAGGCTGTCTGATCATTGTCAATATTCTCCGGATATTGTTTCTCTAGAGGAAAGATTTTGTTCTATTTCTTGGTTGCTAACTGGGATCTGTTGGTTTTGAGATGGTCACTCATCCTCTCCAATTATTTTTACTTTAAGCAAGGAAATAAAAAATTAGGTCATAAGATAACATTCTCTGCATCGTGTTCAGAACTACAGTGTTCCTCAAATTTTGTGGTTTAGAGATTGTCTAGGGGACAAGGTCTGAAATTTTCCCAGATATACATTCTGCTTCTTTTGTTGCAGGGTTATTTTTTGAACTGTTTGACATAAAAATCTGCACAAAAGTGTTGAGAAGAAACTCTCCGTGCATCTGGTGTGTTTCTACATGTCGTAGAAGAGGATTACTGACAGCTTTTGTGACTTCGTACCTTTGTATTTCTTTTCTTTTCAAGGATCTTTGTATAGCAAACTGCCTTTAAATATAAAAATAGTATTTCTCTTCATAGTGAAATGCAGAATTTTTGGACTGTCCAGTGTAATAGATAGAATGTGTTGTTCTGAAGCAAGTTTGCGATCTAATGGGAACTAAAGAAACACAGTACACTTAGTGAAATGCAGAATTTTTGGACTGTCCAGTGTAATAGATAGAATGTGTTGTTCTGAAGCAAGGTTTGCGATCTAATGGGAACTAAAGAAACACAGTACATGATACACAATAGTATACACTGGACAGCAGTAACAGAATTTTTCTGCTCACTTCTTTTCTGCTCTATCTGCAGAACAAATAGAAATATGAACAAGAAATGCAACCAAATAATGCCAAAAACCTTTAAATCCCCCAAAGCAAATATCCCAGACACTGAAGTAGAGGAAGTTACAGATAAAAGAACTCAAAAACAAAGAGTCAAAATGTTTAAAAAGGTGAAAGAAGAAAAACATAAACAGCTTCACAATATTTTTAGTGAGCTTAAAGAGGATGCTTATTAAGCAATAAGAATTATGCAAATATTTGATGAGTTTAAAAAAGAACAAACAATAAATTAATTTTTAAAAGACTATAAGAAATTAATGATGAATTTGGTAAAGAATTAGAAATTATGAAAAAAGCAAGACAAATGGGAAATTTGAAAAATTTAGTAGAAAGAATGGGGAGCAGAGTTAGACAATGTGAAGACAGAGTGTCAGAAACTGAATACAAGGTGGATGTAGTAGATCATAAATTCAGTGGTACTCTAAAATAGAAAAGATGCCATGCAGGCCAGCTTGATAGATCCAACAGCTGCTAGATAATTCAAATAAATGAGAATTTTAGCAATAAAGGAATGAAATTATGACTCAAAAGATATTACACGTGTTCATAAAAGTCATAGTAGAAAACATTCCAGAATTAGGAAAATGATTCAATATTCAAATTAAGAGGCTTGTAGAATCCCAAATAGCCATGACAAGAAATGAAAGTCTCCATGATGCAACATGATAGAAATTTTAGAAATCAAGAAAAAGAGAGAATACTAAAGCTTTTAGAAAAAAAGCAGTATGTTGATTATAATTGCAATCTATCAGAATTATAGTGGATTCTGAAAACAATCTATAAAGGTTAGGAGAAGTTGGAGTGAAACTTTTCAAGATCTACAAGTAAATAATCGTTAACCTGCCAATTTAGCCTTCAAACAATTTTATGCCCTGCTAAACTAGCCTCCAAGACTGGCATAAAAGTAAAGACTTTTCCTGATGAAGCCTTCCAAAATAATACATGATCACTAAACCAGCACTGCGGAAAACGTTCAGAGGAAGGCCAGATTGCTAGACAGAGACAGGGAGGCCACAACCACCAAAGAGCTCAAAGGAAAATTGATCACCTCACTGGGAAAATATGCATAACAAAGGAAAATACACATAAAAGGAATCAGCACAGGAAAAACAATGCAATGAAAATATTCAGTAAACATCTTACAATAGTGACTCTAAACATCAGTGGTCGAGATCCTAAATAAAAGAAGACTCATTGGCAACTGGGTCAAAACCAAACAACAGCCATACATTGCCTACAGGAGACACACTTCATCCAAAACAAGGCTCATAGACTAAAAACAAAAATATAGAAAATAATATTCCACCCAATCAGAGCCCAAAAGCAAGTAGGAGTAGCTATTTTCAGGCACAACAGACTACAAGCCAAAATTGATCAAAAGAGACAAAGATGATTACTACATAATGGTGAAAGGAACAGCTCAATAGGAGGAGATAATGATTGTAAATATCTATGCACTGAGATTTTGTGAATTTCATAAAACAAATGCTGCTATTCCTAAAAGGGTAGAAAGACATAAATACAATCATAGTCAAACACCTCAACAATCCACTGTCCTAATTAGACAGGTCAAAGCACAAATTAATAAAGAAATTTCAGTTTAATTCCATCCCTGAATAAGTGGACTTAACAGATATCTATAGAGTGTTTCATTCAACAACACTGTAATACCCATTTCTGGCAGTGGCACATGGACTATTTTGCAAAATAGATAATATATTAGGCCATAAGGCATCCCTAAATCAATAGAAAGTAAGTAAAATAGCCCTCTGCATTCTCTCGCATTATAGTGAAGGTAGAAAGGAACAGTAAAAACACTCACAGACTGCACAAAAATATGTAGATAAAACATGATTAATCAATGGATTAGTGAAGAAATCAGGAAAGAAGAAAAAAAAGCTCTTAAAACCACTTACACTCAAGTGCAATACTTGAAAACCTATGGGACTCAGTGAAAGCATTTCTAAGAAGTAAGTTTATAGCTGTGAATGCACATATTAAAAGAATTATCCAGTTCTAAGTTAACAACCAAATAATACAAGGTTCTAGAAGAACAAGAAAAGTCCAAATACGAAATCAATAAAAAGAAAGGATAAGTATCAGAATGAAAATTAGTGAAATTGAGACTTAAAAAATACAGAGGATCAATGAATGAGTTGTTTCTTTGAGAAGATAAACCGGATTGACAAATGCTTAGCCTTTTCAAGGAAGGAAAAACTAAATAATTTCAGTTAGAAATGAAAAAGGTAAAACTGAAACTAGCATCACTAAAATCCAGAGGGTGATAAGAAATAATTTCAAAAATTTCTATTTCAATAAATTGAAGAAGCTAGAATAAATGGAAAATCTATACACACATGAATTACCAAAATTGACCAAGATGAAGTAAACATTTTGAATCCACCAATAACAAGTCACAAAGTAGAGGCAGTAATAAAACGTCTACCAACAGTGAGCAGTGAAGGACTAAATGGATTCACCTTAGATTTTGATCAGAACCTCAGTTTAAATGTAATGCCAATACTCCTCAAACTTTAAATAAAATTGAAAGGGAAAGAGTATTGCCAAACTTTTTCCTTTGAAAGATAGCATTGTACTGATACAAAAGTCTGACAAGGAATTAAAACTAACAACCATAACTATAGGATTCCTTTTGTGCATCTTTCCAAAAGAACAAAATCACAGCAGCTAAACCTTGATAACAGCCAATAAGTCTATAAGCAGTTGAACAGATAAAGAAAATGTGATGTATATACATATTGAAGTACTACTCAGTCATAAGGAAGGACAAATTTGATTCACTAATAGGAAAATGGCGGTAGCCGTAGACCAAGCTACTAAGTGCAATATCTCAGGCAAACAGGCTAAATGTCACGTGGTTTCTCTCTTATATCTGTTATTGGGAGATAAGAATATATCAATAACAAATTGATTTGTATTTTACTCAGGAAAAAGTCAGAGTTTATTAGGATACTGAATACATTATACAATAATATTTTGCCATGTAAAATAGCAATACATTAAATTAAATTACAAAGTCAAAACTGTTGAAATCTTTAAACTGACCATCTATTTGTATTTAGCTATACATATTTATATAGAAATGCTATATATATGAAATTATATATTTTGATATTACTAATAGAATTAGAAAACAAATTGTTATATATAATTTATATATATTTATATAATAATATATATACACACACATATATATGTATCCCAAGAATATATTAGTTATTTTGCAGCTACATAGTTCATACATTAGTCAGATTCTTAGTTACTGGGACAAAACAACTGACATCCTCAACTTAAAGGAATGGAGTTGTTCGGGCTCACAATTTCTATGGTTTCAGTCCTTGGTCAGTGGCCCTAAAGAAAAATTGTCTGTTATGTTTAAGGAAGTCTCCTAAAATGAAAATGATTTTTTAAGCCCTTCATTTATAAAAAAAAAAAATCTACAATGTCATATGCCTTTTGTAAAAGTCTTATAAAACCTGATATTTGTTTTTTTTGTATAAGGGATCAGTTATATTCTTTAATATTCTGAAATGAACTGACCTTTTATTCTGCTGCTTGGATTTCTTTTATAACTAGTTTTTCAAATTCTCAAACTATGTCCTATATCTCCATCGCATTTTCCAACATTTTACTTATCCGT
>NW_022900930.1:26108445-26123589 GCF_012274545.1 Fukomys damarensis
AATAGAGTGTTTAATCTCCTGGATATCTGTTTGAACCTGTTTTATGGATTCCATTTCTTTCCTCTGTTGTGCATTCATTATTTCCATTTCTCTTATGCTGGGCCTTCATGGCTTCTATCATGGTCCTGAGCTCATCTATTTTTTTCTAAGTTTCTGTTCTGGAGTCTTGAATCATGACCTTGCTTGCCATCTCTATGGTTATCTGGGAAATTATTTCTGTTGTGAATTTTTCTAGAGCCTGATTGATCTATTTTTTTATTTCCTGTGCTGTAGGTTCAGGGTGTCCTGGTGGTTCACTATCAGACTTTTCATCCTCATTTGCCCTACCGTTTGTCATTGGTGAACTGGAAGTCTGTGTTTGTGTCTTGCTTAATTGTTTTCTCATTTTTATTTTTGTTGTTGGGTTGTCCCTGGTTCAATTTCTGGATTATTACTTAAATCTTCCTGATACATTTGTGCTTTAGCTGTTGAGTTTCTAATGACTCATAGACATTCTCATTTTCATAATATCAGAGAAAATAACTCATTAAATCAGTCACAATTCTTTATCCCAATTGATACAAGCAGCAGCACAATAGGATCAAGCACAACTTGCAAATTGGGCACTTGTGGTAGTCATTAATCTATCACCTTTAAACCATGTGCATTAAATTATAATCAAGAAGCAGCCCAAAATATGTTTGCAGTGAATACACTTTTCAATACAACATCTTAACCATTTAGGATGGGGGTTCAGACAGAGTTAGGACGCGAGGTGTAGATAAGTGAAAGAATCGGAGAAGGTTTCAAGTGAAGCCAGAGGCCATACAATGACCATACAGTTTTTACAAAACTATTAAATTCAAAAGGGATAGACAGAGTGCAAGAATAAGGACAAGAATATATCCCCTTAACAGGAACAGGGACTCACTTTCCCTTGGAACTACTGACCCATAAATGAGGTAAAATGACACAAGAAAACAACATAAAGAAAAATGAAAAAGTGATAAAAGAAGAAATCTGAGTTAGGGCAAGAGCAAGAACAGAAAGGGAGATGAGGGATAATATGGTGGAGCAAGAGAAATTTGGAGAAAGAGGACAGAAAAAAGAAAGAATTTGCAGAGTGAAATGAGGAAAAGAAAGAAAAGAAAAAAGAATTTGAAGGGCCTCTTTCAGACTATGTCCCTGCTGTCATAATATACCACGTGCACAGCCATGTGCCAAACCAAGTCCCCTGATCTCAGCTAGCCAAAGGCAGATCCCTGGGACTCAGGCCACCAGGCCCAAATTGATTTCCCCAACCTGCAGGTTTGAACTCCACACATTTCTATTACAGGTTTCCCCCACCCTTTCTTTAAAGATGTTCAAAGTTGGGAGCTCAGAAAAATACCCTTTATGATGACCTAGGCTTCTGCAGAGTGGGTCCAAGGACTGGCACAATCAGGAGGTCTGAGAGCAGGGGTGGGGTTGGGGGTGTTTCAAGTGTGTCTCCATAGCTACCTTTCTTGCTAGGGCTGATGGCAAGCAGGCAGGGGAGGGCATGGCTATCTGGTCCCACTGAATGGACCCAAGCAGTCCGGCAGGAGAGCAGAGCCTGACTTTATACTCTTAAGTGAAATAAATAAGTTACACATGTGCAAATACCACATAGTTTCTCTGGTGTGAAAAACTATAATTGTCCATAAGATCCTAATGGTATAATTGACAATGTGAAATAGCAAGAAAAGGCCTAAAGGTGTAGGGGAAGTGGGAAGGGTAGGGGAAAGGAACTAAGGGAAAAGAAAAAAACATGAAAAAATGAAAAAATGGAAATAAAGTTTTTGTAAATAGATAAGCAAGGAGGGGGTGAAGGGAGGCCAGGGGTAAGGGGAAATAATGAGAACCAAGACCTGTCATGTAAAGAAGATCCCAATGATGAATGTAACTGTACTGTATAACTAAAGTTTATCAATAAACTCAATGAGAAAAAAAAGAAGGGATTAACAATTTGGAATCCTTAAGAGTGCTTTATATTTACCTTACCTTATGAAAATCAAGGTGTAAGTTTTCCTTTTCAATGGAAATTTCCATTTAGAAATAAAATTTCCATATGTAAAGGTTTCTCCCTCTCCCACACTGGAAAGAGGAACATGAGTCTTATCACTAGCAGTGACATCTAGATGTGTCTACTTTACAATCAACTCCTATCTGCGATTATTTTGCCATATACATTTTGTTACCTTCCTAGAACTTACTGTGCAAAATTCCAAATTCCTTTTCTTTTTCTTATTGTCTTAGTTGCTTTTATCTCGTTGATGAAATAAAATACCCAACACTCAAAGTTAGTTGAGGAAAGTTTGATTTTGGCTCACAGGTTATAGAGGTTTCAGTCTAAAGTTGGGTGGCTCCAAGGCAGGGTAGCATGACAGACAGGCATCACAGAGAGGAAACAGTTCATGGAAGACACAAGGTAGCAAAGAAGAAACAAGTGACAAGCAGGGACCCTCTTTCTGTTCCTTTTATGGTATCCAGGTTACCAGGGCACCCTTATCCTATACAGAACTATTTCAAACCTGTCAGTGGACTCATTAGGCAATAACTCATCCTTAATCCGAACATCCCACCCTCTAGATCCTTTCTCCTTTGAAAAAGCTCCACCTCTGACCACATGAGATTTTGGGGAACATCTAGACACAAGCCATAACACTTATTTTTCCACAGATTATGATCTTTTGTTAGATTGGTATCTAAGTTCCTGAATTATTTGAAGCAGAAGCAGAGAAGTACATCCAAAATGTATACTGATCTGAAAATACAGGGAATATTTAACTTCACTAAAAACTCACTGCAATTAAGCACCCTCAAAATATTCCTTGTTTCAAACACACTGATCCCACTTCTAGAAACAATTCTGGAAGTCTTTTTATGAGTGTTTTTAAGTGTTGAGATAAAAAAATAAAGTGAATATTCCTGCTGAGTGCCATCGAACAGAAAGGCAGGCTTGTAACGGTACCACTATGGGTCCTCATACTCTTCATGCCTTAGATTGGTTACTGTGCAACTAACTTCCGGCCTCTTCTCAAAGTCAGAATGAGCAAGAAAGATAAACATTTTGTCCAGATTCAGGACACGGAGATAGCCATAACACCACACGTAAAGACATTTACAAAAGGGATTTCCATAGCGGCTTCAGAAAGTGGTGAGCATGATAGGATAAGAGGGCACAAAGCAAGGGAGAGTATTTGGATAGTAATTAATGGCAATGAGTCTTTTTTTTAACCTTGGTCAAGTAATTTATTTTTTATATATTTGTAATTAAATTTTTTCTTCTTCTTTGAGTTTATTGGTACATTTTATGTATACAGTACAGTTACATTCATCATTGGGATCTTGTACCTTTACATGTCACATCTTGGTTCTCAATTTTCCCCTTGTCCCTGCCCTCCCTTCACCCCCTCCTCCCTCGCTTTTTTACAAACATTTTATTTCAAATTTTTCATTTTCTCCTATTTTTTTCTTTCCCTTATTACCTTTCCCCTACCCTTCCCACTTTCCCTACACCTTTCGCCCTTTTCTTCCTATTTCACATTGTCACTTATCTCATTAGCATCTTATGTACTATTATAGTTTGTTCACACCAGAGAAACTATTAGGTATTTACATATGTGTGACTTATTTATTTCAATTAGGAGTATATCCTCAAAATCTATCCATTTTCCTATAAATGAATCTATTTTCTAATTTTTTATGGCTGAATCATATTCCATTTTATATAAAAATCACATCTTCTTTTATCCACATTCCAACTGAGGGCAAATGGACTGTTTCCAGGTTTTAGCTATTACAAACTGTGCTGCTATAAACATAGGTGTGCATATATCACTGTGATGTGATTCTTTTAATACTTTTGGAAAGATACCTAGCAGAGGGATGGCTGGATCAAATGGAACCTCTAGTCCCAGCTCTTTGAAGTATCTCTATATTGATTTCTATAGTGTTTGAACCAGTCTGCACTCCCACCAACAATGGAGAAGGGTTCCTTTCTCCCCACAACCCCACCAACATTTGCTATTGAATGATTTCTTCATAGCAGCCATTCTTTGTGGAGTGAGGTGGAATCTCAGTGTTGTTTTCATCTGCATCTCTCAAAAGACCAGTGAAGTGGAACATTTTTTTCATATACTTACTTACTGCTTTTACTTCTTTGTCTGAGAAATGTCTGTTCATTTCAGATGCCCTTTTTTGAATTGGGTCTTTATGTTGGGGGGGCTAAATTTTTTTTTTAGTTCTTTATATATTCTAGATTATATTCCTTTGTCTGAGGAGCAGCTGGTAAAATTTTTTTCCCACATTGTAGGTTGTCTCTTAGTTCCGTTGATGGTTTCTTTTGCAGTACAGAATCTTTTTAATATAATGAGATCCCACTTGTTGATTCTTTGTGCTAGTTCTCATGCTACTGAGGATTTGTTCATAGTCTTTTCCTATTCCAATGTCTTTCAAGAGTTCTGCCTAACTTATCTTCTAGCAAGTTTAGTGCTTCTCATTTAATATTTAGATCTTTAATCCACTTGGATTTTAATTTAGTGCATGGTGAAAGATAAGGGTCTAGTTTTAATCTTTGGCAGGTTGAGATCCAGTTTTCCCAAAACCATTTATTAAAGAGGCTATCTTTCCTCCAGCAGGGATGATCACCTCCTTTGTCAAAGATGAGGTAGCTGAGTGCATCTGGAATTGTTTTTGAGTCTTTCAATCTGTTCCACTTATCCTAAGGCCTGTCTCTTTGCCAGTACCATGCTGTTTTATCACAGTGGATTTGTAGTATAGTTTCAAATTGCGAAGTGTTACACCAGCTGCCATGTCTCTGTTGCCTGGGATGGCTTTTGTTATTCTAGGTCTCTTCTGGTTCTAAATTAATTTTTGGATTCTTTTTTGTAGTTCTGTGAAATGTAGTGTTGGAATTTCAATTGGCATTGCATTGAATCTGTATAGCAGTTTTGGTGGTATGGCCATTTTCACTATGTTGATTCTTCCTACCCAGGTGCAGAGGAAAACTACATTACTCTGAAATAAGAGATCAAAGAGGATATAAGAAAACAGAAAGACAATGATTCTCTATTGTAATAAATTTTTAAAAATTGAACATGCACCATATTTTCCAGTCATGTCACCTATATGTTCATTTGTGCTATTTCCTCTTCCTGCCTCCCTCCCACTGTTTCTTTAAAAAGATGTATCAGCTGGGAGTAGTGGCGCACACCTGTAATCCCAGCACTTGGGAAGCTGAGGCAGGAGGATTGCTGTGAGTTTGATACCAGCCTCAGCTATATAGTGAGTTCCAAGTCAGTCTCAACTACATAGTGAGACACTGTATCAAAAAACCAAAACCAAAACAAGACAAAAAAAAAACATAATTTTCTAATTATCCAAATTGGTTTATAATCATTACTAAAGTACTTATGTGGTTTCTAATCTTCTTTAAAAAAATATGACTTTAAATCCAGTTCTCATCTTTCAAAACTTGACATTTATTTAATACTAAACATACAGATTTTTCATATGGAACAAATTAGATGCCAGTAATGATGTGTACTGCAGAGTATTCATGTAATACACCTGGAATATAGTTTGTTTGTAATCATGAATCTAAACTAAAGCAGGTTTAAAAAAGACTGATTTTGAGGATGCTTTTTGAAAGCTTATTTTAATTTGGGCAATGGGCACATAACACAATCTTATAACTCATTCTGAATAAAATATACATTTAAACTTTCATTAAACATCTAATGTACCTCCATTAACATCATTTCAATCCTGATAATTGTGCCAATTTAAAAGTTTAAATTCCTGATTTTTTTTTTCAATTTTTAGCTCATACAAAAATAAGGGAAGATTCAATCCCTGGTTAAAAAAAAAGGAACCTACTCCTTATAGATATTAAGTAAAGAATATGAGACTAAATGTTCTTTGGCCACATTTAGTCATATGTTCCTTCCTAAACCCAGGAGTGAGATTGATGATCTTGTCAAGCACTTAGAAGGGGAACGAAGAAAGTACTAATCAAATTACTAATTACTGTCATTACTGTGATTTTATATAATACTGTGCTTTTGTAAAACGATCAATTTCATGGTGTCGACACAACCCCTCATGAGACACATATGAAAATATAGAAATACAATAAAATATAGAAATAGAGTAGCTATGGGTGGTTTTCATGTTGAATCAATTTAGTAATTTGCTTTGTTTCTTGTCTTCTCTTAAGTTCACTCTTCTTTACAATAGTATAACTGCAGTAAGTTTCTTTTTCTATTCAATGTTGCAAAACAAATGGAGATTATTATACCCTAAGGTTAATGAATTTTTCTCAGTGTGTAGCTAGCCCTTCTGCAAGTCATAGGACAAGGAGTTTCATTAATTCTTTGCTTCATATATTGTATTATGTAGACCTATTTTATTCCCAAATGAAATTTCCTAGATCACAAACATAATGTGTTAAATGATATCAAAAATTCAATAATGTAACAGCAAATGTAATCTGAGAACTTTTTTTGTCCTCAATTTAGGCATATTTTATACAGATCTTTTATGTAAATTTTGTGATAATATCAAACACAAAGAAAACACTTGAGTGAAGAATACTGAATTACTTTTAGTCTTTAAATATTTTTCTAATCTCCATAAGATTAACATATATATAAAAATGTGTCTGGTCATATTTATAAAGTATCTCACTCAATAATTGTATTAGCCATGGTCTTGGATGGGTTATAGATTATAATGAATAGTATAGAATTTTTCTTTTTTAGGAAAATTGATACTTTTTTTTTCACCTTTAATTGAGTTTATTGGTACATTTTAGGTATGCAGTACAGTTACATTCATTGTTGGGATCTTGTACTTCTACATGACAGGTCTTGATTCTCATTTTTCCCTGCCCTCCCTTCGCCCCCTCCTCCCCTCCCCATCTACAAACACTTTATTTTCATCTTTTCATTATCTCACATTTTTTTCTTTTCCCTTATTACCTTTCCCCTACCCATCCCACCTTCCCTACAACTTTAGCTCCTTTCTTCCCATTTAGAATTATTATTTCCATCATTTTGATGAATGAAAAAATAATTAAATATGTATTTTATATAAATAATATAAACAATTTTGTAAGTGACAATACCTTTAATTAAACATATATTTTTTAGTACATAACTTATTCCACGGACAAATTCAAGGAAAGGTTGTAATAACTGCTATTTGAAACAGAAGAAATTCTATCTATGGCTATACAATTCTGAACATGCCCGATCTTGTCTCAAACAAAAAAAATTCAAAACTCATCAAAATATATAAATATGAATACAATATTAATGCTATATATTCTACCCATTTGGTAAAATTTTACATTTAAACCATCTATTTTATTTCATATACAGTTTTTTTTCTCTTTTCACTTTAATGACATTGCTAAAATAATTCTGTTTTTCTGCAATGATATAAAAATTTAAACTGCCAAGAACATAACTATCTTTTCTAAACATTCTTTGTATATATACTGGTTTCTTGGTTTAACATCATCCTTGAATTGGCAGAACCTTAATGTAATAACACACGAGAAGCCATTTTATACAATAAACCACTAGTTAAGTTTGAGCTGTTATTTAAAATAGAATTAAATGTAAGGGCATGCTCTATTCACAAGATATTGAAAATATATTTTTATAAATAAAACTCACTAACATATGCTCAAAAATATTTTTCTTCTCATTTGCAAATAAATGTAATGCCTCGAAGTAGAGATGGACCTTAATTTTGTAAATATATGTACTATTTTCTTAGCTCTCTATAACTTAGTTCTCTATAACTTAGTCCTTAAGGGCCCTGTCTACAAATAAGTCAAATTAGGGATCAGGCTTTCAACCTATGAATATTTGAGGAAGAAAATTCATTCCATAACGCTCCTCCATGAAACAAATGCCTTAGTCAGTGAACTATAGGATAATAAACTTTTTCACTTCTAGTGTTCAGCTGAAACTTATTCATTTCTAAAAAATATAAACAAAATAAAATTCTGTGTCTCTGGTGTTTTGTCTGATGATCAAAACTATAAATGGAGGAAGAGCCGATTATTGATAACCATATTATAAGGTCTCAGGGTCAATGTACCTGTCTCAACAATGCATAACCAATGGCTCAATCTTACCAAAGATCACCATCAAGTTGGCACTAAGCTTATGAACTCTGAGTAAACACAGCAGTGGCATCCTGATGTGATAGCTGTATGGGTCTGACACTTCAGGATGTTTAGTGAAAAATGAAAATGTATAAACAAATTAAAATAAAACCAACCTCCAGCAAGGTAGTCCTCCACACTATACACAGGTTTTCTCTAAGAATTACATAATGATGAACAATTCAATTATCCAGTAATATATGTGCATCCCAACATGTACCCATCTAAAAACAAAGCTGCAAAGTAGCTTTACAGAGTAAAATAAAACAAAATTATAAAATAAAAATAGTTTTACTGAAAAAAACGAAAAGAGACACATGAAATTTGTACCTATTATTAAAGTAATGCTTGGAGGAAAGTTTGTGCCTTAAATATTACTAGCAAAAAATAAGATATTAAATCAATTTTCCAAGCCTACATTTTAGGAAAATTAAAAAAAAATCATAGTAAATGTGAAGAAAGCAGATAAAAATTATAATAACTGAAATTTTAAAAAACAAATAATAAAACAATAGAAATTAAATTTATTTGAAAATATCAGTAAATTAAATCAAACTCTAGCCATATTTACCAAAAAGAAGACAGATGAAACAGGAAAAGATTTAAGACAAATTATCAACATTATGAATAAAAAGAAAAAAATAAGTATGGATCCTGCAGAAAGTAAAGTAATAAAATATACTATGAACATTTATGTTAAATTCAACTAAGCATACAAAAGAAAGATAAAAAGAAAATAAATAGCTTGTCTATGTGTGCAACACACACTGAAGAAACTCAGTAAGAAGTACCTCAAAAGGTATGTAGAAATTGGTGCCGTATAGCATCTTTACAAATTAATTTGTAGAGAAGTAACCAGATAGACGGAAAGATGGATAGGCATTTAGAGACGCAAATATGGAAAAGTAAATGTATCAGGGAAGCTAGCGGAAGACGAGGGCTATTTTAATAAAGCTTCTTATGTAGCTTCCTTTGGGGGCTGGTTTGGGGCTGATATGGTTCTAGAGATTTTTCTAGCATTTAGGGATATAAAAATTGTCTTTTCCTGGGGTTGGATAGGGAATCATCTTCACAAATGAATGGAATTTTATATCCCACTGTTAGACAATCATGGAATGTGTCATAAAGTTAAAAGCTTGTCTACAGGCTTCAGTCTGCTTCAGCTCCAAATAGTCCTCATACCCGAATGGCATAGTTTGTGTGGGTATTCTGGTCTCCTACAATATTAAACCAGCTCTGAGCCTGGAGTACTTGCTGTTTGATCACTCTTGTTTTCCACAAGCTGGGAGGCATGCACTGATCCATAGTCTAATCAAACAAAGTTAGAAGATTTGATAGAAGTATTCTGCTCTGAAGCTCCCTGGACAGACCATCTGTGCTAAAGAGCAGAAGCTGCCTTGTGTTTGGGGAGGGAATAGGAAACTTGCCTTTCACTGGCTTCTCTGTGCAGAGACATGTTTTGGAAAGAGAGCTGTTTCATAACTGGTTATGCAAAAATTCCACCTTTCACCACGCAGAGAGAGGGGAGGAAAAGATTTTCTGGTAAGTAACAATTAGTGTTTAAGGAACAAATCAGTAGAGTGGTGTCAGCGAATGAGTCAGAGCTAGAAACACACAACAAAATTAAATGTTAACATGTACAGAAAAATTTGAAACTTCATACATTACAGTATAATGCAAAAGGGTATAGTCTCTATGCAAAACAGCTTGACAGGGTCTCAAAATGTCAAACCTAAAAGTATCATATAGACCCATCATATATAGATAGATAGATAGGTAGATAGATAGATAGATAGATAGATACTAAAGATACATGAAAATATAAATTCATACCAAAACCTATACCTCGGTGTTCACAGTAGTATTAAACATAATAGTCAAAATGTGGAAAACACTCATTGTCTATCAACTAAAGAAAGGAGACACAAAGGTAATATATGCTACAGTGCTTACCATTTCTACTTCTCTATATTAAAAAAGAAGAAAAATGAATCTTAATATGTGTTGTAATATCATACTAAGTGACAAAAGTTAGAAACAAAATGGTCAAGTATTATATAATTCCGTGTTTGTGAAATGTCTAGAATATCTAACACCATAGATGTAGAAACAGAATTTCTCTCCAACACCTGGAAAAGATTGGCAGGAGGACTAATTGTGGTTAACTACTAATATGTACAGGTGTCTTACTAGGTCCAAAAAATGTCTAGAATTATTTAGTGAAAATGAATTATGTTGAATATAATACAACCCAATGAGCTGTATATTTTAAAATGATTAAAAGGATGACTTTTTTGTTGTTGAATTTTATCTCAATAAAACAAACAGGAGATTCTGTACCATATTTGTCTTATATCAAAAATAGTAAAGGGCAAGGCATTTAGCTCGGTGGTTCTGCTACCTGCCTCCCAAGTGCACGGTCCCAAGTTCGATCCCTAGTAACAAAACAAAACAAAACAAAACAAAAACAAAAAATAGTAAAAACTGTGTAGTTTCACACATATTCTCCAATGCCTCTCTACCTTTACTTATTTTGTTTGTCTGGTTATAGTTTAATTTTTAAAAAGTTGTTGAATTATTGAATTGCTAATATCTACTTGTATTGATTTAAAATCTTTCTTGGATTGCAGATACTAATGATCACTTTTCTCTGAGTTATGACTTAATGTTGTATATGTTTTTAATAGAACTTCCTACTTTATTTGTATCTGAGGTTTTAATGCCTCTTTTTAACTTAATTGAACTATAATAAAAATAAAATATCATTAATGCTTATTTCTTAAAAAAATATAGTTCATGAAATATTCTTGAATCAACACTACTGATGCTATTAACAAAATTTGGGTTTTAAAACTATGTTTTACAAATTATTGAAAACTATCACACAAACTTATTTTATATGTTTTAAATTAGAAAACTTAAATATTTAAAATTATGGGTTATTTTAACTTACAAATCTTGTATTATATTTATTATACATGTATTATTTTCTTTCTGAAATCTGTCAAAAGGGAGGAAGGAGTACTGTTTAAAAATAGTTGGTCAAGAAAGCTACTGTTTTTTTAAAAAGTTGTTGAATTATTGAATTGCTAATATCTACTTGTATTGATTTAAAATCTTTCTTGGATTGCAGATACTAATGATCACTTTTCTCTGAGTTGTGACTTAATGTTGTATATGTTTTTAATAGAACTTCCTAATTTATTTGTATCTGAGGTTTTAATGCCTCTTTTTAACTTAATTGAACTATAATAAAAATAAAATATCATTAATGCTTATTTCTTAAAAAAATATAGTTCATGAAATATTCTTGAATCAACACTACTGATGCTATTAATAAAATTTGGGTTTTAAAACTATGTTTTACAAATTATTGAAAACTATCACACAAACTTATTTTATATGTTTTAAATTAGAAAACTTAAATATTTAAAATTATGGGTTATTTTAACTTACAAATCTTGTATTATATTTATTATACATGTATTATTTTCTTTCTGAAATCTGTCAAAAGGGAGGAAGGAGTACTGTTTAAAAATAGTTGGTCAAGAAAGCTACTGCATGATCTCAATTGTGGCTACAAATAATTCTGTTTTCAGTTTAATTCTCTTTAATAATCAGCATTTATAAAATAAAACAAAAATATAAGAAAACTGAATTCAAATGTCGAACTCTAGAATCTTTCTTTATCTAACAGTGGAAATTAGAAGAGAGGACAACATTGAAATAACGACTGACAATAGCTCAGGTAATATGTAAATAAGAGATTATGGTGGAGAAATACTCTAAGTGCTTATTGAAGTGCCCATGTATTTTCACTGGAGAGGAGGGTTGAAATACATTGATTTCTTCCTAAAAGGTTCTTAATGAGCCATTGATTCAGCAAGTTACAGAGTGGATTTGTTAGTGCACTTAGATAGTATAGTTTTACGGATAGATTCAAAGTAAATGTTTTTCTTTGCTGAGTTTATCACATAAATTATTTTCTTCAAGTTTTTAAAACACATTTACTTTCTGGTATTCAGTAAAATTAAAGGAGTTGTCCTTTTCTATTTTTTAAATCGCATGCTCATAGTTCTTGTGTAATTGAATTTTCTCTAGCCTTGCATGATATTTTTCAAAATTTAAAAAATAAAAGTTAAGGTTTTTTAAGTTTATTTGCAAGTTTATTCTTAAATATCCATCTTTCCAACTTTAAAAATTTACCTGCATCTTATAATATCCTGCCCAATAACACTTTACAATCACTTGTACATTTTATTTTATTTATCTGAGGTCTTTAATAAATTTACTTTTCAAGTAATTATGCTATAAAATATCATATGTGAGCTGCAAATTTTAAACTCAGAACATGTTCTTCTATGTGCTGAAAAAATAAGAATTTTATTTAGATTCTTAGTGTAGTTTCAACAAAATCTGTTTAATCTTTGTTGAACAATAGGGAATACTTTAAAAAACTATTTAAAAAATAAAGTTGATAGCAAAATTTAAAAAAATATATATATATAATAGATGTATATATATATATATATCTGTATCTATACATCCCTGTATACAGATATATGTATATATGTACATTTAGATAGAGATATCATTCCTAAATATATATTCACTATATATGTTTTCATATTTATTTTTCTTCATATATCCATATAAATAATATATTCAATTTTTCTTTTTCCTGAATGTATTCAATTTTTTCTTTTTCTTTTATAAACAGTTGAAACTATGTTGCCCTTTTATAATTTGAAAAAGGACTTAAGAGGATAGAGTATTTTGTGTGGGATTTTACACTTAGAAAATTTTAAATTTTATCATAAAAATAAAGTAAAAAATGTTGCATTTTTAGTCCTTATGCCTAATTTCATATGTAGCTGCCCATATATTAATATGAAACATTAATATCAACATCATTTTCACTAAGTGGAATATGTTTGATTTGCTCATTTTCCATTTAGAATGACAATGTACAATGATAATTTTGTACCACATAATATAGCTCACTACACCCATGGAGGATTCCACTGAGCTAGTTGCTTTACTAAAAGCTATCATTCTTCAGCTTCTTCACTTTTTAAAAGCTATCATTCTGCACCTTCTGGTGAAAACCACAACCATTATCATTATTATTCTGTATATTACCATGTTAATGCATAAAATAAAGATTTCCCATCTATTTCGGAACAAATTTTAGATTTCAGAAGAAAGAAAAACTGAACACATTATACTACTTACATTTTAAATAAAGTTTATATTTAAAATTCAGACATTTTTGATAATTTCTTTGCATTATAGAAGCAACTGTATTTTGATCCCTTTTCATTCCCTGAGTCTCAACTCAACTTTAAAATTCTTATTAATTTATGAGATTATTTGTTGTTGCCTAGAGACCAGGAGACAGATAAACAATAGGACCTTGAGTAAATGGAGATAAACCTGGCCTGGAACACACTGGAGAGAGACTCCTGAAATACAGAATACTGTGGGAAGCCAGGGTGCAAGGCAAATATGTTCCTTAAGGTGAAAGGCTCAGCTAAAAACAGCAGCCACATTGTTTCATTGTCTCATTTTCACATACCCATCAAAAATAGCTGTATATAAATCTCTGAACTTGGGTACCTCCTTGATGTCTTTTCTTTGTTTTTTTCTAATAAACTGTCCTCTACTAGTACCCTATTTCTGTGTCCTGGACTTCATACTTTGTTGTTTTCAGGACTAGAACCCAGAGAGAGGGAGAATTGGTAATGCTATTAATTGAATTCTTGGTAGATGATAGATTAGTTATTGTTTTTTCTGCCCCAACATGGAAAAGTAATGTGATAATTATGCATGACCTATGTAATTTCTGAAAAGATGTACCACCAAGCTTAAAGAGTATGTCTCTAGAAGTTAACACCCTGAAACACTGCAATGTTGTGCACAGTGTACTTCTATCTACACAGTGCAATTCACAATGCTTACATTTTTATTACCTCACTGGGTATGGAATTCCACTGCTACAACTACTGACTCTGTTGGGTGTAAAATTTAATGCCAGCACCTGGATGACTCTCTCTGTGCATAACTGGCTTATAAATGAGTCAGGTGCATCTCACAGGGAAGCATAGAGTCATGGAATAATAAGAAAGTATCTGGCATCACTTTTCTCTGACTAATAATATGAGAAATTGTCCCAAACAGAAGAAAAACTTTTGGGGTGCAATGTTAGTAAAAGCGAGTAAAATTTCCTAATTTAACAAATTTATTTGTAATAAAAATTCTGTTCTTTGTTCTCACTCTCACAGAAATATTTTCATGTAAGCACAGATGTAACTATATTTATTTTTATATTATCTATATTAAGTAATTGGAAAATTATAAATGAGGCTATCATAAGGCTAATAGCATCTAATAGGCACCTTAATCTATACTTGGTGCAATGTAATAGTGATCAATGCTTGAGAATAGTATAAGATATTGGTTGTGGATAATTTCACTGGAAGGCCTGGAATGATAGCTTTTAAGAAGGACCCCAGAAAGAAACAGGTATAGCAATCTTATTTGCAGACAAAGCAAATTTCAAACCAAAGCTGATTCTAGTATTATTGATGTAGGACGGTACTGTATCATACCTCTGTGAATGTAAAATATCTTGTACCTGCTTTATGATACATCGTAGTGACCATGCTTTATCAGAGCTATATTTAATGATGTTATTCTAGAATGTTCTCCTTCCAGATGATTATTAAGATGCTAATAAAAAAAATGGTGCCAGGTACCACAGCAGCAACAGAACTTTGCTGTTTTTTGGATATTATTCTTTCCTTTGTTTTCTTGTTTTGTTTTGCTTTTTTGTTTATTTTTTTAATGGAATGTGCTGAATGTCTATAATTTTGTTTAGATGACTGCAGAACCTGGAAAAGCTGTTGCTGCTCTTCATGCATAACATACTGCTATTATTAGTCATTTTATATAAATATAAA
>NW_022900930.1:26123616-26144020 GCF_012274545.1 Fukomys damarensis
AAATTGAATTTTGGGAAATTTTAACGGTGCTGTCAACTTTGAAAAATGTTATCCCAATTTACTGTGTTGAGCTGATATTGTACAGAAATGGACAGCCATATTGGTCTAGAAATGTTAATTTTTTTATTTTTATTTTTTATTTTTTTCCCTGTAACACATTGTACTAAATATGTAAGGTCATATCTACTTGGGTTTGATTACAGAAAATAATAAAGTATTCACTGAATAATGAAAAAAAAAAGAAGTGAAGCTGAAGAATGATAGCTGTTACTAGCAAATAGCTTTACACACTCCATGGGTGTAGTAAGCTCTAATATATACTACATACGTATATGTCCAAACCCAAACTTTGGTAACTATATGTGTGAGTTTGCTCAGAAAGAGAATCTTTGCAGGAATAATTAAGTAGAAGATCTTAGGATGAGATCAGTCTGCCTGTAAGGTCAGGTTTAATTCAATGTCTAATGTGCTTATAATGGAAGACAAAAAGAGAGAATAGAAAGATGCAAGCAAAGTCTGCAGTTATGTTGTCAAAAATGAGGGAATTCTGGATGCTACTAGAAGATAGTAGAGACCAACATTCTCCTCCAGAGATCCTTTTTTTAAATTTTTTAAAATTTATTTTTTCATTGAGTTTATTGGTACTTTTTAGGTATGTAGTACAATTACATTTATCAGTGGGATCTTGTGCCTTTACATGACAGATCCTCCAGAGATCTTAAAAAGAGTATGGTCATGTCGATATCTTCATTTCAAAATTCTGGTTTCGAGAAAGTATTAGAGAATTAATCCCTGCTGATTCCAGACACATTGTTGTGTTATCTCTTCTGGCAGATCTAGGAAACTACTAAACTGTGGATTGAGATGAACAAATCTGAAGATAAAGTAAGTGGCTCAGAGTGGTTAGGATAGGGTGAGCAGCTGCTGCAGGATTTTTATGGCTAGAGAGGAAGATATCATTTTCAGAAATTTATGAGGAGATTAAAGTCAAGAACAATTACTCTCCAGTCCTTATCTTGGTCCTGGCAGTCGATACAGCAATAGTATTGCTGTTTGAATTGCCAAGGAAGAAATGGTAAATTAATGCCTTAAACACTCTACAGTTTACCATCAGAGGACGGACCATTCATGCTTCTTCATCTAGAATTAGGATAGGGGTTCACATGTGACAGTAAACCTAAAAGATTTAGAGATGATTACTAGAGGAGAAAACAGAGTTGATGTATTCTCGGTAATCCAACAGTTCTAATTTAATATATTATTTTCTAGAAAACTAAGCACTCCGGAGAATGTAGAATGCTTACTTCATTGAAAATTCATTGTATTATGTACATTTTATTATATATATCATGTATAATCTACCTTACTGAAATGTAAAGTTCTGAGAAGTAGAATTTTAGTTCCTCAGCAAAATAATCCTAACATATAGAATTTATTAGATAATCAATACAGATTATGGTATCCTATTACTTGAAGGTGTAAAAATTGATTTCTGAGGAAAGTTATATCTTTTTCCTATAGACCCTACTCTACTCATACAATGATCCCTTGGAATTCCTTCAAATTTTCAACTATTTTTTAAATTACTTTTTACTACTGAGTCTTCATTAACAAAAACAAGTTCTAATATAATAAACAAGTAATTTCCTTGCTTTTATTATTTCATTACTCAATATTTGCTTACCTGAAAAGTATAAATTATCAAATGTTACCAGTTTTGAATGCTTCTGTGTTAATAACACAATAATTCTCTCAATCAGCCTGGTATTAAAAATCATACTATATTTATAGCAACAGTCCTGCTTCACTTATCTCTGCTGCTGCTTCACAATTTTTGAATACTAAGTCTCATTTTGGTAATGACACTGTATTTGTGTTCTTCTCTAAATTCAAGACTATTCCCTCTCTCCCCACTTTTTAATTTAATAAACCATATGCTGCTCATTTCTCAAATTCTCACATGTAGGTTTTCTCAACATTAGTAGTATCACTGATTTGGAGCAGACAATTCTATGTTGAGGGTAAGGGGGCTAAACTGATCATTCTAGAGTTTTTGACAATGCTTTTAGCTTCTCTGGCTTCTCTGCAGTTCCTGCCAGTAACTTCCACAATTCACAAAGCAGAAAGGACTCAGAATATGTCCTATCACCAACTATGCTACTTTGGTGTAATGATTATTTTCAGCTGAAACCAAATAAGAAGGAGCCACATGTGCAGATGAAACGAATGCATATTCTGATTTTGTGGGGTGGAACACTCTATAGACGTCTATTAAGTCCATATGTTCAAAATCTTGTTTCAGTTCTAGTATTGTGCTGTTGATTTTTTGCCTGGATGACCTGTTTATTTGTGATAGTGAGGTATTTAGATCCCCCACTACAATAGTTGGGGGCATTAATATTTGGTGCATATATGTTTATGATTGTCATCTCTTCCTCTTAATTGTTCCCTTTACAAGGATGTAGTGGCCTTCTTTGTCTCTCTTAATGAATTTTGGTTTGAAATTTACTTTGTGAATAAGATTGCTACCCCTGCTTTATTCTGGGTTCCTGTCTCATGGAGAATTGTTTTCCATCCTTTCACTTTCAGTCTATGGGCTTCTTTTTCCACTGGGTGTTTTGTTTTTTTTTGTTTTGTTTTTTTTTTGTATACAACATATTGTTGGGTTTTATTCTCAGTCCATTCTGCCAGTCTATTTCTCTTGATTGGTGAATTGAAAACATTGACATTGATGGTTATAAATGATACGTACTGACTTATTATTGTCATGTTATTGATCTTTTGTTGATTCTTTTTACTTTTCCCTCCATCTCCTTTTAGTTTCTTGCTTTGCCTATTTGATTTGGTCTGTTGGGCCTCAGTTACTGACTTATTATTGTCATGTTATTGATCTTTTGTTGATTCTTTTTACTTTTCCCTCCATCTCTTGCTTTGCCTATTTGATTTGGTCTGTTGGGCCTCATGGTATTGTGACCTTCATTGTCTTTTTCTAGGATATTGTTTAGAATTCCTTGTAGTGCTGGTTTGGTGTTCATGACGTTTCTCAGGTGTTCTTTGTCATGGAAGTATCTTATTTCCCCATCCATTTTAAAAGAGAGTTTTGCAGGATAGTCAGTCTAGGTTGGAGGTTGTTCTCTTTTAGGACTTAAAATACCTCACTGCAGGCTCTCCTTGATCTAAGAGTTTGTGTTGAAAAATCTGCTGTGATGATGATCGGCTGTCCCCTGCGTGTCATTTGTTTCTTTTATCTTATTGCTTGTAGTATATTATTCTTCTGTTGGGTTTCCGGGATCTTGATTATTATATGTCTAGGTGCAGTTTTTTTTGTTTTTTTTTTTATCGTGGCTAGTTGGAGTCCTATATGCCTCACTTATCTGCATGTCTAATTCTTCCCTTCTTTTTGGGAAGTTTTCTGTCAATTCTGTGAACAGATTTTTAAAGTCATTTGTATTTTCTCCTGCTACTTCATGTATTTCTATCAGTCTTATGTTATTCTTCTTTGCATCATCTAGGAGTTGTTGGATCGATTTCTCTTGATCCCTTACTGTTTTTAAGAAACCTCTCTTTTCACTGCCACTGACTGCAATCCTATCTTCTATATGTGAAGTCTATCTTCACAATCTTTTATTCTGTTGCATACACTTTCAATAGAGTTTTTAATCTCCTGGATATCTGTTTGAACCTGTTTTATGGATTCCATTTATTTTCTCTGTTGTGCATTCATTATTTCCATTTCTCTTATGCTGGGCCTTCATGGCTTCTATCATGGTGCTGAGCTCATCTATTTTTTTCTGAGTTTCTGTTCTGGAGTCTTGAATCATGACCTTCTTTTGCTTGCCATCTCTATGGTTATCTGGGAAATTATTTCTGTTGTGAATTTTTGTAGAGCCTGATTGATCTATTTTTTTATTTCCTGTGCTATAGGTTCAGGGTGTCCTGGTGGTTCACTATCAGACTTTTCATCCTCATTTGCCCTACTGTTTGTCATTGCTGAACTGGAAGTCTGTGTTCGTGTCTTGCTTAATTGTTTTCTCATTTTTATTTTTGTTGTTGGGTTGTCCCTGGTTCAATTTCTGGATTATTACTTAAATCTTCCTGATACATTTGTGCTTTAGCTGTTGAGTTTCTAATGACTCATAGACATTTTCATTTTCATAATATCAGAGAAAATAACTCATTAAATCAGTCACAATTCTTTATCCCAATTGATACAATCAGCAGCATAATAGGATCAAGCACAACTTGCAAATTGGGCACTTGTGGTAGTCATTAATCTATCACCTTTAAACCATGTGCATTAAATTATAATCAAGAAGCAGCCCAAAATATGTTTGCAGTGAATACACTTTTCAATACAACATCTTAACCATTTAGGATAGGGGTTCAGACAGAGTTAGGACGCGAGGTGTAGATAAGTGAAAGAATCGGAGAATGTTTCAAGTGAAGCCAGAGGCCATACAATGACCATACAGTTTTTACAAAACTATTAAATTCAAAAGGGATAGACAGAGTGCAAGAATAAGGACAAGAATATATCCCCTTAACAGGAACAGGGACTCACTTTCCCTTGGAACTACTGACCCATAAATGAGGTAAAATGACACAAGAAAACAACATAAAGAAAAATGAAAAAGTGATAAAAGAAGAAATCTGAGTTAGGGCAAGAGCAAGAACAGAAAGGGAGATGAGGGATAATATGGTGGAGCAAGAGAAATTTGGAGAAAGAGGACAGAAAAAAGAAAGAATTTGCAGAGTGAAATGAGGAAAAGAAAGAAAAGAAAAAAGAATTTGAAGGGCCTCTTTCAGACTATGTCCCTGCTGTCATAATATACCACGTGCACAGCCATGTGCCAAACCAAGTCCCCTGATCTCAGCTAGCCAAAGGCAGATCCCTGGGACTCAGGCCACCAGGCCCAAATTGATTTCCCCAACCTGCAGGTTTGAACTCCACACATTTCTATTACAGGTTTCCCCCACCCTTTCTTTAAAGATGTTCAAAGTTGGGAGCTCAGAAAAATACCCTTTATGATGACCTAGGCTTCTGCAGAGTGGGTCCAAGGACTGGCACAATCAGGAGGTCTGAGAGCAGGGGTGGGGTTGGGGGTGTTTCAAGTGTGTCTCCATAGCTACCTTTCTTGCTAGGGCTGATGGCAAGCAGGCAGGGGAGGGCATGGCTATCTGGTCCCACTGAATGGACCCAAGCAGTCCGGCAGGAGAGCAGAGCCTGACTTTATACTCTTAAGTGAAATAAATAAGTTACACATGTGCAAATACCACATAGTTTCTCTGGTGTGAAAAACTATAATTGTCCATAAGATCCTAATGGTATAATTGACAATGTGAAATAGCAAGAAAAGGCCTAAAGGTGTAGGGGAAGTGGGAAGGGTAGGGGAAAGGAACTAAGGGAAAAGAAAAAAACATGAAAAAATGAAAAAATGGAAATAAAGTTTTTGTAAATAGATAAGCAAGGAGGGGGTGAAGGGAGGCCAGGGGTAAGGGGAAATAATGAGAACCAAGACCTGTCATGTAAAGAAGATCCCAATGATGAATGTAACTGTACTGTATAACTAAAGTTTATCAATAAACTCAATGAGAAAAAAAAGAAGGGATTAACAATTTGGAATCCTTAAGAGTGCTTTATATTTACCTTACCTTATGAAAATCAAGGTGTAAGTTTTCCTTTTCAATGGAAATTTCCATTTAGAAATAAAATTTCCATATGTAAAGGTTTCTCCCTCTCCCACACTGGAAAGAGGAACATGAGTCTTATCACTAGCAGTGACATCTAGATGTGTCTACTTTACAATCAACTCCTATCTGCGATTATTTTGCCATATACATTTTGTTACCTTCCTAGAACTTACTGTGCAAAATTCCAAATTCCTTTTCTTTTTCTTATTGTCTTAGTTGCTTTTATCTCGTTGATGAAATAAAATACCCAACACTCAAAGTTAGTTGAGGAAATTTTGATTTTGGCTCACAGGTTATAGAGGTTTCAGTCTAAAGTTGGGTGGCTCCAAGGCAGGGTAGCATGACAGACAGGCATCACAGAGAGGAAACAGTTCATGGAAGACACAAGGTAGCAAAGAAGAAACAAGTGACAAGCAGGGACCCTCTTTCTGTTCCTTTTATGGTATCCAGGTTACCAGGGAACCCTTATCCTATACAGAACTATTTCAAACCTGTCAGTGGACTCATTAGGCAATAACTCATCCTTAATCCGAACATCCCACCCTCTAGATCCTTTCTCCTTTGAAAAAGCTCCACCTCTGACCACATGAGATTTTGGGGAACATCTAGACACAAGCCATAACACTTATTTTTCCACAGATTATGATCTTTTGTTAGATTGGTATCTAAGTTCCTGAATATAATTGTCTCTTGAAATTTTCCATTTCTTTTCCTTGAAGTGCACCATGAACATTAAAATATTGATAATAATAAAGTTTCATTGCTTATTCTACTATTGTCTTTGGTCAGTTTAATACCCAACCCCCAGATGTTGAACCTGAAAGGATAGAGTGAATTATTTTTCCTATTTCTCTGCATGATTAAAATTGTTTCCAGATTTTGTCAAATGTTTCTTTGGGGTAAAATAATGCCTGATTGAAAACCACTGCTCTGAACAACAATAACAATATGAAATGACTTTGAAAAAGTCACTACCTTTATATAGCTTTTAAGAGTTTGCAAGGCATTTCATAAAGATAATCTTTTATTCCTCACTACATACTATGTATTATTAGATTCTTATAGAAAAGAGATTTAGGGACATGGAATTTGGTGGATGGCTACTCTAGCATTTTATTTTATTTTATTACCATTTAATAATGCATAACATCTGTATAAATCCCCTCTGACTTAATCACAGTCTTCTTTTCTGAGATATCTTCTTTTGTTATTAAGCTCCTGAATTTCAACTTTATTCTTGGTGGTTGCTGTTTATTTCTTTGAATAGGTTATAAGCAACTTTAAGGGAAGAACTATTCATTACCCCCTCAAAAAAAAAAACATTGAATATCTCAGCAGAAATGTACTCTGTCCTATTTTCTTAATATTAAAGAAATAATTTTATCATTAGCTACCACAGTCCTTTGTATATACTTCCTGCTCGGTCAACATTTAATGGAATATTTAAAGAGAACTCATGAATGTCTTTAAGTACACATGTGAATATAACATCATTTTCTTTTGCCACAAACTTCTTTTAAGGGTTTTTATTGCTGTTTGATACACATTTTTCTCTGACTCCTTGTTCTCAATTTTCAATGCTTAACTTCACTTTTAAACTTATTATCCACTGTGTATATCCATTTTCCCTGCCACACACACAAAAATATTTTATGTGAAATTCAACAAAACATTAACTTTCATGGTATAACTAAGCTTGGGAATTTAAAAGGAGTCAGCGATCAGATACTGCAGCAGGGTTACTGTTGAGTTAATCATTTAATGATTAAAGGGATATTGAAGATATGACAGAAAACATGTTTTTAATGAAAGAAAGATGTTATTTTTTCCTATAATTCATCAGGGTAACCTTTTAAAAATATATTTTTCAAAAGAAAAATCAGGTAATATAAATGGGAAAAATATTCCACTGAATGTTTTTAAACTAAAATCATTGAAAATATGTGGATAAAAAAATGAGGTGAATGAATGTGACCAATAACACATAGATTAATAACAGAGATATATACTGAATTTTAGGCCAGACTGATCATAAGAAAGTTGGTATAAAATATGTTTGTAAAAATTTTGGGATAAAATAAAATACAATTTTAAAATATTTCATTTTGAGATGAATACATTCAGCTATTTTACTGCATCAAGATACTTTATATTTAATTGATATTTATGAGTAGGAGGAAGAAATTAAGAAGAGAGACCCCAAAGATAAGACTTTGTCAAACTCTTAGTGTGTGACATAAATATAATAAAATATGTGAGCAGAAGGAAATAAAAATGGAAAAAATAATAATTGTCTATTCCTTAATTCACTTCATTTGTGCATCACAGAATAAAGTATTAAATGAGTTAAACTATACTTATGGGAATTCGTTAGGAACAATTTAAAGTTAAAAGTTTAAAAAGTCTATTTCTATCAAAAAATGTTTCTGAATCAATTTAATTTCTGACAGAAGAAGACTTTAATTATTATGTTGTCTCACTCACAGGAACCAGTGCATATTTCAAGATGATTGATTGCAGCTGGATTTGAGAGCAATTCTCATTTTCCCCATTTCAGATTCTCTGCTTCATCTAGGAAAAAGACACAATAGTTTGTAACAGAAGATTCATCAACATAGACTGACTTAGGACTTCACAAGGAATTGGGAAATTTATTCAAAGTCCTTCGTGAAGAAAATGGTCTTGATTTGTAGAAAATTAACCTGTGTAGATTGCTTTGAAATACTTTGCAGATTTAATGATGCTTTTTAAAAACATATGCAAAAATAGAAACGGAGCTTAAAAAGTAACATGAAAGACTTTGAAGGAGTCAAACTTTTGCAAAGTTATGACATGATTAAAAGACAATATAATCTGGTGAACAATACATTCCTTGATATTTTTTCTACATTTAAAAATATTTCCTGGTTGTAAATGAATTCAGTTTTTAAGTGCACATAACCTAGTCTCTTGGATAATATTTATACTGTAGCAATGCCATATTTCTTATGAGAAGCTGCTCAAATAGGAGAAAAAATGACTCATATATCAAAAATCCTAATGGCTAATATACATTTTTATCAATAATGAAAAATGTGTACCTTAAGCTTTCTTATCATTAAGATCATTTCCCAAAAGCACTATTCCTTAACTAATTTACAATTTGACTAAACACTAAAGAGTACGTTATACCAAGTAATCTTTCACTAATGAGTTGAGCAAGATGAGCCAATTGGCCTTTTAGGATTGTAATTTCTATAATTCTATGAACTCAATATAGTGTATCAAAACCCTCAAGGGTAATGCAGTGTTAAATCAATACAAACGAACTCTAATGAAAATGGAGCATTTCCTTTTTCATGTATTTAAGGGAAAGACTTTCTGAGGTGATGATACTGAGGATATGTAAGGTTATTTAATGCAGCTAATGCCTCCCTTCTTAAGGCAAAGGCTTTAGAAGCTTCACTTTATGGGAGCCTTTATTCCCCTATAACCATATATGCCATTTTAAAATTGCTTTTCTGGATGATGCCCAGGAATTCTGAGTATTTTAAAAGAGGTCATTCAACACAGTTCTTGAAGTTATCAGTTTGTAATTTTGAGGTCAACATTGTATGCATTTTAAAGTGTACACTCCTCATTTATAAAGCAGGGCTGATGATGAGAATAAGAAGACAATTTTGTTCTGTCTGCATATGTCAAGAATGAATATTGCCTTAATCTAAGTACTTGAAGATTCAAACAGATGATTCTAATTTAAAATGCATATCTTGTAAGCTTGGTCTATTTTGCTGATATGGTTATTTGTAAATTAAAACAAATACAAAGTATAAAAAATAAACAAATGGTCTAATAGTGTTCATAGCAAAACTTTTGTGAGTAATTTCTCTCAAAAACTTAAGTGGTAAGACATGTTTTGAACAGCCAACAAAAAAAATTTACTAATATTTTAGTGTAGTTATTAAAAAACAAACTTTCATAAATTTAGTGAAGCAAATGTTTTAAAAGTAATTTCCAACTTAGATTTTTTTTCTTATTATTTCTGCTGTGAATTCTGACAATGACAATAGCTAGCAGAGCAGCTGCATTTTCAGAAGAACTATGTGTACATTATGAAATAAATGAAAGAATTAGAAATAAAAGTACTAAACATAATTTTTTAAAAATGTGAAATGTCTGCACATTTATGCATCTATCACACTGAATTCCTTGTATAAAATACATTGTTAAATAAAAATAAGCTTATTATGTGTCTGTAGACAAGAATATTTTCTATGAGATTCTATTTTGTCGTAATGCCTTAAATGGATAACCATCAAATAATGTAACCCTAAAATGGTTAGCATATTGATTTGGAAATAGGCTCTGGGACAAAGGAGACAATGGATCATAATTATCTTGGACACTTATTAGCTGTATCTTTATCTCTACTTAGACTATGTAAGAATCACTTTCCTTAATTATCAAAGAGAAATAATAGTACTTTCTACCTTCTCTTTTTAAGGCAGTTTTACTTACAAAGTAGATGAAGAAAGCTTAGCACATTTACTGTGAAAAAAAATGCTTACAAGTTGATATCACTATTATCACTGCTGTTATTTATGTCTAAACTTTGCATACTAATAACAAAACACAAATAAAAGTATAAAATATTGATATTTCCTTATTTATTTTAATTAAGAAAACTATGTTTTTATTATATAAGCATTATATAAAATTTTATGACTTAATTCTTTCACATTATTATATTAAAACTTTGTCAATAGTGTTTAAATTAAATCAGTGTGACTAATCATAATAAACACTTCATACCCTGAAAATAAAAGAAATTTTGTGTTTTAATGATTTTTAATTTTAGTTAGACAAATATACCCTAGAAAAAATTTATAGACTGTGCCAAAATCAATGTCTTTTAAGAATTTCTTATAGGAAAATATTTTACAAAAAATGATTTTATATGTATATACTTTTTCAAGTTTATAAATCTTTATCCTGAATATATGTTCCTTCTAAAATTTAAATTTTCTTTTTGTTGCACTACTAATTGGAGATTTTATGGGTAAGCTAATATTTTACAAAGCAGTATAAGAACCTCTAATTTGAAAATTTTCCTCTTCAAATTTATTTGGAATATCTAAAATGAGTGCTGGAAATGTGTAATATGTGGCATTCCCTTGGTGCAAACCAAGAAGTATAAAACAAAAAATATAACAAGACAAAAACAGTAATGTGAAAGCATTTTCATCTTTTGTTATTCTTTAGTGAAGAGAAATCATCTGTGAACTAAGGTTAGTGAACTATTCCCTAATGCAGTACTCTTGTCTAGGAATGATGAGATTTTTATTACTTTATTCTTTTATTTTATGTATTTATTTATCTTTTTGGTACGGGGGATTGAACTCCGGTCCTTGCTCTCGCAAGGCAGCCACCGAACCGTTGAGCTAAATCCCAGCCCAACATTTTATTACTTTAAAAGTCAGGAGTTGAATAAATTGTCTTTTGGTAAATTTTAAAATAATTTTTAGCACGTAAAAATAATATAATTGTATCCAAAATAGCATACATGGTAATAACTTTTTAAAATTTCGTCGTAATGAATTTTTTAATATTATTGTGTAAATTACTTACATTCATTTATAATTGGACCAACTAAGGAAATATACTGCAAAGGCAAGGAATTTGGCGCCCATCTAAATAATTAAATAATTAATCACTGTTTATTTAAAACAGAACTAAACAATGCAATATAAAAGGGCAGAAGAGCATCATTAGCTTTAGTGCTGTCTTCTAGTGTGTTTGTTGTTCCTGAGAATTCCAGTTTTGACCTAAACTTGCAGAAACTGAACCACAGCAAAACCTCCTGTATGCTGGGCGCCTTAATTAGGAGCCCCTTCACCTTGTCCCAGGTTTGTTAAACAAAGCATTCCTGTGTTTGTACTAATTGTGAAGAAAAATTAAACTACAAAGTTTATGTTAAAATGCCTTAGCATTGCCTGACACAAAGAAAGCAGCTCTGATATATATTATGATAGTTTTCTTTACTTTCCTTTCAATATGTAGTACCTGAGAGAAACATCAGTACTACTTCTTGACTGGCATCCCAGTCTGCCCAACAACTCACTGTCTACTCCCTTTCTGCCTGGATCTTATTATAAAAAAAGGGAAAGGCAAAATTTGTCTATATGTGGGTGAAATTAATACATAGCTATAGATTAGATTGATATTGTATAAACAGTATTACCTAATTTCACAAAAGAGATAAATAATTTTCCTTTGAAACTAATATATGTTAAAAAGTTGTTCAAACATACAGATATTTCATTTGGGTAATAATGGAATTCTAATTCCCAATTCTATCTGAATCCACAATTTATAACATTAAAAAGGATATTCTACTGATTCCCAAGGATTTAAGAAATAGGAGATATTACCTAAATCTTGCTGCAAGCAAAGACCACAGTCACACAATTCTAGAGCAAACCCCATTTCCCAAAGTACAGAATAAGCTTACAACCTTGTCCAGTAACACACCATATTCAACTATCTAAAGGTATGCATTCTTCTCTGCTCAACTGATGTTAAAAATGCATATGAAATTATCTTGCTTAATGTTGGATGTTCTACAGTTTATTGTTTTTACATGTCATCAGGGAGCAGTTTTTTTAAATTTATTTAGGCTTAGTTGTTTCAACCATGATCTTTTGCCTAGATTTATTCATTCAAATAGTACTTATATTAGATTTAAAATTATTTACTAAGAAAATTCTTGAACCTGATCACAGAGGTTCTTATGTCATTATGATTTGTTGTTTATTAGGGTAGTTATTGAATTCTTATTTGCCTGGAAAGTTATTATATTCTTTGTGTATACTGGTAAAATAAAGTACTTTTACTCTGCATAGGAAGCTTACATTGGAGAGGGGAGAAAATGACACAAGAGTTATGAGTCATAATTGTTCTGAAGAAAATAAAGGCATTAAAATGTACAGCAACAAAGAAGAGTTGACACATAAAGATGGTCAGCTGCTGGACCTTAAGATAATTACTATCCCACCAAGAAAGGTTAAGAAGTAAACTATACCAAGAAGAATGGGAAGAATGCTCCAAGTAGAGTTAGAGACTTTGAATTCCGAGATGGGAAAAAATTCTTGTAGCAAGTAAAAGAAATCTCTCTGACAAGAGTAACCCGGAAAAAGGAAAACATGGATAAATGAGGAGCCGAATAATGGCCCAATCATGTGAGTCACTAAGAGATATCATTTTCTTATTTTTAACAGTTCTTTATAGAACATCCATTGATGTCCTTACTTCATTCTTCGAACTGAAGTGAGAAAATAACAGGGCTCTGTTTCTGTGGAGCTTACTCTAGTGGGAAACAAAAATGCTAAGTGGGCTGGGAATTTAGCTCTGCGGTTCGGTGGCCTGCCTTGCAAGCGCAACAATCCGAGATCGATTCCCGGCACCAAAAAAAAAAAAAAAAAAAAAAAAAAAAAAAAAAAAAAATGCTAAGTAACAATACAATACAGTAATATAAAATGCCAGTGCCAGAATTCATCACTATGAGAGATGGTGAAGGAGTTTGGCTTGCTAAGAAAGATCAAGAAAGCTGTTTTCAGAATAGCTGAAGATTGAGATGAAAGATAAATGATTAATACTCAACAACAAAAGGGAAGGAGATGAATCACATGGAAAATATTACTACTTTTAATGTATACACAGAATAATTAGAGCAGGGCCAAGAATACATGTGGGTAATATAAAATTATTTTCCTAGTCCAGATGAAAAATAAGAACGACTTCTTATTCAAGACATTATCCATGAAGTGCACAGAACTAGAAAATTTTTAGATATCCTCAGAATATAGACAATCTTGCTTACTGACAATGTGGGATTTAAACAAGAGAGAAAGAAGATGAATATATATTGGATCCCTGATAAAGCAACAGTGAATAGAATAGAGAAGAATTTGAAGAGACACCTGAGAAGATAAACCATGAGTAGTTGGTAGATACGTTGAGTTTGTGGTCAATATTTCAATGTGTGACTTCAAAACGGAAATGAAAGTTTCACAGTTATTCAAATGAAGAGTGCATTAATGTAACTTATTTAATTATTATCAGCATTAAGATGCTACATATGTAGGAGGTATATGAACTTCTATTTAATAAATATGTGCTTTGGAAGTTTCATGAGATAACTGTCACCTAAATAGCCAAGATTCATTATGGTAATGTTAACTGAAACTGCAGAGTATCCACATTATTAATTTGAAGCTGTCCAATCCTGAATGTATTAAAACTCAACAAGTTCCAACATATTGATTTGTGAAATATTTGCAAAAATCATGTAGAAGAAATCCTTGATCTTTTGGAATTCCTTGAAACCATGTAAATCTTTCCAGTGCTTGTAGCCTTGATTTTACAACTGCCAGTCAACCTAAACCTATTTCATTTTAGTAGAAAAACTTTCTTTTTTCTGGGTGCATTTTATTATAAGAAATACTTATGTTTTCAATTTGTATTATTAGAAATGCATGTTATAGTAACTGAAACGATCAGGAATCACAACCAAATTTATTATACATACATACGTTTTAAGCTATTGGGTAACATAATAGTGAGTGTAAATACTTGAAGCAAATAGGTAATGCATATCTAAAAATGAGAAAATTGAGGAAGTGAGTTAAATATTCATTTTTTGAGCAATTAACCCTCATTTGCCTACAGTGACATGATTATCTGTCATCTGTAACCTTACATTCTTATTTCTAGGTAACGTCCTGACATTTCTAGTGGTGGTGAACCTATGACCTGGGTGTTGTTGTGGGCTGTTTCTTATTCAAAGAAAATCTCTTTCCTGTTAGTACAACCTAAGAGGGGCCTTGTACTGCACTGCCTCTTTTTAATTCCTCCTCTTTTTACAGCCGTGCCTGTTAATGGTAACTTGTCAGCAATAAATAGTTGAGTTAGGAAGTCTTGTCATCAGCCTTTTATTCTAATTGTTCCACAATAAATTGTAGATTTACATATTAACACTACAAACATAAATAATTATATCATAAGTGAAAATACCAAGTTTTTAAGGAAATGTTTAGGGACAAAATAAGTGGATTTATTGATATCTGGTATACTCATTCTTCTACATATTGTAGGAGTCATTCCGTTTTTATTTTATGAAAAATACACTGAAATTTCATAAGAAAATAATGAAACAATAAAACAAAACTATAACAAGTCGTATAGCACTGTAGTGATCATTTCTGAGTGAGGTGAATACATCTGAAAGTGACATATTCGTCATTGTATTAATACTGCTTCCTCCCTCTCCACCTCATTACCACCAAGTGACTGCTTTGCTGACATTAGTCAGCATTTGGGGAACCTGACAAATTTCATGTAAGTTTTATCACTTTCCATTTCTACTTGAGCATGAATCTGGAAGTTTTCCCTGTGACCACTGCCAATTTTGTGATCTAAAAGCAGAACAAACGAAACAAATCCTCTCTACACTGTTTTTCCTTGCCGGCATTCTCCTTGCAACCCTAGAACTCAATTTTCAGTGACTATCAAAGGTGAGCTATAAGTGTTAATAGAGATTCATCACTCCTTAGTAAGAAATACAGCACAAATCTCCTTTGCTGAACTGAAATCTGGTAGTTTCTGTGTTGATATTGACTTTTCTTTCAGGGAGCAACTTTACGTTTGTTCCAAGTGGTATTTGACAGTCTAAACTGAGGACTCACTAGCCAAGTGGGTCTGCCTGCCCCTCTTTAGCTCTGCTCTCCAATGTCACACTCATTCAAATACTGTGGTTTCCCTCTCTCTGGCCTCCATATTTGTAGCATAAACACCCTTGATTCCTTTATTGTTTATGCTTATCAGTTAAGTAGCAAGTTATTTTAAACTCCATATTCTATTTAAATGTAATACTTTTTGTTTTTTTCACTAATGACTAATGATTTGTTCTGCAAACATCCCATGAATCAATAACTATTCTTTTTTACTTTTAATCTTTTTCCAACATTTTGTAATGTCCTTGTGTGTGCAGCACATTCCTTAAAGTGTTTGAATAAAGGTTAATAATTTAATAACAATGTGTAACTTGAAACATTATTGAAATAATTTCCAAAATATTGAATATCTAATAGCAATTCTATCAAAGAAATATGCTTACTTGTTTTGCTATAATATTGCCACTTAAGAGTATAGTTCTTTTCTTTTGTTCTAATGTGGTAGACTTAAAAGTAAATTTTTTAAAAAAGTGATCTGTATCTTTCAGTCAAGCTGAAACTTCCCATTTAAATCATGTGCTATATTTATTGTTAAAACCAAGATACATTTAAAATTATAAACTTTGGAGCTACTACATAGTTTTGATTTTAGATAAAGGCCAAAGCATTTTATACCTCTCACTTTAAATATCAAAATAAAATGTTTGTATTTTTTGTATCCAAGAAGTAAAAACAATTGTGCTACTATGAAGAGACCAATGTAGATATAAATTCAAAGAATATTAATTTTTAAAGTTATTTTATCTGTTTAAGCTAAACTTGCCCTTATTATAGATTAGGAGTTTCCCAATTACTTTTTAAAAATCTGTTCTTGTTTAGACATGTTGAACATATTTAAAATAGTAGATCAGCTGGATAAAATAAATAACAATGATAAGAAGATAACTAGATTAATCAGATTCCCCCTATTTCTTAGAGTCTTTGTTAAAAAACCGTAAGACAGAGCAGATCTTTCAAAAACAGAAATACATCTGACTGCAAAGCAACTGCAATCTTTACTGAGAATAGTCAGAGTAATAGTAGCATGGTACAAAAAATATAACACTTGCAATTTTCTGTCGATGGGTAGATCTATTTGTTAGTCCTCAGTGCCTTCTTTTATTATTTGGACACAGCCATTATGTGGATTCTTGTAAAGGTGTAATTTTATAACGTTTAAAATTATAAGCCAGAATCTCTTATTAAATACCATTTACTGATAAAATGTTTTGATATCAAAGTGAGGGCTTAGACTCAAGAAAATTTTGTTTTGCTTCTTGTCTACCATCTAAGCAGACGTTATTCTCCAAAAATTTTACATTTGATTTCAATCCAATAAAATTACTTTTGGAAGGGTTTTCATATTAGAAGCATTCAAGAAAATAGAATCCTAAAATATATTAATGCATCACAAGGCGGCTGAACATGTTTAGAATATTATTATAAATTACTTGTGGAAGACATTAAACAACATTAATGATCATGACCTTAGAACTTCTCAAAGATAGTGAAAAGGGAAAATTTAACTTTTAAAGAAATGTTAATAATATACTATTTAGAAAATTAGACTCTATATGAAATAGTTAATTTTTCTGTTTTAATAATCCTTGGTGAAAAACAGAAATGAAGGTTCATCAGAAGACTTCCAGAATACAGTTGCACTGAGAATAACAGTAAAATGAAATAAAATATTAGTATTTTTATTTCTGTCTCTTTACAACTGATAAATACTGCCTATGTTGTAATCAATTGATTATTCTATAATTTGCTCTTTTGTTTAGTAAGGATGTTTTTTGGAATCCATACGAAACATAAATCAGTAATTTGTACTCAGATACTTAAGAAATTCTAAGCAGAGTTTCTTTTACTTTTTGCCCCTAAGCGAGTGTACGAATCTACAACACAGGACTGAACACATATATTAAACCCAAAGTCTTCAGCCATTTTCCTACAGAAGTTGAGGTTGGAAGCAAGGTAAAGCAAAAGTAAATTGAATTGTGAAATTGGATTTTAAAGCTGTAATTTATTCACCTATAAATAACATGCAACTTCGTTCTAGTTGTCTTTTAAACAGCAGACTTATATTGCCTGAAAACATAATGAATTCTTAAGCTATGACAAGGGAGATGAGTGTTTGGAATGCAGGATTGCAATTTAAGGAGAAAAAATGCTTAATACAATAGTTTCTTGGGACCAGGGATTTAGCTCAGTGGCACTGTGCCTGCCTTTCAAGAACAAGGTCCTAAGTTCGATCCCTGGTACAAAATAAACCAAAACAGTTTCTCATTATCTGTAAATTTCTTATTTCCAAAGTCACTTACTAGAATACATTATTTTTTTGAGATAAGGTCTCACTATGTATTTGAGCCTGACTTGGAACTCACTATGTAGCCCAGGCTGATCTCGAATTAACAGCCATCCTCCTGCCTCAGCCTCCTGAGTGCTGAGTGCTGGGATTACAGGCATGTACCAACAAGCCCGGCTTAATGGAATACATTATTAACCTAAAATACTCTTGATGCTTTTCCAGTCATTCAGACATGCAGCATACCACAAATGTCGGTCACCTCATATACATGTTATAAGTTGAGAACAAACAAACTGATGTTGCTCTGTCTTGTTTCAGCTCTGATGTTATAAACAAGTGATCTTTTCATGGCCTGTTTATTTCCACATTTATGTGTTTTTTGTTGGTTATTTTTATGTTTAAAATGGCCCCCAGGTATAGCACTGAGTGCTCTCTACAGTTCTTAATCTCAAGAAATGGCTGTGATATGCCTCTAACAATAACACTTTAGATAAACTGTTCAGCCATGAGTTGCAGTGTTATTGGCTGTGAATTGAATGTTAATGAATCAACAATATAAATTACATGAGGTGCCTTCAGACAGAAACATATTTAAAATAATGATGTCTGTTGATCAATTGATGACAATCATTGAGCAAAGCTTTATTTTCCCTCAAGATAATAGTTCAGTATCTGTTAATTCAGTGTTTGCAGTAAATTTATAGGATACAATTTCCATGAATAACAAGAACCACCATTGTATGGACATATTATTTTGGTATATATTGGGTTTACTACATAGCAAAATAACACACACTGAATAGCTTAACTAAGAGAAAAAGTATTTCAGTTTTAGAATGTAAAGGATTAAGATAAAGATGTGAGTTTGGTTTTTCTTGAGATCTTTCTCCTTGGCTTGCTGGTGCCTGCCTCTTGGGTCTTCAGACTTGCATGTACATCTGTGGTGTTTCAGTATTTCTGTGAACACTAGTCAGATTGAAATAGGGAACAGAGTAATAGTTAATGCACTTTTTTTTTTTTTTTTTTTGTACTGGGGATGGAATTCAGGACCTTACACTTGCTAGGCAGCCACGACATCCCTGAGCTAAGTACTTAATGAGTAATGACCTAATTTTAACCAAATTATCTATCTGCAAATAAAGTCACACTCTGAAGTAATGGGAGTTAGGACATCACCTTATACATTTGTGAAGGATACTATTTATGAAGCCATAAATTATTTTTATAGTGACAAATAAATACACACTCATACACAAAAAAACACACACATGGCTTTTTCTTCTGAGAAAGTTTCTGGCAATATTTTCTTATGGATATATTGTTATATTGAATCATTTATTTTGTTTAAAATTCTAACTCTTTAGTGTGTATAAGTATCTAACATGTGCTAAGACTGTTCTATAGACAATAATTTCCAAATTTCTTTATATGTTTTTATGGGAAAATGTGAAATTAGAAGCTACACAATAATTTTATTTCCAAATTAAGTCCTTTGAATAATTTCTGTGTTGATAACTCTTAGTTATCCAAGAGCTATGAATGGGCAACAAAAATATCAAAAGCTACCAATACTGAGTGCTTTATTAAACAGATAATATTAAAAATACAACTTTTTCCCTGAAATTTCTGGGATCTCAGCCCATATAACTTGTCAATCAAAATCTCTTATATATTACAAAATAGTTTGTATGTTCTGCAGCAGGCATTTTGATTATCTCTGTGTGTAAAATGCTTTTGTTCTTTCCTTTGAACTTACTTCATGGCACATCATTCTCTTTAACACGTAGCCATTTATTATATTAAAATTTAGCATTAGAATCTGAATAGAATGGACTTTGATATTTTTTAAATGTTTTCTTAGGGCTATGGTTATATTTGACTTTACCTTTGTCTTCTTCCTATTACGAACCAAGTTCATGCCTCCTAGAGTTTGCCACAAGGATTTCTTGGTTAAATCCTTGCATTAAATCTCAATCTATGCCAACTTGATTCTATAATTTTATCGTTTGGGAACATTCTTAGAATTCAACATATAAATAGGATGAGCTATAATTATAAACTGAAAATTCATCGCAAAGAAATATTTAGTCTATTTTTGTATTATTTAACCTGTAGGATCTTACTGTGAAAGTCCTAAAAGCCTCACCAGTACATTTAATAAATTCTAAAGGGAATTTACTAAAGAGACGATAATGCACGTGTTAAAAATTTTTTCTTATTAAAAAGAACATGTTATGCCATTGTCAATGGCTGTTTATTTCTTTTTTTATTTTTTCCATTAAGTTTATTGGTACAGTTTAGGTATACAATACAGTTACATTCATCATTGGGATCCTGTACCTGTACATAAAGTATCTTGGTTCTTATTTTTTCCCCAATCCCCTGCCTTCTCTCCACCCCTGACATCCAACTTGTTAAAAAAGACTTTGCATCCATGTTTCTATGTGTCAGTATTTCAAAACTTTTTACTTTAAAAACTACTGTCTTCTTGATTATTTTATAGTGACTGAGCTTTAGATTGTATATATTAATGTAAAATAATTCTTACTGTACTCACTTTTATAGATACGGATTATGAAATTTTTCATTATTTTAAGTTTCTAATCAAGAAAAAATGTATGCATTTAATATAATAAATCTGTTTGGGTTGGAAACA
>NW_022900930.1:26144056-26164467 GCF_012274545.1 Fukomys damarensis
TCTCTTTGTGATGATTTTATAGTGACTGAGCTTTAGATTGTATTTATTAATGTAAAATAATTCTTACTGTACTCACTTTTATAGATACGGATTATGAAATTTTTCATTATTTTAAGTTTCTAATCAAGAAAAAATGTATACATTTAATATAATAAATCTGTTTGGGTTGGAAACAAGACGAATAAAAATTTACAATCTGAAAATGTATTTTAAATGCATTAGATACTCAGAACTATTTTTATTTATTTAATTATTATTATTTTTTTGGTACCAGATATTGAACTCAGGACCTTGTGCTTTCAAGGTAGGCACAGTACCCCTGAGCTAAATCCCCACCCATTCAGAACTCTTGATTTAAACAATTTACAAATTTTAAGATGTCTTATATAATATAGCCCTTATAATATTTTGCCAAGCTAAATTTCTTGCACATGAGAGACACTAAAAGAAAGTTTCTTGTACAAGTAAACATAAAATGAGAATTGGAAAGGATTCTGTCATGGCTTTCCTGCTTTATATTCAGTCTTTAATCTTTTGCTTTAAAAAAAAATTATATAGTCAGTTGTGGTGGCACACACCTGTAATCTGAGCACACAGGAGGCTGAGGTGGGAGGATCGTCATGAGTTTGAGGCCAGCCTGTGTTGCATAGTGAGTTCAGGGCCAGGCTGAACTACAAAGGGAGACCCTGTCTCAACTCCTCACCCCCCCAAAAAAAATTATAGGCATTATTTCACACTGTGAGGTTTTCTATTTTTATATAATTAGAAATACTACTATAACTACATACATATGTATATATAATTTGCACAAACTATCGCAGTCATTTAACTCTCAATACTCAGTGAAATCCATTTAATAAATCACAAAGCAGTCAAGAAAACAATATGTAACCCACAGCACATGATTGATGTAAAACATAGAGAGTTTTAGTGAGGTTCAGTAGTACAAGTAGGTCTGTAAATAATCATGACCTCTCGAGTTCACACAGCAACAAGGACATAGAGATATTTCACCAGTTTGTTACTTAGCTTTTATTTCCCACTTGGCTAAGCATGGTTGATTGAACTGTGTACTATCAACTCTTTTCCAATTAATTTCTCTATAAGCAGCATACGAATGCATTGCATGTCCAACATTTTTCTGATGTGACCAATTGATTTTAGAAATACCGCTACAACCAACAGGCCACACTATTCAGCTGATTACCAAATAAATATATTATCTTCTAATTAAAATTCTAATGGCTCCAAACATTGTCTGTGATTAGAAAGGTGGTCCTTTGTACTAGTGCTTCACTAAAAGCTTACAAACATCTTGTGATTTTTAGGCAGTATTTACCGTGATTTATAGTTTCCTTTTTAAAAAAAAAAATATGTTGCTATATTTTTCAGGTTTATCAGTCCAGGATATCTTTTGGCATTTAAGAAGTACTATCCATAATCATTCACTAAACTTTATTGATATCTTCTTCTGATTAAATATACTACTCCGTCATACTCCATTATGTCCTTGATATAAAAGTCAACCTTCCTCATATATTTTATTTTTGCCTAACCAACAATCTGTGATACATTAAGCTCTGTTCAAATATTATGCAAAACTTTGTATGTTAAATCAACTAAGAAATTTTCATGTAGACCCTTTTCTAATATTGATATGTAAAATATTGTTATTCAAGACAATTTCTGTATGTATTTCACCAGATTTTATAATTCTTTACCCATTTTTCATCATACCATGAGACGAGTGCTTTTCACTAGTTATCAGCTAACCTAGGGAAAAATACATCAAAATAATTGAGAATTATGTTAGAGTTACTATTTGTCTTGTTAAATTATAATATCCCTCTTAGGCATGAGTAGAGTACATGGAATAATTATGAATAAATTGTCATAAATAATCCATGGTCTAATTGTTACTCTAGTTTAAATTTACTACAATTTATTTTCTAAGGAGGCAAATATAGTTTCTTTTACCCTGTTATAAAAATATTTTTCCTGAGATCTTTTACATATTTCATATTTAATTCTGCCACAGAATTCATTTTTAACTGATATAGTAAAGTGAATCAAATATTTTAGGACGATATAAAAAGTGACATTGGTCCCTCTCTACCACCCCCAGTGATTCAGATACCTATGAATCCAATTATTTAAGCTGCCCTGAGGAAAAGGAAGCCTTTGAATAACTTAGAGTGATTTCTTTGCCTCAGAAAACACTCTTTTATTCTTCTAAATACTTAAATCATTCTATGCCTTTAACCTTTAAAACCTTCTAAAGCCGAATTATCTCAGGTTCTAAGACTCTTTGATTTTATAAATTCACAGGAAAGATGTGTCAATGCCCAGTACAACAGAAAATTTTGGCATTAATTTAGAAGGTTAAATAAGTTTTTCTCTGAGAGCTTAGAGGTGCAGTGTTTTAACATTTAGCTCTCTGCAAAGAAAGATATTCAAATAATTATTAGATCCCGTGACATTATATAAAAGGGAATGGAGCACTTACATTTTCATTATATTTGACCTATTTTTATTGAAATATGCTGTCCTTTAAAAATGTTTTTGCAATATCTTAGTTGTCTTTGTCAGTATTTATTTATTTAACCTAAATTCTAGTGGCTTTAGGGAATTACTGACGCACTTTCTTCTTTGTCAAATGAGGATTATAACAATAAATTAATGTTTTTTTGGCAAAATTTAAGAGAATTACTGAAATGAAAATCACTAAGAGCAGGGCCTAAAAAGTACAAAATACTTACAGAGTTGTTTTTTATTATTAGTGTTATTTTCATTAGCATTGTTCATATTTTGTTTTCTGAATGAGATCACACACAATGAGGATGAAATGATAGAATGCCACCCTATTTCTTCTGTATGGTATCCACATCATTTCTGCTCTTTTCCCCTTCTTTATCACTGATTTTCTTCATGTGTCTATTTCTATTCCTCATTTTTCATTATCTAAAGAATTAAAAGTCAGCAAGAAATATTTCAGGTAAAATATGTGATTCCTATTTTTGTGAGTTTATTCTGTTTATTTTTTTCCCCCTGAACTCCATTTATATTTTAGTTATACTGGAAGGCATCTGATAATGTCTAGATTTTAAGAGAATCCAATCCATCACAGTCTTTGAGATGCACTTTCTTATGTCCATCACCCAAAGTTATATTTGGAGAATGACTGTGATCAGAACAATACTTCCAACCTTTTGACAACCACAAATTCCAAAAAAGTCTGAAGATACATGGGGAACAAATACATGTCATTTACATAGTTATATACAATGAATTGTCAAACATACCAGCTCCAGAAAATTTATAACGACACTCCGTGTAAGGCTTACCAAATAGATTTACTTTTGCTATTGATCAGCTGCCACATTCAATATTGTTGGTTACTGTTCTGAACTACACACAATAGTCTTTATTCTCTTGGTTGTCCACTCATTTATTTGTGTATTCATTTATTAAACAAATAGTTAAGTTGAAGCATAAAAAACACACCAAGATAATGATAATATGTGCTTTTTGTACTCATGTTGTCTTGTATTTTTCAGTATGTTTTAACAGTACCGTAGACTACCTGGCTTATGAACAAGGGAGGATGATTTCCCTTTGATCGGAAACTCTAAGTCCAAGATGAGGCACTGTTCAATTCAGGGTCTAGAGAAGGCTTGCTTCCTGCTTCGTATGTACCATCCTCATGCCTTGTCCCACATGGTGGAAATGCCACGGGAGCTGTGTGTGTCTCTTTTGTAAGGGGACTCATCTCTCTTACTCAGTCACTCTCATAGAGGGCTTCACCTTAAAACCATCTCAAAAAGTCCACCTCCAAATGCAGTCATGTTAGGGCATAGGTTTAAAAATGTGAATTTGAGGGCTGGCGATTTAGCTCAGTGGTTCCATCGCCTGCCTTGAAAGTTCCAGGACCCGATTTAGATCCCTGGTACCAAAAAAATAAATAAATAAAGGAAAATTTAAAATGTGACTTTGAGGCCAGAAATAAACATTGTCGATTAGCACATGATTTGCCTCATGGGTTAAAAAATTGGGGCATAAATAAATACAAAATTATGAAATAAATACATACAGAAAAACTGCAACACCAGTTGCTTCCCTTTCTACCAGTGTTAAACATTTTTACCATCATATCACTAATTACAGTACAATACTTTCCTAACATTAAAATAACTGTGGCAAGACAGGAATTCTAGTCACTGTTTTATTTAAGAAGCTCTCTACTTATTTATGCTTTCTTATGTACTGGTGAGGTAAATTTTCTGTTTTGTGCCTTATGTTTTAATATCCCTCATCTGAGTTGAGTTGAATTGTACCCTATTACATGTTCTACTATATGTTCCACTCAATTGAGAGTTCTGTGCGCTAGGCACTGCTATAGCAATATTCATTTATATTCACATACATGGATTCACACACACACACACACACACGTATATACATATATATGTGTATATATATATATATATAGAGAGAGAGAGAGAGAGACAGAGAGACAGAGACAGAGACAGAGAGAGAGAGGGAGAGAAATTTGATAGCTAATACTTGAGGGCTCTTGTAGAAAAAAGTACCGTATGTGAAAAATTAATTGACATATAGTGACTGGTTTTGGCCTCCTTCTACCATGTTAATATTTTTCTTTCTTTTCCCATTAAACTTTATGGACATTACATCTGTGATCACTTTTAATGTGTAATTAGCAGTATTTTATTTCTTAATTTAGCATAATAAGGTTTTGTCCTACACCTAGAACTTGTGTTAATCTTGGAATTTTGCTTTCAACATATAGTTGTACATAGTGCTTTTATCACTGGCTTCTGTTATTCTTTTTTAAATTTGGTACCGAGGATGAAACTCGGGTCCTTGCACTTGTGAGGCAGGCAGGGGAACCACGGAGCTAAATCCCCAGCCCTCTAGTCTTCTACTTGACCTATTTTAGTATTCCCAGTGACAACTCTTAAAGATTTTGAACCACTAACCCAAAAATATTTGGATAAGCCATGAGATGACTTTAGATTCACTTTTATGTTAAGATCTGCTACACTTAAAAAACATAGCAATTCGCATATATTCCATTAAAATAGATGTTAATTCTACTCCCAAATATATTTGACTATGCAAATAATACCATAGTTTCTAAAAAAAATTGTCATGTGCATAAAAATGTTATATTTCTTACATATATATCATGAGACCATTCATAAGAAATCATAATAGATTTCTCATCAATTCCTTTTTCTTAGATTCTACAATATCTCAGGCAAACCTTATCTTCAATTTCTGACAAAATAGAAATACTGTGAGTTATTAGACCCCTCAAATGGAACCATACCTGAGTTTTTAGTTGTAGCATACAGTATCACCCTAGGGTGCCAATGTGTATAGGAATTTTTATACACAAGAAATAAACCTTTACCACCTGTAGACACTAAGATACACAAGCTATTTATTTTTTCATTAACTTTATTGGTACATTTAAGGTAAACAATACAATTCACCATTGGGAATTTGTACCTTCACATGATGGATCTTTGTTCTTATTTTTCCCCATTCCCCTTCCCTCCCTTCACTCCCTTCACCCTTCCCTATTTACAAAGACTTTGTTTCCATTTTTTCTTTTTTTAAATATTTTTTCATTTTCCTTATTTCCTTTCCCCTACCTATCCCACTTCCTCTTCTCCTTTAGATATTTTTTTCCTATTTCACACTATCAATTATATCATTTGAACCTTATTTACATTTTTATTTTTTCATACCAAAGAAACTATTTGGTATTTATACATGTGTGACTTATTAATTTTGCATAAAAGTATTTCCTCATTGTGCATCCACTTAGCTATAAATTTCTCATTTTTTATGTCTGAGTAGTACTCCATTTTATAGAAAACCACATCTTCTTTATTCGATCTCCAGAGGATGGGCAATTGGGCTGTTTCCAAGTTTTAGCTATTACAAACTGTGCCACTATAAACATGGGTGCACATACGTCACTGTGGTATGATTCTTTTAATTCTTTTGGGAAGATACCCAGAAGAGGGACAGCTGGGTCAAATGGGACCTCTAATCCTAATAGTTTGAGGTATCTCCATATAGTTTTCCACAGTGGTTGCACCAGTCTGCACTCCCACCAACAATGGAGAAGGATTTCTTTCTCCCCACATAATTTGTTGTTGGTTGATTTCTTGAGAGCAGCCATTCTTTCTGGAGTAAGGTGGAAGAGCCCAGGCTATTAAAGATTTCTTCACAAAGTCTTTTCCCTATGCCTTCAAGTGCTCTGCCTAATTATTTTCCAGCAAGTTTAGTGTTTCTATTTTAATATTTAGAGCTTTATTCTTCTTGGATTTAGCTTAGTGCATGATGCACAAGCTATTTATTTTAGCAGTTGGTGTTAACCTTGGGTATTGTAGAAGTAGGTCCCTTTGAACCTTATTGGTTGGTGAGTTATTGGCTCTATTTGGAAAGAAAGATATGAATTCAAGGAAGAATAGACCAGTTAGCAAGCAGAAGCTTAAAGTACAGTAAGTGAGTGCAAAATTCAGAGCTTTGCACAATTGGAGAAGATAAGAGATGTTAAATTCTATTATATATATTATATATATAATATTATATATATAATATAAATCATTTAAATAATACACACACACACACATATATATGTTATTTAAATATTTGTTATATAAATGATACTTGAGTGAATGAAGTCCAGGAAAATGCTTTTGAAGTGCAAATTCATGCAAAATGTCAGGTTCAGAATAATGTCTTATCCTTTTCCTTCCATATATTCTCAGAGTAGTCACTATTAGCTTGAGTGAAAACTGTAAACCAAGAAGTAAAATAAACTATACCTAGAAAAACTATCTGAGAAATAAATTTGTTAACACATATGACTGGAATGGAACAAATCATGTGTCTATTCCATTTCTGAAAAATAAAATATATTAACAAACAAACTATGGTCTTGGACTGAAAGTTTTTGACAAGTTGATGAACAGTCATAGTTAGATACCATCTGCTTGGTCCAAGAAGGAATCCAATTCTAAAAATTACAAAGCCTCTAAGGAGGGCATATTCTCCAATATTCAATTCAAGAATGGCCATAAAATATAATAATACAAATGGAAGAAATTTCTGTGTGGCAGAGAGCGAAGCCATTGAAAAATTGATCAGTAGTCTTTGGGTCAAAGGACTGTGGAGACTGTGGACCTACTGCCAGACTTCTCCTGCATCCACTCTGTGGGAGGAAGTACTCTTGGAGGAGATACTGATGAACCTTTTCAGGAGTCCCGTGTAGAAACATTGCCCAAAAATTCACTTAGGATTTGTCTTGAAGGAATATATATGTGTTGAATTTGTCACAGATATTTGGAGGTCGGCTGTTCTAGCAGTAGAGTGTAATGCGGTGCGCAACCCAGGTTCTTCCTTCTGGAGCCTTTGAGGCATTTTGTCTCCCAAATTCCAGAGTACTGTTTGCTGACAATTTTCGGATATACTGTGTACGAGGAATTGGCTTCAGGGAAGGTGATTTTGAATATTCTCCACACAGAGGGCTTCCCTAGAACAAATATAGCCCCTAAATTTGCAGCATGTATCCTGTGATTCTGAGGAAAAGCCCTCTGTTCTTCCTCCTACTTTAGTAAGAAGACAGGAAGCCTTTGTCACAGTAGCAAGGGCTGGGGCCTTAGCTCAGTGATGTAGCAATAGTTAACGCTAAAATCCTTGATTGCCAACCCGAACACTTTATATATTCTAATATGAATAAATCTTTACCTCTTTAAGCCACTCAAGTGGGGAAATTTGTCATTTACAGTTGAATTCAATCCTAACAACCTCTCCCTTATAATATAAACTATTTGTCAGCAACATACCTCCCTGGCTCAAGATACACAGCAGTGGATCCACTTCACATTTCTTCTCTGCTCAGATATCCCATTTCTCTGTGGGCGTTAGTATATTTGATACTGCTACTGATTATTTCAGCACAGTAACAAATGGAGTGTCTTTCTAGATAGAAAATCCCTTAACTTCCCACTTTCAATTGGTAATTAAGTCGTTTTAGTATGGCTTTAATTAGTTTCTCTTTTGTTCACACACACAACACTAACTGCCTTTAAATATTCAAAAGCATTCACATTTTTCATTGCATTTGATTTTTCATGTATCATACATCTTCGTATATGCTCTATTCTAATGCATGGTGCACTTAATAGAAAAATAGTTTTCATAATAACACAAATTTCCTTTGTATTTCTGTGAAGCATGATATCTTAAATTGAATTTTAATAAACTTTTTGAACATCACAATGAGTGACTTTGGTCAGGTACCTTTCACTGTTGCTAAATTCAGTATCTGTCATTTTATTCCTTTTATACTGCCCCTAACCCATACATGTAAGCCAAGCTATGGTTATGAGCTACATTATGATGTTTTGGTCAATGATGGAGTGCATAGTTTTGTGTAAAGTACACACTATGGTGTTTTCACTATTAGAGAATTGCCTACCCATGCATTTTTTGGACCACCCCTGTCATACAGCACATGACTAAATTTATTTTTCCTAATGTCTAGCATGAAAACATTCATTCTGCTTCCAGGGCTTTTTTTTTTTTTTCATGTGCATTTCCTCACTGCTTTTGATGTTTTTATCTCAATTTAACATTACTTAATCATTTATCATTAATTCTTCAAGGACTAGCACAGCTGGTAACTTCTTTATAATAGTTTTTTTTTGAGCCCCTTTTCTCCCCTTTGCACTGACCTAATTTATCCATTCTACATATCAGCATTGTACTCCTGCTACTTCTGAATATTATTGGCTTACTTGGCTCTTTCTCTTTGTGTCACTTAGCGTTCAAATTGAGAAACAGGAGAATATGCTAAAAGATTTACTGCACAGAATTGGCTTAAATGACTACAAAATGAAATGCTTAGTCAGGCTATCAGAAAAGGCAGGCAGGAAATTTCAATACAATTAGGAGCTTTTGTCTACAAGCAGAATTGCTTCTTTTCTGGAAAAAATTCAGTTCTGTTCTAAGGCTTTACAATTGACATACCTAGGACATCCCGATTATTTCAGATAGTTTCCTATACTTAAGATTAATAAATCATGAATTCTTATTGCCTTAGTATTTCTGAGGAATTTGGTAAGATGGCTCTGAAAGGAAAGGTGCCTGAATTTGACCAGAGGAATACTGCTATGTATCGCCTTGTATACCATTGGGTTCTGGAAGTTGCAATCATTTTAAAATGCCATTTTTAATTATAATTTTCTTGCCTCCTTTTCACCTATTTCTAAAAATTTCTTTCATCTTACTTCACTTTCATGACCCAAGACTTTGACCCTTTACTTTTAAAGGATATAGACAGGCTAAGAGTCCTACTTTATATAACTTCTTTCAGCTGAGGTGGGGCGTTAATCTTGCCTTGTGAAGACTGAAAAACTTCATCCTGACTTGTTTAAGGGTCATGAAGGAAGATGAGTTTCATTGTTTGATGAACCATCACCTTTTGATAATCTTGAAAAAATGGCAAGGACATTGTCAAGCCACTGACACTTAACCTTCATTTTAGAACTTTGTTAAACAAGCTGAGGCCAGAAATTATAACCAGAATATTGATGAATAGTGTCTCTAAATTTGTACCAGTTAGACAAAATTAGGTAGCATTTGGTGTAAGCCTTTTATCTTTAACATTTACCTCCATATTTTTTGAGATATCTACTCAAATTAGACAAGCAGAGTTTAAGGCATACAGACTCTTTCCAGTTGGTTAAAAAAAATCTAATGTTCTCCTTTTTAAATTATAACAATGAGGCAGGAAATTAGGGTATGGAAAACCAGCTGAGCAAGTTGACATGCCAGAACATGCAAAAAAAAAAATTACAAGCAGCAGGTTCCATCTTCAGTTCTTGTCAGGAAAGCTCAAGGAGGTTTTGATAAAATAGCTGAGACATGACTTCAGCCTGGTGAGTGGAGTGGGAGAATCAAAGGATGGCCACCATAAAGCTCTGGGCCAAGGTACTGTTTCTTCCCACTGGTCTGCTCTTACCCTGTGAAGTATACTTCTTTTCTTACTTTAATTGGCCTACACTTACTCTGCAGGTCATATTTCCTTCCTTACCTTTAATAAATGTAAAACGCCACTACCTGTTGTGCTTGTTTTGTCTAATTCTTTGATAAGAGAAAAAAGAACCTAAAGGAATCTCTACAAAGAACATTCAGCATGACAAAATCCAGTACCAACAGTGTTGAAGGAATGCACTGATTATGCAGTAATGCCTCCATTCATGAATACATGTTTGCAAATAATTTTGTTCCCAAACAAAAGTGTTTGGCAAAATTTTGCTTTCATTTTCGAACTCTGTATCAAGTGCCAAACATGACCACAGCCATCTTTCCCACACAACACAAATGTATCCTCTTTTCTCAGATCATAAAAAAAAAATGTAAACTGAGGTACCACTATATGTGTGCTTTTGTGATCCAATGATGATTAAAATTTTTTACTATGGGCTTTAAACCTGTCTGCATCTTGCCTCCATTTGTAGACCTAAAGAACATTTGCTGTGAGCTACTCCCAATGATATAAGCATATAAATCCCGAAGTAAATAACAAAATCAGCTTATTCCACAAAAGTAACAATGATTACTAGCTACAGTATTTACATTGAAATTTTTATTTTATGGGCAGATCTATAGAAGGAGTTACTTATTTTTCCGAAAAGTGTGTAAAAGTATACTAAAATAACACAAGGACAAACACTAAGAGAGACTGAAGGACAAATTTTTGAAAGGCTTAATGGGTCTGGGAAGCAGTACTTCTTATGACCATAAATTATAGGTGCAGCTGAAGACTGTAATGTTTGGACTCCTTTTAATATTTAGCTTAGCTTTTTCTTCTCTGTCTCTGTCTCTCTCTCTCTCTCTCTCTCTCTCTCTCTCTCTCTCCCTCATATGTGTGTGTGTGTGTGTGTGTGTGTGTGTGTGTGTGTGTGTGTGACTTAAGGTCCCACAGGGGTATTTTGGGGGCTATATAGGAGCCTTTTAAGTACTTTAGCTTGTTTCTTTGTTTTTCTCCCTCCACCAATTGTGTTACCTGCCAGGATAGGTGTCAGCCTTTGCTTTCCCTGGAAGCATGCAGAACATTTCCCTACTTTGTGACTCTTCTTTTTAGCACAATACCCAGTGATTGACTCCTCTTCTCTGAGCTCCAACTCTCTCTCTGCTGAGGAAGTTTTGTTGGTACTGTGGATGACTGTGTTGCAGACAAGTTTCCAGGGTCTTCTGCATGACAAACAACACTTTGGATATTGCACCTAATGGTATGGAAAAAGGAATTGCATTTAATAAAGTTAAGCTTAAGTTAAAAAAGTGAAGGTACACTCAGAGTGAGCAAGCTTATGCTGGCAAAAAGGAAAATGGCACAGATAGAAATGAAGAATGGTACAGGAGGAAAGGAAAACTGGTGTGAGTTAGGAATAGGTTAAGGATTCAAAATTCGTGCGGAGCCTACAGCACCTCCCATGGATCTTTCAGAGCATTAATGACAGTGTAATTGACAGGGTTTGGAGTTAGGGGTTGGACTAAGAGCATTGACCGTGCTCACATGAGTGGCAGAGAAGTGGTCCCCATAGCCCCACTTTTGCCATCTATACTACGATGACTCACTAGACTTGTAGGGACTTTTTAAAGGAATCCCATTGTGCCCTGAGTCCTGGCTGATCTTGAAGTACAAGGACCAGCATGTCAGCTGTGCTCTTAGCCCAGTTATCTTTTCAGTTTTGGTTGTTGCATATTCAGAAAGGTCATTATATTAGTCTTGAAGCAGAAATAGTAGGTTTTAACTATTGTGATCTTTTTTAAATGTTGGGAACATTAAAATATAAAGTACGACTAGAGAAATGAACTTCTTCTATTCATCATGGTCAGCATTAATATTAGGAGTCGGTGTCCTATTTTACCTGTACTGTAGGCAACAATCTAAAATTTACATTGTCTTTTACAAATTATTTTCCTGTAGAATATTATAAGGTAACTTTTATGAAGTTTTGTAAGGAAAATTTAAAATTAAGAATAAACATAACATTTTATCATGACAATGATGAAGATACCGTAGTACTAGAACCATTAGAGTATTTTTTTTGTCTCCAAAAGAATACATATAAATTTTAGCATAAGGAACATTAATAGGTTACATTTATCCAGTTATAAAATATTAAATGACATAAATTCTTAAAATTTTTACTTGTTTAATAAAATGTCTAATTAAAAAGTAATTGCATACAGAGATACTATACAGGCTACTATTGTCCAGTATTGAATATTTAGAGTGATGTTTCCTAGACTACATAGTGTTTAGGCACTTCTATGATAATACAATCATGTAACTATCCCATAAACAGGAGCCAGAAAACATCTATCATTATAAACAATTTTTTTTTGAGAACAGATATGGTAAGGAGTTCTAAATTTTCCATTATAGAGAGTTTGTACACTTAGGGAACATAAATACATATTAAGAAGTTAGTGATAATTAGGTTCACAGATACATAGAAATTCTTTACTTGATTTTTACTTGTAAGCCAAAATTTTGTTTCTTTTAACAGGTTTACTTTTTGTGACCACACTAAGAAGAATTGAAAGATATCTTTAGACCTTTTACAACTTCAGAAAACAGTGTGAATGGACACAAGTGTATTTCACTTCTTCAATAAGAAAATGCTTCTTTAGTGAAATCCAATAGATATAGATTAAATTTTAAATGGCAAGACCAATTGTGAAGAGATATCACAAAATATTGATCATTTTTCCCCATATCCCTGGTTTCACCCTCTCAACCATTCCCTATTTACAAAGACTTTGTTTCCATGTTTTTCCTTTTCTCATATTTTTTCTTTTCCCTTCATTGCTTTTCCCTACTCTTCCCACTCCCCCTACTCCTTTAGCCCAGAAACTTTTATTTTAAAGAACTCATTAAATATTTTTGAAATGCTAGCCACCTTTATCACATATACATTTTTCATAAGTTTCACCCCTCACAGACTGTTTTGTGACTTACAGTTGATTTCCAATTTTGTGCTCCTATTTTTTTTCACTTTTATAGGGCAAAAAATGTCCGTGTAATATGCTTTTTTAACAACATTTTTGCACATATTTTTCTTTAAATCTGTCTTTTTAATTTATTGTTTTCTTTCTGCCTTTTATAACTCTTTAAGATTTACAAAGCAAAGTAAATCTATTCTGCACAGCAAAATTGAACTAAGAACAGTAGTGAGTAAATTAATTAAGCAAAGCTATTATTTCTGTGAAACAATATTAGTTCTTCCAGAAAGGTGCATTAAATATAAACAGAGTCCTCTTTTTTTGTAAACCAATGTAAGTTACCATTTATGAGAAAGTACATAATTCACTAATGCCAAGATTAAGAATTACCATTTGGTTAGCAACCCCACAAAATGAAATATTTAAGAATCAATCTAACAAAGGAAGCAAAAGACCTCTACAAGTGAGAACTACAGCACTCTGAAAAAAGAGATTGAAGAGGATATTAAAAAATGGAAAGACATCCCCTGTTCCTGAGTAGAAAGAACCAAAAGAGTGAAAAAGCCATACTTCCAAAACTGCTTTACAGATTTAATGAAACAATATATTTAAAATCCCAACAGTATATTTCACAGAACTAGAGAAAACAATCCAAAAGTTCATTTGGAATCAAAACAGACCTAGAATAGCAAAAGCAATTCTAGGCGCCAGAGACATACCAGGGAATATCACAATCTCCAACTTGAAACTATACTACAAAACCAGCATGGTACTATCAAAGAAACAGAACTGCAGATCAGTGGAATAGATTAGAAGGTGCAGAAACAACTCCAGACATGCTCAATTATATCGTCTTTAAGAAAGGGGCCAACCATCCTCAATGAAGGAAAGATAGCCACTTGAATAAATGGTGTTGGAAAAACTGGATCTCAACCTGCCAAAATTAATACTAGACCCCTATCTTTCACCTTGCACTAAATTAAAATCAAAGTGGTTCACAGATCTAAATATTAAAACAGAAACACTAAACTTGCTGAAAGATAATTTAGGTAGAACTTTTAAAGACAGCAGCATAGAAAAAGACTTTATGAACAAAAAATTAACTGGAATTTCCTCTCATTAAATAGTTTCTGCACTGCAAGAGGAACTACCAAAAAGGCAAAGAGAAAACCTACAACATGTGAAAATATTTTACCAGTTGTTCCTCAGACAAAGGTTTACTATCTAGATTATATAAATAACTAAAAAAAAACTTCCCAAATATAAAGACCCAATTAAAAAATGGGCAACTGAAATGAATAATTTCTCAGACAAATAAATAAAAGCAGGAAATAAACATATGAAAAAATGTTTACATCACTGGTCATTCGAGAGATGCAGATGGAAAAAGACACAGGGATTTCATCTCACCCCAGGAAGAATGGCTGCTATCCTGAAATCACCAGTAAAAAATGCTGACAGGGTTGGGGGAAGATAGAAATCCTTCTTCATTGTTAATGGGAGTGCAGACTGGTGCAACCACTGTGGAAATCAATATGGAGATACCTCAAACTACTAGGATTTGTAGTTGCATTCCACCCAGCTATTCCTCTCCTGTGTATCTTCCCAAAAGAATTAAAATAGTCATACCATAGTGATATAAGCTCACCCATGTTTATAGATGAAACTTGGAAACAGCCCAAGTAACTATCAACTGGAGATTGGATAAAAAAGACATTTTTCTGTTTTTTATAAAATGGATTACTACTCAGAAATAAAGAATGAAATACTGTAGACATTTATAGCTAAGTGGAGGCACACTGAGGCCATACTCAGGTGAAATAAACAGTACACACATTTGGAAATACCGAATAGTTTCTCTGGTTTGAAAAACTGAAAGTGTAAATAAGGATCAAAGTGTAAAATTGATATTGTGAAATAGGAAGAAAAGGTCTAAAGGAGTAAGGGAAATTGGAGGTGCAGGGGAAAGGAAAGAAAGTAAAGAAAAATTTCAGAAATAGGAAAATTTGAAAACAATGTCTTTGTAATCAGGGAATGATGAAGAGGGTTAAGGGAGAATAGAAGAATGGGGAAAAAATAAGAATCAAGGCACATCATGTAAAGGTACAAGATCCCAATGATGATTGTAGCTGTATTGTTTATCTAAAATGTACCAATAAACAATGAAAAAAATTGCCATTTACTTCCATCATCAGAATTTTTTTTAGGTAAACACAACAGAACTGAAAAATTTTGACTACAGTGTACAAAAATTAATATCTATTTTAAGAATATATATTTATGAACAGAACTCCCTCTTAATATGAAGAATATATAACTATTGCCTGTTAAATGACTATAATTAGAAACAGACTTAGGAATGAAGAAAAAAATTAGTTTTTTGTCATATTAAGATGACAATCACAACAACTGGATTATACCAACACAGTTAAAAATTTAGAAAATACAGTGTATCACATAAAATAGTGGTTTATGTAACTAAAACTTTAGATACCCAAGTAAGGCTTAAATATCTTAAAAAACAAAACCTAACAGAAGCAGTTGAAAATATAAGAAACTAGTTTGAGAAACAGAAACCTGTCTTTTATTTCTGTTGTAAATTTTACTATGAATGGATCAATATCTTAAGACTTTTTGTTTTAAACAAAAATATTTCTCATCCCAAGTTTTACATTTTGAATACTTTTAAAAATATCCCTGTATATTACATTTTGAATGCTTTTCAAAATATTTTCTCAGAAAAAGTTGTCCCTAATTAGAAATGTTTTACTCAAAAGGTATAGTATACCAAAGTGATCATTTTTAAACACATACATCTTAGATCATTATGAAATTATGCCCACCCACTTATAATTATCAATACCTTTAAAAGTCATGTTTTAACTCATATTTGTGCCCCAAACTAGACATTTTCCATGCAGATATAAGCACTGTATATCTGGAAAAAAAACTCATAGCATATCTGGGGAGGGAAAAACCTAAAATATTTGTTTCTAAACCTTATAATGCTTTTTGTAACAATATTTTTAAGAAACATTTTAAATAAAGAACTTAATTTAAGTTAGAGTAGACTGTGAAATATGAGTTTACTTATTACAGAGAAACAAGACTTTGCAGCTTCTCTTTGAAAATTAGGGTAAAATTATATAAACAAACCTATTTGCAGATCAAGCAAATCATAGTTACTTACAGCAAAAAGATTTTTAAAACCAATTGTTAAACACATTATGTTTACTCAATTTATAGACTTTAGATATCTTAAAATGATGCAAAAAGAACACCTCTTTAAGACATTAAAGTGGATTCATAACTTATTCAACTATAAATTGACAAAAGCTTCTATTTTTTAAAATTTATTATCCCTGTAGAACAACTGCTTTGAAACTTAAATAGAACTGCAAAATTTTGACTGCAATGTACAAATTTTAATATCTATTTTATCAAGAATATACATTTATGAACAGAACTGCATCTTAATATGAAGAATATATACCTATTGCCAAAGGATCAGATATCCTTTGATCATATACCACAGTATTATATATTAGCAACCTATTAAATACATTTAATAAACCTAACTATATTCTGATATTTTATTGTAAATATGTATAAACATTCCTTCCATTTACATTTAATTTACCTATAAAAGCCAAGCTACCAGACCAATATAATAAACATAAAGTTGGTTATTTTAGTTTTGTTTTGTTTTTTATTTTTTTTTTGCTCGAGGAAACTCTAAAGGTCACTGTGCTAGAAATATAAAAAGAATGATATTTTATCTTAATTTTTTTTTTTTTATAGCGGGGGTTGAACTCGGAATCTTGTGCTTGCAAGGCAGGCAGTGGAACCTCTGAGCTAAAGCCCCAGCCCTATCTTAAATTTTAATAAAAAATAAATGTTATTCTAATTCCCTAACATATTTTTATATTCTAATTGCCAGACATATCTTTTCAACTTGAAAGAAAATTTTTAGAACTTTCAGATGATATCAGGCACCTGAAACTTAATGTACAAAAGCATACATTTTAACTTAAGCATACATAATCTTTATTTTATCATACTTTAAGATTTTTTATTTGAAAGTTTTATGTAATCCTTGAGCTTAGCCATTTTTACCCTAATATTTTGTTTTCTAAAATTTTAATATTCATATAACTTTATTTTGAAAGCCCTAATAGAGCCAGAAGTCTGACAATAATAATAAAAAAATGAAATTGAATAAGCACAAAAAGGTTTTTAAATGAGACAGCTGAAGGTACAATAACTAGTTTTTAAAATCAGGTTAATAGGCAGTTAGACAGACAGACAAGAACACAATAGAACATATGAAATGATTCCATAAAATCAGAGTGCACTCTTTGATGCAGTGTCTATACTGAATTATAATAATCTTTTTCTTAAATTTTATATTTATAACTATAAATAGTCTAGTCACAGAATTTTTCTTAGGGGATAACAATTAGTGATTCTTTTTTAAAAACTGTAAAATCATAGCAAAATATTTTATTAATCTAAGCCAATTCCAGTACCTTTTTGTTAGTTAAAAATATAGATATAAAAAATAAGACTCAGGAGGATGAAAGAGAGGGGCTGTGGATTTCTAGGTGGGATCTTGAGGCCCAGCTATTAATTCTTTAGCTTACATTTGGAGAAAAAAATATTTTAAAATTCTCCATCTTAAATTACTAGATTCAACTTCACAAAATGTAACCTAAAGGTCATATTTATTTAATTACTTATTTATTGATGGGACATTGAGCTGTCCATAATGATGTGAGATGTACTACATCCCTTTCATATCATGTGCTTTTGGAAAGAGACAAAAGTACAAGAAAAAAGAGAGAGAAAATATAAAGGATCCCTTTGATGTCCTCCAGGTCAGACTGTGGGAGTAGCCTGACTTATCCCAGGGTCAGACCAAAACCTTCCCCATTTTCACGGAGATCAGGCCACAAGCCCAGCCCTCCTCATTCTAGAGTCAGGCCAGAAAAACTCACCAAATGTGTCTAGGCTCATGCTGCACGCATAGTCCACCTCATCTTTTGAAATGATTAACGTAGTGTTCCTGCCAGGCATGAAGAAATTTTCCTGAGATCAGACAGCCAGTTCCATGACTCTTACAGTCAGGACAAGTATCCTCCTTTCTGATGCACAGCTTCCTGAATCTCTATCAACAGAGCAGAAAATCAGAAAACATAAGCTGTGTAAAACAGCTGGATCAGATACAAAAAAAAAAAAAAAAATAAAAATCTTTGTCTGTAGGAACCTGTAAAATACTCAAAGACCTCATGTAAGGGTTACAAAGTCTGGATACCACTTAGTGTCTATGAATCACATGTCATTTTAAATAGGGTGATAAACCAGAGGCTCAAATTATCACAAGAATACCAAAGCCAAATAAGGTGGAAGGAGGAAGGCAGCTAGCTTTAGAGTTGCCAACATATGAGGCCTCAGAAAAATATTTACAAGGTAGAGCTGGACAGGTAGCCTAAGTCCCACAGAACAGTGGTGAAGAGGAGTGAAGGGTTGAAATGAAGGCCTTTGGGTGGGCCTGTGGGCCTCTCCCATCATCGGGAAAATGGAGCATATTCTTCTCCTTCTCCTCTCACAAGGTGGGACATGATAAAGTGGTTAGGACTGGAAAATGTGCATTCTTTAAGGAGATTTATTCCTCAGGTATCCTCCAGAGGCTGGTCCTCTCCATGACCCATCAGGACTAGATTTCCCCTGCCATCTGCATGAGCAACATTGAGAGCACACTAAATGGTTCTGTCCATATATGTGTCTCCCCAGTGAGCAGATTTCTATTTCATCTCACTCAGGAATGGGGTATTGTATGGCTTGTGTTTACATGCCCCCCCCACTAAGCTTCATGCTTTCATAAGGGCTCTGTCGTAGGTGACTGAAACCAGAGCATGTGATCCTGGAATTGAGTCATGGTGCAATGCTAGGATCAAGGGCACTAGGATTAAGGGTGCCTAATTAAGGGTCCCTGAGTAGCCTGGATAAGATATAAGGAACAGAAAGAGCTGCGATAGTCCCTTGCTTGCCTTTGCTATCTTCTGCTGGCCATAAACCGTTTTTCCTCTGGCATTCCTGTCTGTCATGCAACCCTTCCTTGGAATCAGCCAATTATGGACTGAAACCTCTACAAACTCTGAGCTGAATAAACTTTTCCTACTTTAACTTTGGGTGTTGGGTATTTTGTCTCACAAGGAGAAAAGCAAAACGAAGACAGGTATACTGACACAAAGGAACACTTAATGTGGCTGCTACATGTCCTCTTTCCATCTCTGCTTAGAGAGATCCAGTGATTCTTGTCTTTGATGTTTTATATGTAAGCACTCATTTTTCTAGAGATTTAGAACCCTGAAAATGAAAAAAAACAAAAAACAAAAAACAAAAATCTTTAGGCTGCAGAAGTTTACATGTAGATTTTGGTGGGGCTTTGGGGGAGGTAGTTGGATCATGGGTGTGTGATACTTGATCATGGGTGTAGATTCTGGATTAGTCCACTGATTGGCTTAGCATAGTTCTGGATATTAATGATGGAGTTAATGAAGAAGCAATACCCAGCCTAGAAATGTGTGATACCAAGCAATAACCTTGTAGTCTCAATCCAATAAAAAGAGAAAGAAGAAGGCAGTTTCATTGTTCCTCCCTGCCATCTCATGTGCTCTTTCTCCTCCATCACGCCACCTTGCCTTGGAACGAGCTTCGGACTGAAGTTTATGAAAACTGTGAGCCAAAATAAAACTATTCTCCTTTAACGTGTGGTTTGGGGGCATTTTGTCTCAGCAACAATAAAGTAACTAAGACATAAGTTGTATTTTCTAAGAAATAGAGAAGATTGGGTCTTCAAATGTGGGGATATGACTTTTTTAGTTCTTTGTATATTCTAAATATTAGTGCTTCGTCTTAGGAACAGCTGGAAACTTTTTTCTCACATCATGGGCTGTCCCTTCACTCTCTTGTTGTTTCTCTTGTGCAGTTTTTAATAAAAGGAGATCCCAGAAGTGGACATCCTTGTCTTGTTCCTGATTTTAGAGAAAGCTTTCATTTTTTGGTCTATTTAGTATGATGTTGGCTGTGTATCATAGACGGTTTTTGTCACATTGATATTTCCCAATTTTCTGTAGGATTTTTACTATAAGTGGATGCTGGATTTTATCAAATGCTTTTTTTGCATCTGTTGAGATGATCATGTGGTTTTTTTTTATCCTTGGCTCTGTTAATGTGGTGTATTACATTTATCGATTTACATGATGAATGATACTGCATTCATGGCATGAATCCTACCTGGTCATGGTGCATAGTCTTCTTGATAATTTGCTGAATTCTTGATGATTTGCCAG
>NW_022900930.1:26164514-26168842 GCF_012274545.1 Fukomys damarensis
CATCAGGAAGATTGGCTTCTAGTTCTCTTTTTTGGTTGGATCCTTCTCTGGTTTTGGTATCAGGGTAACACTTGCTTCCAGGAATGAATTTGGGAGTATTGCTTCCCTTTCAATTTCATTAAAGAGCTTGAGAAGAATCAACATAAAATCTTCTCTAAATTTCTTGTAGAATCCAGTAGTGAATCCATCAGGGCCTGGGCTTTTCTTTGTTGGTACATTTTAAATTACATCTTTAATTACACTTACTGATATTGGTTTAAAATTTTTATATCTTCTTGATTCCACATTGGTAATTCACATGTATCTAGGAATCTGTCCATTTCTTGTTTTCCATCTTATTAGAATATAGGTTCTTAAAGTATGCATTGATGATCTTCTGGATTTCTACAGGAACTATTTTAATTTGTCCCTTTTCTTTCCTAACTGCATGGAGTTGAGTCTTTGCTTTTTTGATAAAGTTGCTAAGGGTTTGTCAATTTTATTTAATCTTTCAAAGAACTAGCTCTTCAATTCATTGATTCTTTGTATTGTTTTCTTCGTCTCCACTGCATTAATTCCTCCTTTGATATTTCTAATTTCCTCCCTCATATGAGCTTTGGGCTTGACTTGCTCTTCTTTTTCTAAAAGCTTGTTGTTCAAAATTATGTTGTGTATTTGAACTTGCTCAGCTTTTCTGATGTGGGGACTCACTGCTATATATTTAGACACTTCTCAGATGAAGTAGAAATGGCAAAATATGAGTAAATGTATGAGTAAATATATGAAAAAATGTTTAACATCACTGGTTATTTGAGAAGTGCAAATTAAAACAGTGCTGAGATTCCACCTCATTCCAGAAAGAATGGCTCTTATCAAGAAAACAAGCATAACAAATGCTGACAGGGATGTGGGGAAAAAGGAACCCTTCTCTGCTATTGGTGGGAGTGTAGACTGGGGCAACCACTGTAAAACTCAGTGTTGAGATTCCTTCAAAAACTAAAACTAGAGGTTCCATTTGACCCAGATATTTCCCTTCTTGGTATCTCCCTGAAAGAATTAACATCATCATACAACAGATATATATACACACACACACACACACACACACACACACACACACACACACACACTTGTGTTTATAGCAACATAGTTTGTACTAACTAAATCTTGGAAAGGAACCAAATGCCCATCAACCAATGAATGAATAAAGAAGATGTGGGTTTCTTTAAAAAAATACTCTGCCACATAAAAGGATAAGCTGGAGACATTTCTAACTAAATGGATGCACCTTTAGACCACACTCTTAAGTAAAATAAATTGGACACAAGTGTGCAAGTATTGCATGATTTCTCTGGTATGAGAAACCAAAAATGTAAATAAGTGTAAAATGTACAATAGATTTTTGGAAATGGGAAAAATGTTCAAATGAGACTGGGAACAAAGAGGGGAGAGGGAAAGGAAAGAAGAGACAAGAAAAAAATAATATAAGGAAAAAATGGAAACAAGACTTTTGTAAATGAAGAGGGAAGAGGGGTTGAAGGAAGGAGGAAAAAATGGGGGAAAAAGCAATATATATCATGTATAGATACAAATTTCCTATGTGAGATGTTATCATTACATGCCATATATCTAAAATATACCAATAAAATAAAAAAGAAAAAATTGCCAGACAGGTATGCCTCTGGGTGGAGAATTTAGTATTAGAAAAAAATGTGGCAAATGCTTAATTTTTTAAATATACCACAGTAAAAGACACATTGTGATTAATATCCCTCAAAAAAAAAAGAAATACAGAAGATGATTTAGGACCTTTAACAGTACTGATATATTTGAAATGTTAGCATAACTGCAGATGTCAAAGACAATTAGATATATTGGCCTAGAGTCCAGTAGGGAATTGTATTTGAAATTTGGTTTAGCTCTCTGTGTAAAGATCATCAGGAAATCCATGGGAGAAAAAAATGGGTAGATGCAGCTAGCAGAACAAGTTCATGAAAAAAGCAGGAAAAGGAAGATAAAAGTATGGGAGAAGACTAAGATGGAGGCATAAAAAATAATCTTGAGTTTAGAATCACATAGGCATTCATAGAGAATGGAGAAAAATGAGCATGAGAATTTTGGGTTGAGGCCTGTGAATTGCAAACAAGAATGGAGAAAAATAAAGGAAATTAGTGTCAGAAAAATAAAAAGTGAAGTGGGCAAATACACCAAGCCTTACAGTATATAAATTATGATGTGCCTCATAGATTTGGTGACATTTCTGAGAATAGCTTTCCTGAAGAAGCAGCAATAAATGTCAGAAGAAAATTTTGAGTAATGAGTCAAAGATGAAAAGCCAACATACTTAATAGAGAAAACATGTTTAGTAAATCTGACAGCTTGAGAGGAACTTTGGTTGGAATTCAAGAAAATATGAGTATGTAATTGCATCTGTGTGTAAGGGTGGGATGGAGGGAATTTTTTTTTTTTTTTGCAAAAATTTTGGCTCCTTCATTATTAGTTGTAGCATATATTATCATTTATCACTATAACCCTCAAGGAATGGAAGCAGTGGGCCCCCACTGGCCTCAGCAAGATAAACCAAATTGATCACTATATAGAACTCAGGATGTTAGCAATAGAACTAATGGGAATTCTGTGATGTAATCAAGCCTCAGACTATGATAGCAAAGAGCAATAGAATCCTAATGCAGTCATTTTGAAATTTTCGTTAGATATGTAGGTAAGAGTACTCTATATATGATTCTTTTTTGTGTGTGTGGTACTGGGGATCAAACTCAGAATCTTGTGCTTGCGAGGCAGGTTCAGTGTCATGGAGCTAAATCCCTGGCCCACTATTCCATAAATGAATTGGCTGTAACAATGAGGATAAAGATATGGAAGGTTATGAGTTCATCAATAATGCAACTGATTTAATAAGAAATAAAATTTAGAATGCCACAGAGTTCATGTGAAAAAATAATTTTTGAATGAATGATTTAGTAATGACCCATTAGTGGGTATTTATTCTATATCATTTCCTCATTTCATTAAGAAAATAATATAGTTTTAAAATACAATGAGAAAAATTAGTAATCAGAATAAATTATACAAAACTGTTAGATCAAAAATTTAAAATCCAGACAACCACAGGCTTGATTGGAATAATCTAACTAGAGAGGCTATTCAGTGTCAGAAAATCTAATTCAAAGTAGAATAATGTTGTTTCCATTTATTTACAAAATTGGAAAGGAAGCTGATGTTAAAATGTAATAGATTGTTCATACTCTCTTCCTCTCCAATTATTTTTTAGTTTTGAACACTGCTTGCTTTTATATTGTATATATTTAATTTTGTCTATTCAGGTAAATAAAAGTTAATAGTAAGCATATGAGTTTGGCCCAGTAGGTAATTAGTATAATCTGTTATGTATGAAAGCTGGGCTGGCAGGACTTTGATTTTAATAATGCCCATGGTATCAAATCAACTATTTGTCATAGTGGCTGTAAATGCACAGATGGACAAATACTTTATTCTGCATTTTGCAATTTATTTGGTTTTCCAAAAGAATCGACTGAGATTATTTTACCTTCATTTGAATATTCAGAATAACAATACAAGCTTCTTATTGAAATGCTGAATTTCAACATTGATTGTCATTTTCATTTTTATCATTATAATAAATTCTTTACTTAATATGCTATTTTTCTTTTTCTTTCTTTTACCCCAAATTTCAGAGAGAGTATACAAATAGAGAAGGATTAAAGATGTCATAAACAGTATAATCTTTGGAATAGAAAAAAATATATAACCTTACTCTGATACTATGAAGCACATTAGTATATTTTAATTACAGTAAATCCCCAATTTACAAACATTTGAGTTGTGAACTTTCACAGATACCAACAGACTCCTGTTACAAACCTCACACATTAAGCACATCCCAGAAGTACCTCACCTATTTAGCATACCATTTTAATGTAACTGTAAAAATAAAATAGTTTATTTAAACTGTGTGTATGTATGTGTATGTGTTTGGTATTTTTATGCCTATGAAAAAGGTTTATAAGACTTACTTTGTTGGACTTACCAATAAATTTTACTTACATGTGACTTACAACAAATTTGACTCCTGTAACAGAACTCATTGGTAAGTAGGGGGCTTATGGTAATAGAAATGTACTAGTTTTTATATGCAGTATATACACAAAAAGTATCTTTGAAATATATTTGAGATTTTTTTTTTTGGTACCGGGGATTGAACTCGGATTCTTGGGCTTGCAAGGCAGGCCACCGAACCACTGAGGTAAATTCCCAGCACAGAGATTTTTAAATGTTAGGCTCATATTACTGTTTTAAAGACAGCAGTT
>NW_022900930.1:26169182-26199008 GCF_012274545.1 Fukomys damarensis
CCAAAAGAAGAACTTAGAAGTGACTTTATTTCCAGGAAATATAATTGTACATGTAACAATGTTATCATTAATGCCATATATATGTAACCTAAATGATTTACATATGTTATATAAAGGACATATAAGGTAGCTTACAATGGTTGCTTGCCGAGTCAGGTATAGAAGAATTAATTCTAAAGAGTCCTCTGCACACTGAAGAATCAGAGAATCCAATCACAAGTCAAGTCCTGAGCTTACTCAGGGTCCTGAGTGAATTCACATCAGGAAACTAGAGCCTGTGTTGGAAGTCTGGAGATGGAATCCTAAAGGCAACGGCAAAGACCGCAGCTCCTCTAAAGAAGCAGAAAGTGAAACTTCCTTCTTTTTTCCTTTTCTATTCCATCCACACCTGAAGCAGTTATTTTCTGTTCAATAAGTCAGTCATCCAGACACACATAGATACCTCAAAGATCTAGGATTAGAGGTCCCATTTGACCCAGCCATCCCTCTGCTGGTTATCTTTCCAAAATAATTAAAAGAATCATATCACAGTGATATATGCACACCTATGTTTATAGTGGTACAGTTTGTAATAGCTAAAACTTGGAAACAGTGCATTTGCCCATCAGTTGGAAACTGGATAAAGAAGTATTTTTTGAAAAATGGAGTACTACTCAGCCATAAAGAATGAGAAATTAGAGTCATTCATAGGAAAATGGATGCATATTGAGGTTATAGTCAAGTGAAATAAATAAGTCACATGTGTAAATATCAAATAGTTTCTCTACTGTGAAAATTTTAAAGTGGAAATAAGGTCCAATGGTATAACTGACAATGTGAAAGAGAAAGAAAAGGGCTAAAGATGTAGGCACATTGGGAAGGGTAGGGGAAAGGAAATAAGGGAAAAGAAAAAATATGAGAAAGCACAAAAACACAGAACAATGCTCAACTAATCCCGCTAGGCATGTCTTACTCAAGTTGATACCATATTTAACTATTATGTCAGGAAAGACAGCTGTAATTATCATAAAAAAATTATTTATTTCCATTCTCCAGTCCAGATGAATAAGCTTGAATCAAAAGAAAGATCAAAACATTTTAAATCTATGTACTGATCTCTGTTTTTGTTCTCTATGAAAATATAGTACTTGGCCCAGGGGTGTACCTCAGCAGCACAGCACTTGCCTGACAACCATAAGGCCCTGAGTCTGATTCCCAGTACCAGAACAAAAAGAGAAGAAAAAGAAAACACAGTGCTTAAGAAAATAGGACTAAGTGATCTTTTATAATAAGTCATATGATTCTGCCTTTTAGTCTTAAAATTAATATACAAATGTGAGGGAAGTAGTTTTGACCATTCACCACTTCTGGTCAGTCTGAAGCTAAGAGAAAAGTAATCTACTCTGAATATTTTACCCTTTGTTTTGCACAAATTCAGCTCTTTTCACTTTTTGAAAAGCAGTTCCCCCAAAGTTCCCACAGGTTTCTCTGCTGGATTAGGAATTTTGAGCATCCCTCAGCTCTTCAACTGGTCTCAGGGCTGCAAGTAATACCCAATATCTCCTTCCACTACCCATTCTAAGTTTGGCTGAAAGCTATAAGTCTATCATGGGGACTTAAATGTACTGTGATTTTTCTTCCACATGCTAGTGTCAGAATTGTTGTATATACTCATTCAGCTATATTTAATCAGAGATATAACAGAGAGAAGCTAGTGAGTCACATAGATTTGTACCTTATTTTTTCTTCCTGTAATTTTAAAAGCAACCCTCCTACTGATCAAAGCCAATGACCCTATGAACTTGATTCCTTTTCTTACTTGCTATTTCAAGTATTGGGCAGAACAATTTCAACATCCTCTATATGATATGATATTTGAATGTACTGCCATTGATTTTCTGTACTCCAAATGATAAGCATCATCAGTACATGATCAACTTTTTTCTTGGTTAATATTTTCTATTTTTCTTACTTAGATTTCATTAACTCTGCTCTTATATGCATTATATTTTTCTCTTATATTTGGGATTATTTTTTTCTCACTTCTCTAGTTTTGTTAGATTGAAGATTGGATGATTGACTTCAGAACTATCTCCTTTCCTAATATATGCACATTACTCTCAGAATATTTTCCTGTAATCCCCAACCTTTAACATACTGTGTTTGCTTTCACATTTTTCTTTCAGAATTTTTCTTTCACCTATGGGATTTTTTGGGGGGCAGGTAAAAATTCAAAGATAGGGCCAGGGATTTAGCTCAGTGGTTCCACTGCCTGCCTTGCAAGCACAAGGACCTGAGTTCGATCCCTGGTAGAAAAAAAATTAAAGATGACTTTTGTTTATTTCAAAAGTGGTTTCCTGCTCCTTACTTAAAGTAAGCTAAAACCACTTGTCAGTTTCTGCATATTAAAGAGAGGAAACTCTGGAATCTTTTGTAAAATATAGGACAGAGGATTTATGATGACACTGATAAAGAAAGTGCCATCCAGCATCCTCTTCCTCTGTACCAGCAATGTGAGGATGGTAATGGAGTTCTGGCTAAGATTTTGTTTATAATATCCCTATAGGCTAAGTACCTATATCTGCTAAATCATTTTCCCAACTCCCAAGTGTAAAATTTATGTACACATGCTTGCCACTGGAATTAACACCCGTAACAGTTCCCTCAATGTGTCAATCTTTCCATCAGTCTTACCAAATACTTGAGAAAAACAACTTCCAGGAGGAAAGATGTATTTGGATCAGATTCAGTACATGACCACCAACTTCATTAGTGTGAGCCTGAGGCAAGGCAGATCATCATGGTGGAAGGCTGCTGTGGTGGGGCAAAGCTACTCACCTTATGTCAGGAGGAAAGCAAAGAGAGAACGAGAGATTCAAGGAGGAGAAGGTGGGGAACCAGATGTAGTCCTTAACGTAATTGCACAATGAGCCATTCCCTTCAATTAAAAATCACCACCTGTTTCCATAGCTTTTCAATAATGCCATCACATTTTGACCCATAAATGGATTACTGAACTAAGAAAGACATAGCCTTTATGATCCAGTCATGGTCTACATCCAAACGCCATGCCATTGAACATAGCAGATTTTGAGGGACATTTTAGATCTAATGTTGACACTTATATTTAATGAAGCATACAGGTAACACATTCTGAAATCCCTAAAGCCAAAATTACCTATAAATAAAAGACAAAAATCCCACTTTAATATATTTGTGTGTGTGTGAGTGTGTCCTCAAGTGCATTTTTGTGTGGTACAGGAATAGACTATCGTTAAGTCAGAGAGTAACAGGATCCAGATGGATCCTGATGAACTATTGTAGGTTACTGTGAATTTAATCAAATTATTGTTTTTATTGCTGCTACCATTTAATATACCATCACATTGTTGAAGAAAATAAGCAAATTTTCAGGTGCATGATTTATGCTCATTGACTGAAAGATTATATTCTTTTTTATTCTAATGGAGATAGATGTTGAGGAAGTTAACATCTGTGTATAATGGACAAAGACATCTATCCAGTTTTCCTCCAGGGATATGACGATGCTCTTGTGCCCTCTCAGAATAAAATTCAATGGGGGTTAGGCCACTTGGATGGCATGCACTTCACATTGATCCATTGCATTGATGAGATCATGTTGATCAGGAAGGGTCAGCAAAGAATGGCTTCTATACTATTAATTTCATTAAGAAATACATACTCCAGAGCATGGGGGAAAATATCATAAAGATCCAGAATGTGACGTTTGATTAAAATTTTTCTAAATGCAGTGGTTGGGTGATGCTGGCATACTCTCTTCAGACTAGTAGGAAAATTGCTGCCACTTGTGTCTACTATACAGAAAGAAAACGATGTCTGATTAGTTATATGAAACTTCAAGGTGCTAAAGGAAAAAGAGAATGATGTGTTTTATAAAATAAAATATTCATTCTTATGACATTTTTATCTTACATCCATCAAAACAAATCATTGATCAGCTTACTGAAAGCAAAATAATGCAGTAAGGGCACAATGCTCAGATGTAAGTACCAGTTATTGTGTATGAAATAAGGAAATGGGAAGAGGACTGTACCAAAGTATTAAGACATGATGAAATACATTTTTAATTAAATTGAATATGCATTTTGCTTATAGAAATGGAATTATAAAATATAAGGTCCATTGTCTTTTATTTCCTTTTTTTTCCTTTGGTATTTAATACTAACTGCTACTATGGCATATCAATTTTCTCTGTGCTCTTTTTCCAACTGTGGCCGTGTGCCTGTTTCATTGATTTGTTGCCCATCAAATCTGAATCTGATCTACCTCATTGGCAAACTGTCATGGAAAACAGGTTCTCATTAGTTTCCTAAGTGCGGTGCGCCTCTTGGTTTTAAACTGTTCCATAAAACCATACTACGTTACCACCTGCAAATTAATATCATTGTTGCCGGCCTAGAATGCTTCGTCCTCGTTTCTTTACCTACAGTGAACACCACAGACTTTTCAACTGTGCGCTTCCACAGAAGGACCAGTTCCTCACTGGATGAGGAGAGTAACTGCTCACAGAAAATGGAAAACAATTATCTGGGGTTGAGCCTGTTCGTTTTACCATTATTGGCCAGTTTAAACTTTTGCCTGTATTTCTCAAAGACTTTTGTCATTTTATTTGATAATTATATTAAGATATATCTCAGAGTTGATCATTGCAGACCAATTTTAATTTGTTCTTCATCTGAGAGTTTTAAAAATCTCTAATGTCTTTCTTTCTTTTTTTATACCGAGGACAGAACTCAGGTCCTTGCACTTGTAAGGCAGGAGGCGACATCACTGAGCTAAATCCCCATCCCAAGAAGACACTTTCAAAATTAGTGAATATGTTATAAATTATAGTTTCCGGCTTTCTTCAGGCTATGTGATACTAAGTATGTTTTTAAGTAAATGTTTTCCTTATATGTTTAAATGTATATGAGATAGAACTCCCTTCTCTGCAGTTTAGAGACAGTTTTCTTAAAGAATAAAGTTAATAGTGGTGATCAGAGGAGTTCTGGTTTCTCTTTAATTTGTTCTCTTCTTCCTTTTCTTTAGCTGATCCATTTTGGACAAGCATTCTTTCCTTTGTTTCTACTCCAGAAGCTGTGTTTCCTTGAGGCTGCCCCATCTATTTCTTTCACTGAACACCTTTCTTGTAATTAATATTAGGCACTACACAGCCAAGACCTGCTTTAAAATGTTCAAACCTAGAGTTGAAATTATAACTTCCTTTGTCTGGGTTTTGTCTACATCATTATTTCCCCCCTCATCTTTTTCAGGGTATCTCTTAAATTTCCTTTCCCCTCCTCTACATGACTATGAGCTGATAGCAACATTGCCAGCTGTAGTAGAACCTATAATTTACTTCACTACATATCATAGGTATTTGGACTTTCAAGTGTTCTGTTTCCTAAACATTCTGAAGGAATGAGTAATAGGTGACTCTGTTGTTATTCTTTATTGAAGTGAGGGTCTTTTGGGAGATTTGGAGAAAAATTTTGGGCTCAGGTGGTTACCATCACTATCCAATTCCGAGGCTCCCTATTTTTATATCTTCTTGCTAGATACATTGCCTTGTAAAATTTGTTGAATATCCCTTTTATCTTCCATTACATTTTGTTCTTATTTATTTGATCTCTTTACTTGCTAAGTAAATTGATCCTTTGTTTTCTCCATTGCTATAACTGCATCAGTTCTGTTTTTTTCCACTGAAGGGTCCAAAGGCACTAATTTTTTTCAGTATATTATACACAATTCCGGAAGCTTTAATATCCAGTATAATTAGCCTTTGTTTTTGGATTTTTAGCTTTGAGTTCAGAATTGCTTATGAGATAAAAGTATTAGTGTTCCACATTTGTTTACTTATTTACATATACAATATATATATATATTATTGTAAAAAAAGAAAATGACTTGAAATTTTTATTTTATACATTGAGACTTTTCTGGGTGGTTTAGCGTAGAAACAATTTTTTCCCTAAAAGTCTACATGACCATTCAAAAATTAGAGCTGTTGAAAATTGGTTTACAATTACTAAGCAAATTTTAATTTTATCCCATGTATTCATTCAATGTTATTAACAGGTACAAATTTTAAGTGATAAAAATTACATTAGACTTTGGATCAATTTACAGACATTTATACAATTCTCGTTTTGTCCATTCAACAAATATAATGTCTTTTCTGATGCAGAAACTGTGTGTTAGGGTTGAGTGAGGAATATTAGGATTATTCAGACCCCTTCCTGGTCCTGATGTTTCTCATAGACTAATGAGTTAGACAGACTTTTGTCCATAATCACGTAGAGAAGCTACACTTATCAATTGTGAGAATGCTTCCCTAAGAGGACAAAATGGAAAAAAAATCTCCTGGTACTTTTATGTGAAGATATTTGAGCTCATATTTTATGTCTCTGGAAGATGAAACTGGTGGAGCTACATTGGCATTCTAAGTAGAAATATTAATAGAAAAAACTGTGGAGTGTAGAACATATTAAAAGAGAGATCTATGAGAGCAGTATAACGAAAACTCAAAACAAATATTGTTAAATAGGTCCAGAGAAGTCTTTTCCTTTTGTTAAAGCTTTGGGCCTTTTCATAAAAGAAATGAAGATCTGTATGCTATCAGGGATGGAGAAACTTTAAAGATGTGGCCAAAGTGATTGCAGATAAATGTTTAAAGAGTTGATGCTCCAGATACTTGACTCTTTTTGCTTCTTGGCATAAGGTGAAAATTTTGCTCTGCTGCGATCCTGACTTTATATACTACTGTTTCCTAGATCCAAAGCCACAAAGCCAATGGATCATGAACTGTAATCTCCAAAGCTATGAGCCAAAATAATTGTTTTCTATTTATCAGTTGATCATCTTAGGTACTTCATAATAGTGATAGAAAGATGATTGATACTATAAAATATTAATATTTTAATTGTGAAACTTTTGTTTTAACTATATAGTACTGTCACAACTATTACTTCTGTATTTGAAGTAAAAATGTAAAAACTGTGCAAGTGTGAATAATATTCTAACCTAGAAATATAAAATATGAAAAAAATATGTAAAATTAGGAAAACCAAATGACATTGTGGCCATAAAAGACCTTTATAGCACAATCAAGGAGATGAACATTTTATACTAATAAAGTGGCTGGAGATTTACAAAAGGTGAATAAGGAGTTACATACAACACATTTCAAGGGATTATATATTGGAGGACAAATTTTGTAGTGTTGTATAAGGTGGTAAACAATATCATCAATGTGTGTGAGATCAGAGCGTAGGTCAAGAAGAAAAGCTACAAACTATATTTGAAAGAATCAAATATTCTTTTCTGAATTCTTTCCTGAAAGGACCCAGAAAAGAAGTTGGCAGATCAAGAATAGAAAGCTGAAGGAATGTTTGGGCCATGAAAGGTGGCAGAAGAGATTATCTCTATAAGAAAATAAAAAACACAACATAATTTTAAAGAATGTTTTATTGTCATTTGTAGATACTTGCTTATACACAAGGCATTAGATAATCTTAAGGAATTATTACTAATTATGCAGAGTCTTCAACTATTGCTTTAGTTATGTATAAGTGTGTGTGTGTGTGTGTGTGTGTGTGTGTGTGTGTGTGTGAGAGAGAGAGAGAGAGAAACCCAATGTATTTATGTATGGAATAGCTTGGTGAAGGTAATTTACTTTAAAATATTTCAGAGTGTTATAAAATAAAATGAGTTGACTTAAGGTTTTGTTCCACAGCATTGTATACTACTGTGAATCTGAGTTAGGTGGTAGTTGAATTGTGTCTTTTGGATTTAACAGCAGAGATAAAGATCTGCTTTGTTGAAATAATGAAAGAGGAAGTCATTGCCCTGGGATAAAAAATGAAAAGGAAAACTAACTGAAAATGGTACATAGATATAAACTCCCCATAAAAGCTCCTGTGTAGCCCTGGAGAGTAAAAACTTCTATTGTTTTGTTGTATTATGAATAAAAACGCACAATTCTTGAAAGCTGTTAGATGCTAGCCAGCAGGGGGAAAAAAACATAATTAAGAGTGCAGCCAGTTTATTGAAGAACTCACTGTGATATAATACATGAAGTAATTTTATTTTTCTTGGACAATGCTTTTTACCTACTATATAGAATCTAGATTTCCCACTGGGCTTTGGGTTACTTTGTTAACAGCTACCTCAAATTACATAAATGTCTTGCCACTTCTAAGAGCTATTAAATCTCAGTCTTACTCATTTCCAAAACATCAGCCATGAACTAGATAAAAATTGTCCATGGCCTAATCTTCATCCCAGTTTTATATGTTGGTGTGGCCATTGTTTAAAGATGTGGAAGCAGAATTGCACAATAGGACACCTCTTAGTTTACTTTGTTGTTGTTGTTGTTGGGGGAGCAAAAGAAGAGAAGGGATGGAGAAGTTAAATACTCCCTTACTTGAAAACCATATTGCTTAGAAAGAGACTTGCTTCAAGCTGCCTTAACTTGAAGCAAACTGGTTCATGCTTGTTTGTGTTTGATTGAAGAAGACTGCTTTTAGGTGGCCTCCATTTCATATGTGTCCCCTTCACTTTGGGGGGAGAGCTTAACAGTCCCCCTTCTTTTTAGAAAAGATCCCTGTAGAGAACAGACCTTGGCTTCCTTCACTAGTCAAAAATAGGAATTCAACATTTTATTGCGTTGTGCATTTCATCATTTGGTCCAGCAGTAAACTCTGCAGTTATATTCTACCCCCACCCCACCCCTGCAAAGTGCTACAGAGAATAGGTATGGTATGGGACTCATCTTCATTTCTTCCGAGCAAAACTGAGTCCTGGCATATTAAAGCCTTAACAAAATTTGTACTAAAGAGCTTCCTGCACTCAGAAACCTCTCTGAAAATGAAAATCTATCTTTATTTTCACATATTCATCCAAAGCTCTGTGGAACGTGAAAGAATTCCCTACATCCTTCTTATATTCAGCATATATCCAGAAAATAAAGTGCAGCATACTCTAAGTCTCCTAGGACACTTTTTTATAGGTCTTCCTGTACATATATTGCTCCAAGGGTACAGATCAAAGGGGAAGGGAGATGTGTATCCCACAGCTGTGCAGTCATTCTGCTTACAATGACATGTGTTCCCTATTTTAGTAGGTACAAACTTTCAAAGGATTCTCTTGGAACTTCTATTGGTGTCAAGGAGAATTAAAGCCTTTCTGTTTTATCCCTGGAGAACTGGCTGCAGTGGCAGTGGATGAAAGAAGGGTGATGAATATGGTAGGCTCAGTTCAGCGAGCCCTCCTGGGAGGCTATAGGTCCAATGATCAGTGATATGTTGGAAGCTTTCTTTAGATGGTATGGCTCTCAATGGCTTATTTCTGACAGGGTCTCATTACCTATCACTAGTGCTATACTGATTAGCCAGGTGGGATGAAGTAGAACTGATGTGGGAAGTTTATTTGCAACACTACACTTGTGTGTTTGTGTGCTCTAAATACACTAACATGACCTATTTCAAGCTTTCAATTTGATGTCACTGAAATAGTGTTGGGAAAAAAGACATACAGTTGAATTTCAGGAGCCAGAAGATGCCAGCATCAATACACCATTGCTTGTAGTTATGGAAGAATAAGAAATATGCACAGTCATATTTCACTTTTAATAAGCAATTGCTACAGTGGACAAACCAAGATAAGCATATATTCAATTATGTTAGTATTTCTCATGGGTTAATATTTTAAAGTTTTTCTTTGGCAGATCTTTACATAAAGTTTAGCAAATTTTGAAGATGGTCAGGAGAATGTTGGCTAAATTGTTTTTTTTTTAATTTCTATTAGAATATAAAATGCATTCTACATATACTTGGTAGTTTAACGTAATGTATGGGTACTATTGGCCTAACAAAGATTGATTTATATTAGTTACATGTAGTTAAATGAGAAGCTTTAAAATATATATTTTACATGGCATACAACTCACCTCCTTTAAGTATTTTTAGTATAGGTGAGTAGTTTGTGATAGGTGAATTGTGTGATATGCAAACAGACTTGTACATATGTTAGAATGGTGTTTTAAAATACCGCCGTTATTTCTGAAAGAAACATTGGTTCACTTAGCTATCACACCCACCTGACATCTAGGCACCTGCTAATCTACTTCCTAACTGCAGCCTCTCTGGAACAATCCATATGAATGGTATTATGTCAAATATGTCATTTTTCTCTGTCTTATTTCATTCATTGTTTATATATATATATATATATATATATGTTGTAGCATGATTCATATGTACTTATATATATGTTGTAGCATGATTCATAAGTACATTCCATTGTGTGACTGAATATTTTATTGCACGAATATAAAAACTTTGATATCTATTCATCAGCTGGTAGACATTTCGGTTATTAGTCTTTCATGAACTATTGTGTACAAATTTTGTGGACATGTTTTAATTTTTGTGGAGGGTATAATTAGGAGTGGTATTTTTAGACAATATGGTAACTATATGCAACTATTTTTTTTTAAAGACCGGGTCTCACTCTTTAATTCAGGCTGGTCTTGATCTCACTATGTATCACTGGTTGGCCTCAAACTCGTGGCAATCCTCCTGCCTCAGCCTTCTGAGTTCTAGGATGAAAGGCTTGTGCCACCACATCCAGCATGTTTAGCTTTTTGAAGGACTATTAGAATGTTTTCTGAAGCTGCTGTAGTGTTATACAGTAAAGCCAGTAGTGTATGACAATTGTAATGTATCTGTATCTTTGCCAGTATACTTTGTTCTCACACTTCCTGAGTATAGCTAAGTCAGTAGGCATGAATTAGTATCATATGGCTTAGATTTTCATTTCCCTAATTGATGTGTGTGTACAATTTTGGGTAGATGTATAAATTTTATTTGGCTTTTCATTTTTAACATGATTCTGTCATTTCCCTGCTTTTGTCCCACACTCACTCCTGCTCACCCTGAAAATAAATCCACATTGTCTCTTATTTTTTTATTAAAGATCGCAAACATACATGACAACAAGAAATGAAAATACTAAATAAAAATTTTAAATATACACATATATGACAGCAAAAAAAAGATATGAAATAAAAATTTATGCAACACAGACTGATAATCCAAATACATTATTAGTTTGATATGATCTTCAAACATTATATGTTCTTTCTCATTTTCTTTTCATATATTTTTAAAATAATGTATTTACAAATAAAACAAAGTTACAAATTATAGTTGAGAAAATGTCCTCAAAATTTTATGATTTATAAACTCCTTGGTTTTATTAATTTGATAAATATCATATGCTTGTTGATTGTATCACTTACATTTTCTGACAAAACTTCCCACAGAAAAGAAATATACTTATATTTGAAATCCAAAAATAACTAAAAGAGTTCACATTTTTAAAATCAGATTTTTCTGTTTCTATTTTATTATATCCCATACTTATTTTTATTATATTTTTATAAGCAAGATAGAATTTAACACCAATACATATGTAATATTCTTCACAAACAAATGTCTATGAATTAAATCAAGCATCTAATTTAGAGAAATCATAAGGTTGCCAGATAAACTATTGATATGCCAAATGTGCAAAATCCTACCACATTCATGACCATGTTTCTCATTAAATAGTGCGCACATATGTGTAAAAACACCCCCCACACATATAAACAATGCATATTTTCTACAATACAATATATACTTTGATATAATAAAATAGTGCAGTGATGTGTGGAATGTTTGTGATTTGCGTGATTTGAGAAAAACAAATATCATCTTTGAGGCAGTTGGAGAATTTGTAATATATGATATTTGAATGATATTAATGATTTATTATTCATTTATTCAAGTATAGTTATGATAAAATTTACTTAAAATTAATATTCATTATCAGTAGAAAATAGGTACAAAGATATACTGATAACATAACAAAATTTGTCTTAACAAATTTCCAAGCAAACAAGTTGTAGTGACAGAAAAGGAAGTTTGCAGAAGGCAAAAATGAGAGAGGCGAATGACGGATGGACCTTAATACTTTTCATGCTACTCATATATACAGATTTCATAAATTCTCAATTAAAAAAGCAAAGAACATGAGAACCAAAATAACTCATCAATTTGGTAGACCAACATATAAAGACAAAGATTAATGTGTTGATAAATTTTAAAATTATGAAATGTAAAGCCTGAATTTTAGCTCAGTAATGCTGCACCTGCCTAGGCAGAACAGTGTGCTGAGTTTAATAACCAGCACCAAGGAAAGAAAAAGGAAAAAAAAAAAAGAAAGAAAAGAGAAAAGGAGCATATGTTCTTTCTAACATACTCAATAGATTGAAAATAAATTATTTGTTATCTCTTCCTCTTGAATTGTTCCCTTTAGAAGGATGTAGTGGCCTCCTTTGTCTCACTCAGTTTAGGTTTGAAGTTTACATTTCTGTGAATAAGATTGCTACCCTTGCTTTTTTTCTGGGCTCCTGTTGCATGAAGAAGTTTTCTGTCCTTTCACTTTTAGTCTATGGGCATATATTTGCACTAGGTGTGTCTTGTATACAACATATTATTGGATTTTCCTTCTTAATGCATTCTACCAGTCTATTTCTCTTGATTGGTGAATTGAGGCCATTGATATTGATGGTTATAACCTATATGTACTAACTTATTATTGTTATGGGTTTTTTTGTTTGTTTTTTTGCCTTCTCCTTTTAATTTCTTACCTTGCCTATTTGATTTGCTCTGTTGGGCCTCATTGTGTTGTTACCTTCATTGTCTTTTTCTAGGATATTGTTTAGAATTTGTTGTAGTGCTGGTTTGGTATTCATGAAGTTTCTCAGGTGTTCTTTATCATGGACATATCTTATTTCCCCGTCCATTTTAAAATAAAGTTTTGCAGCATACAACAGTCCAGGTTGGAGATTGTTTTCTTTTAGTACTTGAAATTTCTCATTTCAGGCTTTCCTTAACCTAAGGGTCTGTGTTGAAAAGTCTGCTGTGATTCTGATGGGCTTTCCTTTGCATGCGATTTGTTTTTTATCTCTTACTGCTTGTAGTATTTTGTTCTTCTGTTGTGTTTCTGGGATCTTGATTATTATATGTCTATGTGTAGATTTTTTTTATTCGATCACATCTAGTTGGAGTCCTATATGCCTCACTAATCTGTATGTCAAATTCTTCCACTTTGGGAAGTTTTCCATAATTAATTCTGTGAACAGCTTTTTGAAGTCATTTGCATTTTCTCCTGCTACTTCTTGGATTCCTATCAGTCTTATGTTATTCTGCTTTGCATCATCTAAGAGTTGTTGGATCAGTTTCTCATGATTCCCTACTTTTTTTAAGAGACCTCTGTTTTCATGTTCACTGACTGCAATCCTATCTTCTATATCTGAAATTCTATCTTTGGACTCTTTTATTTTGTTGCAAACACTCTCAATGGAGTTTTTAATCCCCTGGATATCTGTTCAAACCTGCCCTGTGGATTCCATTTCTTTCTTATATGGGACATTTATTGTTTCCAATTCTTTCTTATGCTGGGCATTCATGGCTTCTATCATGGTCCTGAGCTCATCTATTTTCCTCTCAGTCTCTGTTCTAGAGTCTCAAATTATAACTTTCATTTTGTTCATCATCTCTATGATTATCTGGGAAATTACTTCTGTTTTAAATTTCTCTAGAGCCTGATTGATCAGTTTTATTACTTCCTGTGCTTTGAGTTCAGGGTATCCTGATCGTTCACTGTCAGACTTTTCATTCTCATTTGCCCCACTGTTTGCCATTGGTGAACTGGAAGTCTGTCCCTGTAACTTGCTTAAGCATTTTCTCATTCTACTATTGTTGGTTTCTCCTTAGTTTAACCTTTAGGTTATTACTTAAATCTTCCTGATATAGTTGGGCTTCAGCTCATGGGTCTCTAATGACTCATAGACATTCTCATTTTCATAGTACCAAAGAAAACAGCTCATTGAATCAATCACAATCCTTTATCCTAATTGATAAAATCAGTGCCACAATATGAACAAGCACAACTTACAAATTGACCACTTGTGGTAGTCATCAGTCTATCACCTTCAAACCATGTGAATTAAATTAAAATCAAGAAGCAATCCAAAATGTTCACAGTGAATAAACTTTTCAATAAGGATATTTACCATTTAGGATGGGGACTTAAGACAGAGTTAAGACAAGAGGAGTAGATAAGTAAAAGAATTAGAGGTTTCACATGAAACCAGAAGATGCAGAATGACCACACAATCGTCAGGAAAGTGTTAAATTCAAAAGGGATATACCGAATAGAGGTATAATAAGCATTGAGTGATGTAGAATGACATAAGAAAAGAACATAAAGAAAAGAGAAGAAAATAATAAAATAAGAAATCTGAGTTAGTACAGGAGCAGAAACAAAAAGGGAGATGAGCGATAATGTGGTAGAGTAAGAAACTGAGTAGGAGAAAGAGGACAAAAAAATAATAATTTACAGAGTGGAATTTTTAAAAAAAGAGAAAAAAATGAGTTTGAAGGGCCTCTTTCAGACTATATCACTGCTGTGATAACATACAACATGTGCTGTCATGTGCAAAGATAAGTACCTTGATCTCAGCTAGCTGGTGGCAGAACCCCACTACACAGAATGACCTCGAGCTGCAAGGCCCAGACTGAGTTCCCTGACCTCCTGAAGGGTTGAACTCCACTCAGCTTTACTACAGGTTTTCCCCACCCCTTCTTTAAAGATGTTCAAAGTTGGAAGCGCCAGAAAATACCCTTTATGACCACCTCTGCCTCTACAGAGTAGGTCTAAAGACTGGTACAATCAGGAGGTCTGAAAGCATGAGGGGAGATTGGGGACTTCAGGGGCACCCTCGTGGCTACCTTCCTAGCACTGAAGATGGCAGCGGCACCCGCAGGGGAGCAGGCCTTCTGGCGCTGGAGATGATGACACACATTATCTCCTATGATGTGTCCTTCTACATATTACCTGTTCACAAAACTGTAAGGAATAGATCTAAAACTCTCCTATTCAACTGGCAGAGAATAAACTTGTCACTCTTAGTCTATTTCTGATAGATGTGTTTGAGTTTACAAAAATGATGCATTCATTAATCTTTGTGAATATTACAAAGATTTTCAGCTCTTTCTTTTCTTTGGACAATGCTATAATAATCACCCTTGTACCTTTGTCATTTGCTCTGGGGCTTTTATTTTTATGGGTTGCATCCCAGGACAACAGAGCCAAAATAAAACATAGATGTGATTTTAATTACAATGGACATTTCTATTTTCTTTGCAAATAGCTTACAACATTGCATATTTCCAATAACAACAACTATTTCCAATAGTAGAATCTTTTCCCCATAGCTCAACAGCAATCGATATATGTTTCTTTTAGTTTCTGTCACTTTCATAGGCCTATTGTGAAATTTTTGTTATTTTAATTGGCACTTCCCAGGCAACTACTGAAGTTAAGCTGCTTATGTTGTGCTGTATAGTCCATGAGAATGTGCTTTTCAGTGATGGACCTATCCAGATCTTCTCATTTTTTGCATTAATATGCTTCCCAACTTTTGACATTAATATGTCTTAGATATTTTACAATGTATACTTTAACCACTATAGCTATTTATCTTTAAAATAATTTTCTAACACTGTTAGTCTAGAGTTTACGGTGTTTTCTCTTAAGTATTTTAAATTTAATCCAGACAACCATATATCACTTAAATTAATTTATATATGTAGTATTTCATATATTTTTAAAGATAGTAACTTCTTTAAATATTATTCTTTATACCTAAAATTTCTTTCTTAGATATATCTTTTGGTGAAAGATAAGACTGTAATTTTATTTTTTTTCCCACAATTAGTGCCACTTTTGGCAGTTTATTATTTTTAAGGTTATATTTTAACAGAAATGGCACTTTGACCATGTATTAAGTACAAGTATGCATATATATTCATACTCATCTTATATGGCTATGGTTTGTCACTAATTTCTATAATAATGTTGAATTTGTATGCTTTTATTCATGTTTCACCAAATACATTTGCAAAATAGAGCAAAGGATACTCTCCACTGTTCTTTACTCATGTCTTCTTAGTCACATTTTAAGTATTTTTATCTTTCATATAAAATTTTAGATAATTTTACTCAATTAAGTCTTTGTAAATAGGGAGGAGTGGAGGGGTTGAAGGGAGGGCAGGGGGATGGGGAAAATATGAACTAAGATATATCATGTAAAGGTACAAATTCCCAATGATGAATGTCATCATATTGTATATCTAAAACATACCAACAAAATTAATGAAAAAAATTCCATTGGGCTAATAACTGAATTTGGATTTCAGGTTTATATTGTGATAGAATAGTCTTTTATTCTATTAAGGCTTTCATTCTAAAATTCATAATACTTTTCTATGTGTTCAGAAAAAACTCACTTTGGCCAAGAGTTGTTAGGGAAGTTATGTAATAAACACATTCAAATGAGTTTGATGAAGCTGGGTGTGGAGGCATCTGGCTGCAATCCCAGCTACCATAGAGGCTCAGGAAAGATTGAAAATGTAGGCAACCCTGGACAATTTAGCAAAGTCTTGTCTAAAAACAACAATAATACAAAGGACTCTGGACAGAATTCAGTGCTCTTTCTATTCAAACCCCTATCACTGGAAAAAAGTTTGCTGATGATGAGAGCTAATGAAAAAAAAATTAAAATAAAGTAGAGGAATGGAGGGTGGAGAAAAATAGGATTCATTCATGTAAGGAATATCTAAAGGAGATATCTTTGAGAAATTATTGAAAGACATAGAGGGCATTAGGTAGTGAACCATGAAGTTATCAAAAGGCAGATGATTTCAAATAGGAAAAAACAGCAAAAAATAAACTACAGTACTTCACTTTGGTATGTGTTCAAACTATTTATTAGTTCCATTTGTTTTCCTATAAGGCATTTTCATCTTTCAAAGGTATTACAAGGATTGTTTCCAGATGCTTTGACACCAGCTTCCTGTGAAAGCTTTCAGTTTCTCCTCAGAGATTGCATAAGAGAATTTGCTGTCAATAACTTGTGTATTTAATTGTATCAGAACCAGGTGCCCAGTGAATAGTGAGGCTTAATCTTTCTGAAGCTAGACTATATGCATTTCAAAATTGCTAGGCTATCTTTCTTGTGGTAGACATTCAATCCATGTTTGACATATTTCCTCTTATTTGGAAAAACAAACACTATTTAGGATCCCCATAGTACACAAATATAAAAGCATTAACTGCACTGATTTTGCAGAAAAATGTCAGGTCACTGATAACTAGAATTCTACAATTCAAGTAAGAGAATAATATTCTATTGCTGAAATAATAGAGGTGTGTTTTCCTCTGTTAAATATGAATTTAAAGTGAAAATGCTTAAAATATATTGTTTGTTATTGGTAAATGTATTTTAGCTTTAAGTACACGTGATCCCATGACTTTGGAAGAATGAATCAAAGAAATCAGGCATATTAATGCCTGAAAATATGCAGACTTTCTTTTCCTTATTTGGGGGATAAAATGGTTCAATAAATTAGTTGAACTTGTTGCAGAACTGCATCTACAGCAGTGGCCATTTTCCAGCTCATGAAATTGTAAGATTCATTTTAGTTAAGATGTATCAGATGAGGAAGAGTACAACTACAGCATGAAGACACATGCATGGCACTGCCAATTAGAAGAACACGAGTTGAGTGACAAGCTTTTCGGATTTTCAGATGACCCCTGTGCTGTGGTCTAATGTGACCTGCAGACTCAGCTCAGCCAAGGGCCCACCAACCATTCTCCTGCATCTGCCTTGGTAAATACCCTCAGGATCTTGCGAGTGGTCCCAGCACAATGTGCTTGGTATGTGGTATAGGAAGCAATTGTATTTGAAAAAGATGGGTGACCCTGGTTAAGCCAAAAGGACATGATGCTTAGTAGAAATATGTTCAGAGAGAGGCCCATTTGAGGAGAAAAAAAAACTCCAAAATGATATCTTATAATGAATAAATATACTTAAATGTTTCCTTAATCACTGTTAATATTTAAGTGCATTCTACTTTTTTGTCCTGAGGGTGGCCTGAAATTTATCAATGACTTAATATTGATCATATTTTTAAAAATCATAAGAGCTCATTGTTTTATTTTGGCTTATATATTAATTTTTTTAAATATGAGATATATATGGTTTTTATTCTGTCACTTTAAAAAACTTAAAATGTCATGGAATTAAAACATGAAGATAGAGATCCAAATTCAGAGCTTGGAGTCATTTTACAAATAACTTCAATGGTTCTAGAACAGAGGTTGGCAAACTGTGAACCAAATCTGGCAAGCCACCTGTTTCAGGAAATAAAGGTTTACTGGAGCAGATCCACTCTCATTCATTTATGTTATTTGCATGACTCTCACATTATATAAGCAGAATTTAATATGTGACAAAGACTATTGTGGTATGCAAAAACAAAAATCTTCTCTCTGACCCTGTAATGAAATATTTTGCCAATCTTTATTCTATAATATAACATCACTTTTCTTTCTTAAATGAAAACGTTACCTTTATAGTATATATTTTATTCAAACTACTTTTGGATAAATAGTAGATATTGTCTTAGATATCACAGGGACCATTTTGATTTTTCTCCTTTTTATACTTTTCACCCTGAGAAAGTTTTTCACTCTGGGAATACATTTCAGCGTTAGATCATGTTGCTCTGCACACTATCTCTTCCATGGTATTCAGGGGTTTTGTTTTGTTTTGCTTTGTTTTGTTCTCCACATATCAAATCTTTTCAAGCTCTGTTATTAGATAGTTGAATCTCTAACAAATATTCTTCCCTGATGTAGGGAGACATTACCATATATTGCCTGTTATTCTGTTATCATAAACCATGAATAAAGGATATAAATACCACCTTCAAATCAATCTTCCTACCCATATTCTTTATATTGAGGTTTTTCTCTGTAGTTTGATTACCATTTTGTGAAGAGTTAAAATACACCCTTCCTAAAATTTGTAGACTTCAAAACTACCAGAAATCTTAATATTTATCCATTTTTTCACATCATTCCTAAATGCAACAATATTCAATTATTCCCAGTATCTCAATGAACAATCTTCCCATGTAAATGTCCTGAAATGTGGCATAATTTATCTTTAAGTCAATATTTAACACTGAAAATTAGAGAACTATGAAGAAAAAAATTATGCCCAGTTTTATTTTAACCAAATTGATGCAACATAAGTGATTTTCTTTGTTAATAATACTCTAAACTTAGAATGATAAGAGAGACAGTGATTTGTTCTGCTCTGTCATAGATTTTCCTTTAATATTTCTCTATTTTCTTTACATGTATGGCTTTTTCCACTTGGGAAAAACATGTTTCACAAAGACCTATTTTGCATATCTTCCTCCTTTGAATATCTTGGAATGGAAGATCCTCAGAGGGAGGACCTGTGTCCTTTACATGTTAAAGACCTGACAGAAAATAAGCCCTAAATAAATGTTAAAACATTATTGAATGAAATGCTTCAATCATCTTCTGTTTTGAACAAGGGAACTGGGGAGGCGGTGACAGCTGGAGTCTAGTTGAGATGTTGGTACCTTTGGGTATTTTTGTCAGGCTACAGCCTGAGGCCCCTTCTGTTGAAGAGATAATGGAAAATATTAAATATACTGACAGGTGTCTTAAGCAAGAAAGAAAAGAAAACAAAGGAAAGTGCCTATGGGGCAGAATATTTGAAAAACCGTTTTGTTAGGAAGAAAAGAAAAATCATGGAGTGAAAATTAGTTTTTCAAATTTGTGTGAAAAGTAAACAAAATACTTTTAATTAATTTTAATGAGAAAATACATGTTATTTTGAACAAAAAAGAACTACTGACAAAATTATACTTTGTAAACAGTAAATTTTAACATAAAGTAGTCAACACTGCTCAATATCAAAATAGTAATTATTTAAATATAAAAATCATTTATTATGTGACAGGTCTGGGATGTACAAAAAAATGTACATATATACTTGACATTGAGATGGAAACAATAATAGAAGTTTCTCAGTTATAAAAATAAAATTAGAGGAGAAATGCATGGCTGTTTCAATTTATTAGTTACAGAACTAAATTAGTACATTTGGAGGTTTGATAAAGTCAGAAACGAGAAGTTGTAGTTTCTGTGAGTGAGCAGAGAAAATATAATGAATATTTTTGCCATTGCATCTATGACTCTTCACAATGTTTATCTAAGATAAATACACCAGTTTTCCTCTTAAAAACACAATCAATATATAAGAATAAAAATTTAAGAACAATAATAACTCAAGTACAAATAGCTTTCAAATGACCACAATAGAGAGATCCATACAAGTTTGATATTAAAACACAGTCCCTACTCACACTACATTCTGAGACAGCATAAGCCATCTCTGCAAAAGTGATATTCACTCTTTAAAAGATATAACTTATTTAATTTCTAATTGATTTTAAGTTTCAGGACCACTAGCTACTTCAGGGTGATTTCTTATATTTCTGTCTGTCTATCATCTATCGATTTTTCAATCTTTTTATATCAAATTCTCCCTTAATTTTAAGATTACAAGAAACAGTATACACTAGAAACATGCTTATCACTTTAGAGTTGAATACTTCTTTTCCTGGAGATTTCTTGTTGCTCGAGGCCTTGCTTGAGAGAAAGGCAAAAAAAGAGGATGTGCTAACTATGTGTTAGTTAGAATTTTTGAATTTTTGTTTGCACTTTTAGCTGCACTAAAATCATGTCTAATTACAATCTACAAATTTTCATATTCTGGATTCAAATTTTTTTGTCACCAAATAATTTCTAGGTAATTGTGAAAATGCAGTTTTTAACGTATGTATTCTCTGTGGAGTTACAATCAAATCTGGCATCAACAGGAAAAGCTAATGAGAAGTGTAATTACCTAATATAAATTAATTCAGTAGTGGCTGTTTTCCATTTGAAAATACCACCTGTTTCTGTTAGCATTTTTAGACTCCCAAGTTATGATATTTGTCTTGAACAGACTATTGAGATAGCATCTAGCTGAGAAGTTCATCCTAACTAGTAATTTAAAAGGCATATTTTTATGGTGTCAGAGTACGTTTGTTATACAGAAAACCACATTTAAGATGTAACATAAAAGAATAGGTTAACCATAATACTGAGGAGCCATAAAGTTACTAAGTACAACTGAGAGCTTGACAAATTTCTCTCAGGAAATAAAGTGAGAATGTGTATTCCTCAGCTTGCAAAAGTTTTCCGGCATTTTAATTTTCTCTTTTTCACCAGCGAAAAGCCCTGCCATCATGCAGTTTAATGTATAGATGGCAGTTTCTGTGAGTACAGACTATATTTTCTATTGACACATAACTGCCTTGAAATTAAGAAAAGAAAAAGCTTTTCACTACCCCTTTTCTGTTAATAAATTTTAAATTCTATTTCAAAAATATTAGTACATGTTTTAGTACACATTGATTTCAGGATATTCACCCTGGAGAGCGGGTACTGTAATGTACACAAGATATCGTTTTACTCCCTCGTCCCATTTCCTTCCTCCACCACCTTCCATCTGTTAGCCACCATCCAATTTGCAAAAGAATCACTGCTTTCTGTTATCTTTTATTTTCTTCTTTATTTATATTTTTGATTTTGCATATGAAATAAACCATGAACATTCCATTAATTTGTTAGGATCGTAAAAGAATTGCTTTTCAATTTGGGGATAGATTAAATATTTGTGGTTCTTTCACACATTTTTATGGACAACTTTTAGGAACAGAGACAAATCAACGTTTCACTGAAGAGAGAACTGGGTGTAAATAAAATAATTGGATGTCATGGAATTCTGTATAAACATTTGTAATGCAGGACACTTTCCTGTGACTAGGCTTTGATAGTCTTCCAACATTAAAATTCAGCAAAGCAAATTGAGCACAATAGCAATAGTAAAACAGGACAATTAAGTACCTGTTTATACATATAGTTTGTCTGCTTTTCTAAAAAGCACTTTAGCATAGATCATATAACATAGGGTCTTAGATTTTACTTATTTATTTATTGGTACCGGGGATTGAACTCGGGTCCTTGCACTTGCCAGGCAGGCCACTGAACCACTGAGCTAAATCCCTGGCCCCATGAGTCTTAGATTTTAAATGAATCTGATTACAAATAAAAAATGAGTTAACTTGAACAAATACCTCTTGAACAATAAATGTGATATTTGAATGATGAATATGAAAATGTTGTAAAATTTCCTCCCTGATGATTTATTATTTTACTCTGGTCCCAGTCAAACCTATGATAAGTAGAAATTTTCCCCAATTGCTAGAACTGTTTCTCAAGTATGCTTACAATGCAGGCAAGAATTAAATAGCTGAGAAAAAAATAACTTGTGTGGACTCATCTCTCCATCTGCACTGCTCAATCGTAGTCTTTTTTTCACAGTGACAATCACAGTCTTTCCCTTCAACATTCAATCAAATTAATATTCTACTTTTTGAAAAACTAAACTGGAAGATGTATTCAACAATAATGAAAGCAACAAGTTGTCATTCTGTACAAGTGTTTAGCTCCCATTCAGTCTCCGTTCCTTAACTTATGTCAGTATTCTACACTCTGGTTTTCTGCAAAACTAATTTTTAAACCATCCTATGACTTTCAAGACAGTACATGTAAGGAAAATTTTAGTCCTCTTTTCAAAATTTCAAAATTATTTCCATATGTTGATAGCTTCATCTGTATCAAAGCACCAGCTATCTACATGTTTCTTTCTTCATTTTTCTGCTTAATCCCACTCTATTGCCTTTGCATATTTAAGATCAACCTGATCATTGCATTTTGGAAATACTCAGTTTTCCTCTTAAAAGTATTTTCCAAAGAACCTATGTACAGTCTTATTTATTTCCATCATTATACAGTGAATCATAATGTTTTATAAAATGCCTAAATTACTGTATAAGTTTATTTATATAAAATTTGATTTGATTTTTATGATAAGATACAAATTAAGCAAAACATACATGAAACTGTATTCAGTTGTTTCCCTATCCATGATTATATCTGCATTCCTAATCTTCCTAACCCTATTAAATTTTCCTGCACTGTCTCTACTCTTGAACTATACCAGCATTCTCCTTTTCTTCAAGGATTCCATATGTTTTCCTATAGTTTAAAGGCAACAAAGCATATAATTGAGCCCCACTGAAAGAAAAATACCTTTTCAGGTGTCCCAGTCACATAAATTCCCCAAAATTTTTGCACAAGATCACCTATCCCTAGTAATTTCAGAAAAAAAAAAAAAAATAAAAAAAAAAAACATTATTTCAGAATCAATTAGCCTAATTCTGGGATCTAACTACTGCTGTTTTTTTTTTTCCTCATTGAGTTTATTGGTACATTTTAGGTATACAGCACAGTTACATTCATTATTGGGATCTTGTACCTTTACATGACAGGTCTTGGTTCTCATTTTTTCCCCTTGTTCTGCCCACCCTTCACTCTCTCCTCCCCTTCCCCTTTACAAACACTTAATTTCCATTTTTTCATTTTCTCATATTTATTTTCTTTTCCCTTATTAGCTTCCCCTACCCTTCCCACTTTCCCTACACCTTTAGCCCATTTGTCCCTATTTCACATTGTCAATTATATCATTAGGATCTTATATACTATTATAGTTTATTCACACCAGAGAAACTATTCAGTATTTACACACGTGTGACTTATTTATTTCACAAAGAAGTAAAAAGAGCAAGTAAATATATGAAAAATGTTCCACATCACTGGTCATTTGAGAGATGCAGATGAAAACAGCATTGAGATTCCACCTCACCCCACAAAGAATGGCTGCTATCAAGAAATCACACAATAACAAATGTTGGCAGGGCTGTGGGGAAAAAGGAACCCTTCTCCATTGTTGGTGGGAGTGCAGACTGGTGCAACCACTATGAAAATCAATATGGAGATACCTCAAAGAGCTGGGACTAGAGGTTCCATTTGGCCCAGCCATCCCTCTACTGGGCATCTTTCCAAAAGAATTTAAAGAATCATATCACAGAGATATATGCACACCTATGTTTATAGCGACACAGTTTGTAATAGCTAAAACTTGGAAAAAGCCCATTTGCCCATCAGTTGGGAACTGGATAAAGAAGATGTGGTTTTTCTCTAAAATGGAATACTACTCAACCATAAAGAATGAGAAATTAGACTCATTCATAGGAGAATGGATGCATATTGAGAACATACTTCTAAGTGAAATAACTATTGCTGTTTTTTATGGTAGTTGCCTCCATCTAGTCTTATATCTAGTTATCTACCCTCCTAATAATCATTTTTATGAGGAAGTCTTACTTACAATCCTGCTTCTTACCTGTAAAATACTGAATCAATGTCAATTTCCTTTACACTCTACTTTGAGCACATTTACTTTTCTTTGAATTTTACCTGCATTACATAGTAACTTTATTAATATACATCTTCTCTACTAAACTGTAGATATGAAATCTGCCTTTTATCTCTAGGATCTTATTCAGATCCTAACACCTGGTAATTGCTTAACAAATACAGGTTTTAGTGAATTGAAGAAAAAATAGTGGATTAATTACTAAATGTTCCTGTCTAGGACTGACAATCACTTCCTCCTTCTCCTTAGACTCTGACACAACAAGGAGTAGACTTGGGATCAGACAGTGGTTAATGATTGTAGAAGCTAGATTGTGAAATTAGTCTTTGCTCAAGAGCCCACTTTCTATCTCATTATATCCTCAGTTGAAATTTTCTCAAATCATGGCCAGAACATCTGAAAAGCACACTCTTCAGTCACTTAGGGCCTTCTTCTTTTGGCTTGCTATGGAAAGGAAATAGAATGAAGCAAAATATAACACACTGTGAGAAAGCACAATGCCAAAGTTATTAGTGTGTGCTTCCTCAAAGCTCTACTAATCTCATCAGTGATACAAATGTCTTATTCTCTCATAGGAAATAAGAAACAATGTCACTAGAGAATAGAGAAGTCAAGCACACTTCTGTTTCACCTCCTGTATAGGGTTTGGAGATCTTCCCACTACCTCTGTCCTTCTTTGTCCTTGATGATGGTACAGACCTCCTGCTTGGTCGTAGACCTAGCTGATTAGTTGTACAAATTGGGGTTACAGAATATGATTCTCGCTTTCTGGAAAGACCAATAGTCAAAATCTCAACTAATTTACACTTTCCTTGTAGGGGAATTTATAAATGTCTTGGAAGCTTACTGTCAAATAACAGCCACTCTCACCAATGGAGTTAATCCTTGTGCCAACCATTCAGTAACATTAAGGTTTAAGTAATGTGATCACTAGTTTAACGATGCCTGGAAATTAGATAGTTCAGAGAAGTAAAGAAAATTTTCATTCTGTACTAGTCCACCTGAGTTGTTCCGTTTATCAAAAAAGAGCTTTAGCATTACAGGTACTCACAATAAAATAAGTTGTATTACACATTTCTAAATTTATTTAGAATCCAAGATCGTGTTTATAAATAGTAAACTTTTTAATTGGATATGATAGTCACACTAAAATTACTTGCTTTCACTTGCATTTATATAAAAACTGTCTAGATTATAGCAGACTGCTGTTTTAATTTATAGACACATTCAAATGAGGATTTAAACTTTTGGTGTAATTTAACCAACTTGTTTTCCAAGTCTTTAATTTGATGAAGTAACACAGTCTCATTATTGTCGACTGTGGTGATAGGCATAATTTGAAGATACACGATGAAGTGAATAAAAAGCCAATGACCATAATAAATATTTTATTGTGTTAAGATTAAGAAACATTTTTCAGTTTTTGCTTGAATAAATATGCATGTGTGATAGAAAGACATATATATGCATGCACTAATTCACTCAGCATTATATACAAACGCTGCTTCTCAGAGTTTAAGGGAAAGAAAATGATATTCAGAAAAATCAATAAGAAAGGAAAGTGACAGGAACACTAATGTTGATTATATCAAATCCAAAGGGAACTTTTAAGGAGTCATTAGTCACGGAGTCAGTGCATCTGCTTTTTTTTTTTCTTTTTAACTAAGATTTACCTATCTGATATTTTAACATTTGAGTAGTTAGTTATCACACATGATAAATTGAGTACTTCTGTGCTGTATTTTCAATGATAGAAAAAATGAGATTAGTATAATGAAAATTTCTGACATTACCTTTCTGAGTTATTGTGTCAGTTAGAGTTTGGTGAGGCTCAAGTTGATAATATATAATTACTCTTCCCGTGGGGTATATTCTTCTGCAATGATAGCAGATGATTATTTAGTTTATGTGTGGCTGTTGTCATCTCATCTGATGCTGGAGCTTGACAGGTAGAGAACTGGTAGAAGAAGATAGGTGGAAGGTGTTTGTATGGGAGGTTGGATAAACTGGAAGCAAACATAGAGGCTGCAGAAGTTGAAGATGGACTAGAGCCCAGTAGTGTCTTCTCACTCAAGGGTGGTGGTGTGTTTTCAACAAGGTAGAAAACTTTATTATGGAGGTAAATCTGTAGAGCTCCTCCATCCAAAGAACTGTCCAGAAGAGGCTGACAAAATTTAACTCTCACCCTCTGCCAAGGGATAATTCAGCAGATTGGTACCAATGTGTCTGTTTGCAAAAGGCAGCTGCTTTACTTCTGTCATCTATAAGTTCATGATATTTTTTTGTGGATCGTCCTAACAATAACTACTAAAAGAAGTGTGTTCTGGAACAAGTGGTTCAGCCTACTTGAGGTAATACTTTAGAAAGCCATCACTCTACATTCTATTAGCTTGATATCCACCCACATCTTTTTAAATCATGCTTATTCTATAACAACAGTAAGAGTCACACTTCTGCCTCACACCAAACAATTCTGTATACAATTGAAAACATAAATTTTTCTTCAGAATATGGTAAAATCTCTCTCATTTTTTTGTCTTTGGGTGATATTTATTCTCCTCAGCTCTGAATTGTATGCGTCCTTAATATCTTGTAACTTAATTACTAATATATAATAATAATTACTGTCAGCACATATTATTTACCTAATAAAGAGAAGAGTGAAAGATATGAAAATCAAAAAGCTAAAATATGTGCAAGTGAAATTATATCAAAATAAATAAAAATAGTCATAATTATAGCCATATTTGTTTTTGCAACTTGCATGTACTCATAGCTGGTATTTAAAACTTTCTTATTTAAAAATGCATTTCATATTCTCTTTGGCCTCAGTAAACACTTAGATAAATTCTTACTAAATTCAGACATATCTTAAATATCTGGAAGATCTTTGCCATTAGTACTATAGCCTGAATTCTATTGCATGATTTCCAATTTATTTTCAATGTAAAAGCTTAGGTGAACTAAAAATAGATGTATTGGATCTCTTGAAACTTAGGTATATCTATTCTTATACAATACTGTGCCTCAAAAGACATAAATAAACACATAAATAAAAAACATAAATAAAACAAAAATAAATAATATATTTTGATAGTTACTATTATCCAACCCAATTAGTATAGTAACCATTTATTCCTTGATTCAATGGAAGAATGCTACAGACACCATGTAAAAGTGTAAATTCAAGTTCAATGAAAAAAAAAAAAAACCTCTGGATCTATTTATGTATTTTTGGAACTAAGAAGCCCTAGCCCAGAAGTCCCTAAAATTGTAGGTATGGGAAGCACATGCTTTGTTAATGCATAAATAGGAATAATAGTGAGACAAATCAATCTACAACTTAGCAAGTGGTGATTCCTCAATGGGTTCGTGTCATTTTAAGGAGCTCAGGGTTAGTCTTTACTGTCGACAGAATGAGGACTTACCCATGGCTGTAGCTGAAGTGTTTTCATAAATGTGATGCTTTGCTGTTAACTTCATAACCTCTGATATTTCTGTCATGACCACTTTATTGATGGACCCTGTACATCATGATGAGACTCACAGAATGAACCACTTTACCTCTCTACTTAATTATCAGAATATCTCTGAATCCATCCTTTAGTGAGTATTGAATGCGGGGCACAGGTATCTTTACATCGGTATCTATTCAGAGAAGTAAATTCATAGCTCTTCCAAATTTTCAGTTGCATTTCTTGTTGAGGTGATTCCTGTTTACCATGAAGAACTCTTTCCAAAACCAACTTGAATTGTATGTGGATCAAGAGAGAGAGAAAATAATGCAACAGGAACAAAGGCCTTGGGACATTCTTCATTATTTATGTCATCGGGACCTATTCACATCAGTGTGAATGTATACTACCTCTTTTTGTTCATGTAGTACTGTACGTCATATTCATCCACATTTACTATATACTTCTTTATTCTAATACTCTGTCTCAGGTACCATGGTTTCCCATAGTCAAGAACTTAGTAATAGTCACTAAGGATCAGAAAAAAGCCAGATGATATTTCTCAAATGGTATAGCATTGCCTTAATACCCTATGTTGAAACAGTAATTAATAAGAAGATCCAATTGTGTCTTCTCCTGTCATTTTATTTTATTTTTTTCTCCTGTCATTTTAAATGCCACCATATCTTCTGGGTTGTATGGTCCATAGTTAAAATAATTTTCATGATAGACTAGACATATTGCAGCGCTTTCTCTAATCCTAACCTTCACATAACAAAAATTACAGCTGTTTGGATAACTCACAGAGTGGATAAGAATATTAAATTAGAGGCATAAAGTTTTGTGATATTCTTTGGACTTTGGAGATAATATCTACCATAGTTAAGTGTGCTAGAAGGACCATCTAGATGTAGTAAATTACCCTTCATCTTGGAAAAGCTATCTCAGTATATCTCAGATCATTGGGTCTTGGACATTTCAGTGAGGTAGCAGGCCCCAGAATTTTTGTCATGCAAGGGTTTGACAAATGGGTCTAGACTAATTGTTACTTTTTGCTGTTCAAACACACTCAGTAAAGTGTCATGAATATAATGAGCTAAGGAGCTGAATTGTGGAAGGGAAAGTCAATCCAGATCCCTGCAGGCAGGAAGTGAACTTATATTAGAAGAACCCAACTGGTTCTGCGTGTCTTTACTAACAAAGATAAGTTAAAATACCCTCACCTCCTCACTAGCTGTGCCAATCAGATGCATTGATTTCCTCATGCAATGAAACCACATCTTGTACAAGAGGTACAATCAGACTCATTACATAATAAACTTTATAATACCCTATTTTCCTTCTATAAGGTTCATTTGGCTTTTTTTTTCAGTCCAAATACAGAAGATGAAATGAAACACAATAGAAAAATCCCTGCATTTTTCTACCCTTATTAGTGGCAATGATCTCTACAATTCCTACAATTACTAGGTAGAGGTAATATTAGTAGGCTGTATGTAGTCTTTCCCTACCATAATAATTCTAATTTTATGTCAGAGCATCATAATGGGAAATACCTTTAGTTTCTAAGTATAAATATATTCAAATGTTCATTCCAGAATTAATGACCTTTATTAGTCAGCTTTCCCTTTTCTGGGAGAAAATACATAAAGCAGAAGAGGTTCAATTTGGCTCATAATTTCTTATATTTCAGTGTGGCGGTCCAGCCGTCACAACACGAACATGTCTGAGTCGGGGAGTGAGGACTGAGAAAGGAAAGAACACTCAAGCCCGAGTGGAGACGAAGAGAAGTCTGATTTATTTCACAGAAACAGCTCCTTTTATAGGTTCACATCAACAGGAAGCACCAAGCAACTATTTGTATCTTTTATGCAAAGACCGGATTTTCTGACTTTACAAAGAACAGCAGATCTATGGCTATGTCTTTGAGTTTCTTCCATTGCAGCAACAAGTTTAACAAGCAGAGTCCTAGAATGTTACAGA
>NW_022900930.1:26199508-26261799 GCF_012274545.1 Fukomys damarensis
GTCTTTGAGTTTCTTCCATTGCAGCAACAAGTTTAACAAGCAGAGTCCTAGAATGTTACAGATGTTACATAGATTTTATCAATGCCTTGAGTGTAGAGGTGAAGAAGTTTCCTTTCAAATGTCAAACGCCTAGAGGGCCATGGCCGGGCTCCCACATTTCAGTGCACATTTGGATGCCTCGAAGGAAGAAGAGCTTGGAGAAGCAAAGGTGCTCAGTTCTTGCCAAATGGGAAACAGGAGAACAGAGAAAGCAGAGGCCAGAGGCCAGACATAGTACCTCAGGTCACACGTGAATGACACCTGCAAGAGTAAACGTTACTAATCCTCTCTGTGGTTCTGAAGCCAATCAAGATGACAACTCAATCTAACTGTCACAGGACCTAAGCATAAGGCAAGTTCTAGGGAAACTGTGAGACCACCGTGGAATGGATGTGAAGCCAAACTTCACTCAGCCTGCAGTCCCTAAACTGACTTGTGTACTACCATGATGTACTGAGCCTGGGATATCAGTTCAAAATCGGTGTCTAATAGTTCTTCAAAAGTGGACATATTTCTCTTCCCCATTAAAATCTTACTGGTACTGATGCCCTGTACAGAAGATTAACAGTATAAACTTTTAAAAGTGTAATGGGTTCTACTTCATTGAAGGGATTCAGCATTCATGGCCCAGCTCCAAATTGTGAGTGCATATGAAGTCCTTTCATTCCCCATTTTGGTATTAAAGTAGACTTTTGTTTATTACACCTACAGTTTGTTGTTAATATACATACAGTAACACTTTACTAAGTTTAATTTTGGGGAATACTATGATCGATGAACAAAGGCCTCTGATACCTATTGATTAGATTATTCAGACTGCTACTTTGGCTCAACAATCTGTTATGGCAAACCACACCTACTTTATCTTTGGCTTATGACACGTTACCACCTGGTGTCTGTCACCTCTCTCATCATCACTGTTATGTTGAGAAACCCCAGCATTATGATACAAATATTTCCTCAATACTTTATGTTTTTGTATGGTGATTAGAGGATGCTATACCATGAAGTGATTCATCTGACGTGAAGTTCAGTAGTTGAGTGTGCTGTTGGAGCTGGCTCACTGGAGTATGCCCAGGAAAAGTGTATTTTTGTCCCCAAGCCCCCTCTTATATCTATTTCCAGGGTGCCACTATATGAGTGAGCAATTTTCCTCACCAGATGCTTCTACTATACGATTTCTGCCTTGGAGACAGCCAACCACGGATTGAAGCCCTGAAACAGTGAGCCCAAATAAGTCTCTCGTTCTTTAAGTTACAAGTGTCAGATATTGTGCTCAATGATGGGAAAGTAATACACAAAGTTTGAGAGTAACAGTTTTCAGTCTAAACTCCAACCTACAGAGCCGATTCAGTACAGAATGGCTCACTGATCCTGAACCTCTGTTTATAAACATTTATTTCCCCTGCCATGATGAAAGGAGTATCCTTTGGATTTTCCACAATGGGAGCTGATCTGACATGTTAATCCACCCTAGATACTATTCTTTTTGTGATAGGCAGAATGTTGAAATGAAACCAGATAAATATCAATCTCTAATCAAATCAAATGACATCAAATCAAACTGGATCAAAGGCCTAGTTTTATAACAGAAATAGTGAATCTGCTGAAAGATAATATTAATGAAATTTCTGAAGACATTGGCATAAGAGAGGACTTTCTGAACAGAATTCAAATTGCATAAAAATTAACCTCCACAATCAATAATGGGATTATATAAAATTAAAAGCTTCTGGACAGCAAATTAAACAAATTGTAGAATGAAGAGAAAAACCTAAGTAATGGAAGGGGAATTTGGCTAGCTACTCCTCAGAAAGAGGACAGTATCAAGAGTATAAAGAACTTTAAAAAATAGACTCCTCAAAAAATGATCCAATCAAAAATGGATAATTGAAATGAATAGACACTTCTCAAGAGAAGTATAAATGATCCATAGGTTCATGAAAAAATGTTTGGTGTATTTAGCTATTAGAGCAAATCAAAACAAAAATGGGATTGTATCTTACTGCCCAAAGAAATGCTATCATCAAAAACTCAAAATATAACAAATGCTAGGAATGTCATGAGGAAAAAAAAGAAAACCCTCTACTTGTTGGTGGGAATATAAACTAGTACAACCACTGTCAAAATCAGTGTACATTCCTCAAAAGAGAAATGATATATTCACATCTGCCCTCTTTGGGTGAAAATAAAACTTAGGTGGAAAATAATCACCCTTGAAAACTAGAGATCAAAAATACCAGCTCCAATCAACCTGTGCTTGCCTTCTCTATTCTCTTCTCTTGCTTGGTGGCTACTCCAGCAAGGATAGGCTGGTTGGGGCTGGCAATTTTATCTCTAATTTCAAAGGAGATTATTTTCAAGTTACGTATTATTTTCAGAGAAACACGATATGTTGATAGCAGCACAATCTATAGTAGCTAAAGTATGGAAGTAGCTTATAGGACCATCGTCAGAATGAATATACAAAATGTCCCATGTTTACTCAGCTTTCAAACAACAAATTTGAGTCATTTGTAGGAAAGTGGGTACACCTTGCAACCATATGCTAAGTGAAATAAATCAGACATAGGTTATATAGTAAAGAGTTTTTCTCATTTAAAAAAAAACAGACTATAAATAATTTAAAGGGCAAATTTAAAGAAAGAGGAAGATGGACTTGTGCAGATAGGAAGGGGACCTGAAGTTGTGAGAAGATGGGAAGGACGAGAGAGGAAGAGAAGTAAGAAGGATCGAGATAGAATACGTTTATGGACCAATGCACCACGATGCTCCGGTACATTATGTACTGAAAACGCATGCTAATAAGCAAGAGAATTACCCTGCTAGACTGGTTTTCCAAGACAATGTTAAACAGCTGCTGGCTGAGTAACACTCCTTAGGAGCTGCAAGCTATTCTTACTTAACTACTATGCAGAAAACAAGGACTTCAGTCATAATGTGCAAGGCATGGTATTCTACCCAGCACTTGATTTAGTACCAGATTAGAACCAAAGACCTTGGCAGGGTACTGATCATGAGCTTTACAACAGATGACTCAGCTGAATTATAACTGCATTCCTGGGTTATGAAAATGTTTTGACAGTAAATAGTCATTGTGTTGTAGCTACGTTTATGGCAATTTGTTGTGGAAGCAGTAGACAAGCAGGACACTCCTCAACTTTCAAATCTTATTCTATGGTGTGATGTCCATATCAGTGGCCAATAGTCCATACTCAAGGGCAAAGAATTGTCCTGGGATGTGAATATACAGAGACGTGGATTCTAGAACTGGCATTTTATAATCTTCCAATTATATCAGGAAAAAATTTAAAAATTAGTTCACAGCCCAGAATTCCAAGAAGTAAATTTTACCAGCTCTTTGCTTCAGGAAAAATAGTTTCCCTTATTATTCTAAATCATTCTGAAGTATTAAATATTAATTCACTTGGAAATGTGTTATATATTTAATTTCATTGATATTAATTCATATATAAAAACACAGCCTTTTAATCTATTTTAAACCTTCTGTAGATCACTTAAAAATGGTAGACTTAATAGGTCTCATTGAAGTATAATCAATAGCAAAGCACCTAAATATTGGCACAGAATGATCTTTAATTTTTCAAATGTTAGATACCAACAACCCCATCATGAGTAGAACATATTTCTAAGGAAAAATGCATTTAATACATCAAACTTACTGAACATCATAACTTACTTAGCCTAAATTAATGTAGATATGCCAAGGACATTTATATTAGCTTACAGTTGGACACAATCATCTCACATAAAGCCTATTTTATAACGGGATGTTGTATATCTCATGCCATTTATTGAAAATTCTACTGAAAGTGAAAAACAAAATGTTGGTATGTGTGTGCTTTTGCAGCACTGTAGAAATGTAGAAAAAAAGTCATAATTTGGGGACATTTAGATTTAATTGTCTAAAATATAACCCCAAATTTCCATTTACCCCCAGATTTACTAATATTAAAGGACTAGTATTATTTGTTGGAAGGACCTTTTATATACAGAAATTCTCTGTTTAGTTCTGGATGTTTTAGCTTGGACTCCATCTGAGCCAGAGGCTTTGCATGTATGTTTTCTGTGTCAATTAAAAAGAGTATTTTTAGCAGCTATTTGTTCCGCTAGAAACCCACTGAGACTTGGATTTCTCGTTCCAGGATTTTAAAAAAATCAATTGTGAAAAGTTAAAATGTAGTTTTTGCTGTACTGTCATTGCTTCAGAATTCAATTTTGTTTTATATTTTCAGAGTGTTAGCTACTAAAATCATCAAAACTTGCTTCTCCTTCCTTGATGCCTCACTAAATGAAAGAAAAATTGAATTAAAGTTAAAAGCAGAGAATTAGCTAAATAAAATGTTTGAAAAAAACTTTAGTTTTTGATAATCAAAATTGATTAAAAGTAATATGCTCTGAAAGGATTATATGAAAGAAGAAAATATAGCTGTCTTAAAATTTAATTTAATTAAAGCTTTTAATTGAATGTGTTTATTTTAGTAATTCTTGAATTCACCTAAAACATGGCTTTGTTTATACAGGTATCCTATCAACAAAGATAGAAAAAGAGGATTTAGGTAAATCTGTGACTCCATTGTTCAAACCCTCTAACGTAAAACTGCAATTTATTCTGTGTATTCTACATTTTTGGATTCAGTAATAACTTTCTTTCTTTCTTTCTTGTTCACCAACTTTTTACTTCAGTTTGAAAACATTTTGAGTCTTTCCATTTCTTAGTGATTAGCTTTCAATCTTTAGTGGTCATAAAAATCTCTTTTGGAACAATTTATACTATTAACAAATAATCCAGTGTAATTTTGATGACATTTTTAAGCAGCATTAATACTTTCACAGTGTGTTACATGTATGCTTCCACTCATCTCAGAACCCTTCCCTGTGTTCTCCATTTCATATAATGCTATTTTTTAACTTTTCCTGGGAAGTTATATTCTCTGGTATATTCCTATTCATACACCGTACTCCTAATCAGATTAAATTAATACATTGATCTGATCTTAGGACATTTCTCAAGCCTATCAGAATAGGCCAGGTGAAAATATATGAATATCTGAGGCAATAAGCTTATGTCCATAAAAAAGTCATTTTATCAATGTACAAATAGAATAATTGAGAAATTTACTAAAAGGTCATCTTTTATGTGCTTTATTTCTTTCATCTTAGAGCTCAATACTTGTTGATTGTTTGATTGATTTATGTAATAAACTCTATGACCTTATAACTTCCAACACAATCTTTTTTCTTAACCCACATCAGGCACTCAATACAAATGAAAATAGCATTATTACCTGGACACTCAAAGCGCCAAAAGCCTTTTAAAAATAAATTTTCCAAATGCTTTCCAATTTATCATTTTTATGTTTGTATTTTCACCTTTTAAAACTTTGCTTTAATTTAAAAATTATTATGTAAGCACTGTACTTTTCTATATGCATTTTCTAAATTGTTCTATAACATATTTATAACACACCCTGTCACATTTATTATTAGTTGAAATGTGTAGTGTTAAATACAATCTCCAAAATTAGACCCAATTTTAAACATTTTGTGTTTGATTAAAGTACAATTAACAATATTTATTTAAAGTTATTAATATTGCAACATAACACTAATATTTTGATCTTTGTTCTACTGAGTTGAATATGGTGGTGTATCTCAGTCAGGTATTTATTAAAATTATACTTTACATTTTTAATTTAGACTTCAAGGTAGATATTGACTAAAATGCTTATTTCTGTGACTCAAAATGTTTAATACATGTAATATTCAAAGGGTTGAAACTTGTAGAGCCCACGTAATGGAGGTAACTGAGAAGACAGAATATTAAAAGGTATTATATTTCACTAGAATGGATATTATATTTGACACTTTTCATCACTGGAATAAAATACCTGACATTGACAACTTAAAGGAAGAGAAGTTTAATTTAGTTCAAAGCTTCAGAGACTTAGTTCATGGCTGTCCCGCTCTATAGAAAAGAAGTTATGATGGGAGAATGTAAGGGAATAAAGCCCCTGACTTCAACGTAGCCGGGAAGCAGAACACAGGAGAAGAGCAGATACACACTCCCAAGGCATTGCCCTCGTTACTCGCTTCTTCCACCTGGTTCCCACCTCCAAACAGCCCTTTCAGCTCAGGAGATATCACCTCCCATTATCTAAGCCTCTTTTTAGGGGTATTCGATCCAGTCAAGTGGACAATATTAACTGGGACAGGTACCAAGGCTCGATCCCAAAGTAATAAAGAGGTCATGGAAAGAGGAGTGGTGTGGTGGAGATGACTGTTATCACATGGGGCTATTTTAGGGAAGGAGCTGGTTTGGGGTGAATTGGAAGTGATATATCATTCAAAAATTCAGCTATGGAGACCTAGACAGTTTTTTATGGAAAGTATATAATGGAATATTTTCTTTAAGGAATAGTTTCTTGCCTCATGCTTGCAGTGAGAGCAACAAGGAAATCATCTCTAACAGAGATCCTGGGATGTAGAATAGCTCTTTGTGAGGCTCATCAGTATGTCTGTGTAATGTCTTATAACAACTTTTACATCTTCAAATTTGAAATTTCAAGTAGTAAGTTCCCCATTTCCATTCAGAAAAAGTAATGAGTCTGAAATAGTTTTATTTATAACTTGACTGAAGATTCAATTATGTAAATTTAAATGTTCTTTAAAGTGAAGAATCTGATGCTTTTTTTTTACTATTATACACAGTTGTGGAGATGTCACAAAACTTTATATAGAAATTGAGATAAAAATTAAAAGAGAAATAATTTTTGTTATAATATACATTGCCCTTGGGCCTCATTTTAGTCATCACCTTCTTTGATCCCAGGAAATCACTGATACAATTTCTATTACTATAATTTAGCTTTACCTAAAATGTCATACATATAGTTGTTTAATATCAGTAGCACACTTCATTTTGTTACTGAACATTTTTGTATAGTATAGGGAAATCAACATCCAACATCATATTAAATGGTAAAAAATGCTAAAATCAGGAATGAGACAAGGATGTCCACTGTCACCACTCCTGTTCAATATAGTTCCGGAAAAACTAGCCACAGCAATTAGACAAGAAAAAGAAATAAAAGCAATAAAGATAGTAAAGGAAGAAGTTAAACTATCATTATTTCCTAATGATATAATACTCTACATAGAAGACTGAGAAAACTCTGCCAAAACACTTCTATACCTAACGCTTGGCATGATCAATCTTAATGTTAGGCATTTCCATTGGTTTGTTGTGTTATTTTTTTTTAAATCTTTATGTCTAATGATGTTCATCAAATTTTTATGTTTGTTGGTTATTGTAATTTTTGCAATAAAATGTTCATAGTTTTATCAATGTATTATGTGCTTATATTCCAATTATTGAGGCTTTTATCTACTTATATTTGATATTTGAAGGCATACATTTATAATTTCATGAATACATCTTTCAATATTTATTTTTATAGTGTATAGTTATTGGTTAGTTTAAAAAACATTTGCCTAACCCAGTGGTACAAAAATTTCCTGCAATATTGTATGTTCCTCCAGAACTACTATATTACTATGTCATCTTGAAAATAAATTAATATTTATTGTCACTCTGTTCTTTTCCACTAAATGGTATACATTAGTCTTTCTACTAATACTACAATGTTTTGTTTAGTACATATTTATAGTTAATTATACACATTTCTTTTAAAAGACTTTTTCAGAATTATTTGTAATACTTAAAAGACTTTTGTATGAATACTTGTATTTATAATATATATTTTAGAAATAGTACACTTTATTTAGAGAAAAAAAAACTTGCTAACTTTTTATTGGGATTACCTTGAATTTGTTTATCAATTTAGGTTAAAAAAAATAAGGAGTTATATAATCCAAGAACATGATGTAAATCTCATTTGAGTCTTTTTTCTTCAGAGATATTTGGTAGTTTTTTATGAACAAATTTTCCATGCACTATATTAAATCCTGCCTAAGTATTTTATATGTGGATGTTATTTTAAATGGACATTATAAAAATGTGACCATCAAATGGTCATTGTTAGTGTATACAAACACCTTATATTATTGAATTCTGTTAAAAGTATCAAACATTAACTGACATTTGGGTTCTACTCATTCATTAGAACATTCTATATGCACAACCATGTCATCTGTATAAACATCTACACAAAACTGCTCTTAGCTAAACTAACGAGATCATGAAGAACAGACATGGCTAGTGAGCTTCTGTTCAACAGGGACCTTTCTTCAAGAGCAGAGGACATTCTGTTCCAAGCAACCATGACACCACCTGTTAATTTTATGTGTGTAAGTTTTATTCTGTTTAAAGTTTTTAAGTTTATTTACAAAACCTCAGTAAATATGACTTGTCTCTCTAGAAATGATTTTCATTTACCAAAAGGAAGATTAATTACAAATTGTATGTTAATGGCTTGCAGCAATTTTCACAATGCTGTCCTCTAGAAAATCACTTTCCTTCAGAAGATAAACTAGTTACTGATATGAAAAATGAATACCTGTGACAATCCTGCAGAATTATAAAAAAAGCAAAACCATATGATGTATCACTGAATTCTGGAATCAATAGTTTGAATAATTGTTTCTTCTGTCATATTTTTATCTATTTCTGAGTGTGTTGTTCTGGGTATATTATTTTTTCATCCCAGTATATTCATTTACTCCATACTGTTGATCATTTTTTCAAAAACTGCCTTATAAAGCTATGCAAGTGTCTGAGTTTCTCCCTCATAGAAGTGTGAAACATACTTGAGGTCACCATTTGTGCTCATTTAAATCATTTACTCAGTGCTCTTCAGTCTTGATATTTGCTTCATAACATATAATGATTTTAATTCCTGTGCAGTTTGTTTTCATTATCTATGTTAATTCAAATATTCTTCATTGATAATTCTGTTTCATTTGTGGAAAAATTTGTATTCTTTTCAACTTAAATTGTATATATTGTAATTGCTTTAAACATCATATCTTTGTATGCATTACTGCGTATATTTTATTTATGATTCATGAATGCTAATGACATTTACGTGTGAAATGAGCAATCATTCACCCTTCCCTTTCTGATTCTACTCATTTTGATATTTTAAAATTATTATTTATATCTGTGTAGATAACACATTGAGGAATCACAAACTATGCAATCTGATATAATTTACATACAATCAATAGATTAGATTATATGATTATATACAAGTTTCTAATTATAACTTTGAAATATTGTATGGACATTGTTTCTTTACATTGTGTTTAATTAAATAATTAAAATGAATTCTTAATCTTCTCAGAAACAGGTAAGTAATGGCAATTGCAAGATAATAATAGTGTTCTTCCAAATTGACAAAATATCTCAAAAAGAAATGGCTGGTCAAAATAATAAATATACTCTTACAGAGTCCTCTTCAGCTTTAAAAATATAATATGCCAGAAAAAGAATATTCTTCTTCCAGGTCTATTTGGAAAATTGGTTTTGTTATATGTGTTGTAAAAGTTGTGCTCTAAATATAATAAAATATAAGCAAAAAAAATGTCATTTTTGTATTTTAAATATCTTTTGTGTTATTGTTTTGTCCTTTTAGTAAATTTCATATTTAGAATTAAGATTCACATACATATTGGCAACTAGTTTTGCATTTTGTTTTTTTATTGTGGGTCAGACCAAAGTTAAATTCAAATTGATGAAGATTTATTTAACCTATGTATTTAAAGATGAGGTTCTGACACATATGTAAAATATCTTGCACAGGCAGTCACATGAATATGCCTATGATTTGGTTTCCTTCTGGGTCCCTAATGATTCTTCTTCACTTACAGATCAACTTTACACTTGATCAAACATCAACTGACATTTGAAAGGACAATTTCCTTTTTATGAGTCCTTCATATGAGAGTTTTACATTTTTTTCTTCCACTGCTATATATATATTCAATATGGTTGGTATTTTCCTCTATTCTTGTGACAGATATGTACCCACATCTATGATAATTATAAGGGCTACTATGGCTAAAAGTTTCTAAAATTAAATGTTTCCATTCACTTATAAATTCAAACATGAAGTTTGAATTATAGTAGAGTCTGCTTAAATATAATTATGATCTCTTAATAACTTCCAATTGATTTTTTTGTTATGGTTACCACAATTACAGCGAACCTAATTAATTTATTTTACTAAATAAAAATTACTGTTCATGGCCATTATGAGAATAGTGCAGTGTTCTGGTAAATTAAGTTGAGAAGTATTTAGAGGAACAACAAAGAAAAAACACAAGGGACTGTAGGACTTATTCATCAAAACCTGTTCATTTGTCAGATAGGAGCTTTAAGACAAAAGTTTACAATATTTGTCGACAGCCATAATATTGACATAATACAAAATAGAATCCAGGCTTCTAACCGCTCCATTGTCATTTAATCTTTCTAATAATATACCTAGAAGAATGGTTTGGTTCTGGAAGGTCATCTTTTTAGTTAGTAACTTATTTTTTCTTTGCCACAAGACATATCTGGAGAAGAAATTCATGGGTTAGGTCTTATGCTAAGAATTTATTCCATCATCAGGAATGAATTCAGGTGAAGCTGGAGTAATGTTTCTTGTGATAAAGCTTAAAATATTTTTTCTATTAATCTTGGCATTATAGTGATCAGGAACACACTGGTTCATTAAAAGTATATTTCACCCAGAAGAAATAATTGATTTTAGGTTAATACAGTCTAAATAATTCAAGTCTAATCTATTCACTAATCTGAAAACTACTAGAAAGGATGAGGTGATCTAAAATGTTGAGGTAATCTAAAACAAAATACATTTTATTTCACTATTCCATTGAATATCTAATTATATTAGCTTTATATTACAAAAAAATGCAGAAGATAGTTCATTTACAAAAAAAGAAAAAATTTAGTTCATGATTCTGGAATTTCCAAAGAGCAGTTGACCCATTTTTATGAGCCTCTGATCAGGATGGCACATCACAGAGAGGGCGTTGGTCAGAGCAGACTCTAGACCTGAGCAACCAGGAAGCACGCTCTCTGGTGTGAGAAACTGAAAGTGTAAATAGGGAACAAAATATATAATAGATATTAGGAAATGGGGAAAATACGTTCAGTTGAGTTGGGGAACAAGGGAGTGAGGGAAGGAAAAAAAAGGACAAGAAAAAAATAGAATAGAATGAAAAATGGAACCACAGTTTTTGTAAATGAAGAGAGAAAGAGGGGTTTAAGAAAGGGGACGGGAATGAGGGGAAAAGCAATAAACAGAAAACAAAACACCTGAGCAGTCTGGATTGCCCAAATCCCCTTTCTGGAGCAAGTCCCAATAAACTAAACCCTCCACAGCCACAGGTCTTAAAGTTTCCCCTGCCGGTGGCACCAACCGGAAGCCCATATCTTTAAAACATGGACCTTTGAGGAGCTCGTCCAACTACAGCACTAATGTTATTTATCGGAAAACCCCAAAATAAGTAAATCTGATTTACCTGATACTATTTATCTTTAAATGTTAAAATACATAAATTACACTATGCGTGAGCAAATGAAATAATATGCACCAAAGATCATTGGTATCCCTGTCTGTGAGAAACAGAATTATAGATGCTTTGATTTTTGATGTTTATCCTATTTTGCTATCTTATGAAATTTTAATTTATAATTAAAAATTAACTTTAGTACACTGTAAAATACTATCTCGTGTCTTAAGACTTCTGTGATATTTAAATGAATGTCATCAGTTCAATTTTTAAATCACACAGCCTTGTATTTTAGTTTTCTTACAACAAGTCATACCACAGGGATATTATAGATTCAAATAACTAATTAGTCCCTTAAGGGAAAAGCTACACTTTCTCAGCTTGTATTAAAAAATGATAGAGTATTGCAAACATGATTATCATATCTTTAATGAATTTCTTGAACAAGGTTATTGACATATTCACTTAGTCATAACCCAAGAAATCACTTTCATTATTATCATCAATGTTTCATTAATTTCATGGGGGGAGTTTTTATTCGTTAAAATTAGAAGCTTCAAGTGAATGATTTATGCTGGAAGATTAACAAGGTTAATCAAATATAGTAATAATTGAGTTTTGTTAAAAAACACAAACTAAGGTGACTCCATACAGTGAGATAATCTGTTCTTGCTTTTTGACAGTGTCACTGCAGAGCAGACAATATGGCCTTAGCTGAGTAAATAGCAGAGCTCAACTCTTCCAGCAAATATCATAGATTTTAAGGTAAAATCCAATACAGCAACTATATATTTTGAATTATATAGCAGAACAAAATTGAAATGTGCGTTGGGAGACCCGTAGTTAAGTCTGGCTCTAGCATTCTTGCAAATTAGTTGATCCTCTTTTCCTTAGCTTGTTTATGCATAACACATGGGTGTCTGATTAACCGGTTTTGTTTTCTTCTAACTTTAAACTTGTATTTTTTTCTTTCTATAGTTTTCATTTTTGTGCTGTTGTTTTGACAGAGGAATGTGATTGTTTCCTATGCCAATCATTGTATTATCTATTTAAAGTAGACAATTTTATTTAGCATATCAACATAATTATCAAGAAGAATTAACATACCATAGTTTCATAAAGTATCAATTATTAAACAATGAATTTTATATACTTTTTGCCTGTGAAGAATTGGGATTTTGTATACTGACTTTGCTTATGAAACACTTGCCAAGGCCATGAATAACAGTTCAGTTTTACTGTAAAACTTCCTGTATTTTGTTTTGGAAAAATCTGAAATGAAAGAATAGAATTTTCTTTTTCATTAAAACAATAGTTGTAGTGTGGGATGTCACTATAAAAAGGGACCAGAAGCAAGGAGAAAAATAAATCTTTTTATACTATTTTCCTTTTTATCTTTTCTATCCAATTTAGCATACAAAGTAAATAGAATACTTGCTTAACAGTAATATCTAACAATAGAATAAAAATAATTAAGTTCAATAAACCATTGCTGAAATGCAATGCATCTTTGATAATAACTAATCAAAATATCAAGAGTGAAAATGTTAATTTATGTATTTAATACAGCATATAATCCTACAATATACAGCAAAGAAACATTTTGTTAAATGGCTTCTGTTATTTTTGTCTACAAATTAAATTCATACTTCTGTCACAATGAAAAAAACCTACTCAGTTCATAATCTTTATGTGTCTAAATGGGAAAATTCATAATTTATGTTCTAGTTTAAGCAAGTAATTATGAGCATTCTTATACAAACCTGGAGCAAGCTGGTGTATGTGTATAGTATATAAAAGCCAGAAAAACTGAATTTGTATAATGGAGGGTTACATTTTTACCATACTTGACAATTTAAACATTACTTATGAGGAAATAAAAGTGAAAGAAAAGATTCAATAAAGTGTATCTAAGTTATTTATCAAATCATATTATTGTTATTGATTTAGTAACAAGTAAATCTCTTTTTGTACTCTGAAGTGGTCATGCTTTTGGCCATGAGCCTTTTTATTTCAAGAGTCTAATTTGAAATATTTCTATCACCTCTGAAAGTTGCAAAATAATTCACATGCTTATCTCCCAGAAGGAATGTCATAATGTACATGTGTTGTAGTCTGCAAGCATAAACAGAATGTTAAAAGATCAGGTTACTTCTCTTCTTGAAAATGTACACTACACCTAAGAAGTGAAATACAGCTTTTATTTCGCTGGAGGCCCTCTGAGGTGTAGCTGTTGGTTGGCAACACCATTAAGTAGGTTCAAGACAGGAATGGAAGGTTAACAACAGTCTGTGTAATAGAAATGTAGACAAAAGATAATCCAAGTTTCTGGCTTTCAAGGGATTCACTGTCGGTACCAGACTGTGAGATCTCAGTCTTAAATCTAATAAAGTCCTCAGGCAGAGCAATGGTGGGGTTGTTACCTTTGAGAAAAGGCAATGTGGTTTTCTGCAGTTGGACACAGAAATAGGCATGCTGGAAAGTTTTCTATTCTAAGGGAAAGTGAACAGAAATAAAGATTTGTACTTTCATGGCTCCTGTTTTTATAAATAAATTAAGATTTCCATTATGAAAAGCTTGAATGAAAATACAGTGACACTTTTCTCCCAGTTATTTTCCAAATCATAAACACAGACACTGACATATGATTTTGAAACTGTACTTCATCAAACCAAACTTCTTTTTCCTAACTCAATTTCTTTCAACCTAACAAAGACATCACAGGAAGAGTCTCTAATTTAAGTGCTACTAATCACTTTAGATTTAATTTGAATATAAAGCAGAACATTAGTCTGAGAAAAAAGCACCTTGTAATCTGAAATGTTACCATTTAAATTCATATGTTCCATTTATTTTTATTGCTATTGACCAAATCTAAGGAGGGTATTTATTATGATTGGGAGGCATATTCAAAACTACCTCTGAGAAGACTGAGGGATCCATTGCCTCAATCATTACCTCACTCTGGACAGGTGTGTTGGGATATTTTAAAGCAAGAAATTATAGGGGAGGGAAATACACTGAGAGAACAGGTATGTTCAGGCTTGCATTGTCCCTTCATGGGCCTGAAATCTCCCTCCTGTGCCTATGGGAATGAAAGTGGATTTGACCTCCTGGTGCAAGCATCTGCATTTTGTCCGTTCATCTGGGCTGAAGCGAGGTCACATAACCATTCATATCCTAGACCTGAAGAAGTTTAGAAAGCCACTTCTCGCTAAAGGAAAAAAATCTAACTGAAAATTTCATTTTGCAATACCAGTTACACAAATATTTGAAGATGTAATTAACCTGAACATTTTGAGGTTCAGTTCATGTTTTCAAATTTCCCCTCATATATTTTCGTCATTTGTATTTATTTCAGAATTGCATAGAGTCCACTGAAGAATTTCTTCATTTGATCTAGGAAGAACTAAATAGAAATGATATATATGTATCTTGACAAGGTCTTCACATGCTCACTACACTTTCCTGCATTTGACATCTTTACTTTTCACGAAGCATTTATCTTATATGACATTTTCTTTTTATCTAATTGTTTCTAAAAAGTGATAAGACTAAAGAAAAAAGAAACCACTGTTTGGTTCTACCTGAAGATTTTATACTCTATATGACCCTGTATAGCAAAAATATAGCCTATACTAAACACTAACATCACTAAATCTCCAAAACACCACTTCTGCTGTCATTTATGTTTAAACCAGATGAAATCTTCCATTATTTTAAATTGCAAAATTCCTTTGCTCAAAAATGTTTCTGAATGTGCTGGGGATGTAGCTCTGTGGCACTGCACCTGCCTGGCAAGTGCAAGCTCCTGAGTTTGATACCCAGTACCAAAAGAAAAAAAAAAGTTTATGAAATAGATAGTGTAGTATAGTGTGCTTTCAACAATTGCTAGATTTAGACTTGAGGATTTGCTTTTTAATTTATATTTATTCATTCAAAGATGGAGTATAGATTGTACTTTCTCAAGCTGGTGAGGATACACATTTTATTTTCATCAATATCTGTGACAAATTCAACAGGAAAAATAACATCCCAAAGAAAACAGAAGTAGTAACGTGAAACACTAATATGTGGTTCAGGGCAATTCATTGTAACTTTCTGTTATATCTATTATAGTATCTGTATACACATGATACTTTCCTGAAATCACACATTCACAGGCACACAGATGCAGACTCCTCCACCTCCATATTCTTCCTTATAGTATATCTATAAGAATATTCTATGAAATTCTCAGCTCTATTTAAAAATGAATTGATGTTTTACAATAGGCAGGATATAGAGATATCCTACTAAGAGTTATGCATTTTAGGGTGAAACGGAGGGAAGCGCATTAAGTCATTTTAAAAGACAATTGTATTCACTTTGGTATATGTATTTCTAATTTTCCATGCAAGATATATGATTACAAAACACATATGTAATGTTAGAGTTCAATTAAACATGTGCAATGTCACGTTATCTAAATTACTGCATGGTTTACATGCTTACATTATACACTGAGTGAAGCAAATATTCATTCTTCCACTATATTACACCATATATACTGTAATTTTGAGTTATAAAATTGCTGGTTCATTGCTCTCGTTTCACATCTGGCAAGTAGATTACAAAAGCATTCCCTGGAGATAGCATATGGTCTTTGAAGACCTAGATACTATTGAAATTAATTGAGTTTATATGACATCTGGGCAAGCAGAAATGTCATGATAGCACTAAATAGCCTTATGACAGTTGCTGCACATGAAGTTAGCACATGGAAAGATAAACACCAAGTTCATTTCAAATGCTTAATCAGTTGTATTGACCATGTTAGCTCTTTATGCCTTGATTTTGTTGCCCTTTCCAACTTCTCATAATATGAAGTTTTTCTTTTCAGCTGTGTTCAAACAAGGTCAGGTCACCACTTAATGGAATCCCAGAAAAATTATGACCCTAAACAGCAGTGCAATTGAGGCTTCTCAACCAAATTTCCTTGCACAGTTAGTCCAATTACAAAAAAATAAATAAAAAAAAAACAACTCAGGCAATACTCCCCAAAGAGATCCAAATTTTTTAAAAGAAACAAAGAAATTGATCTTACTGAAATTGAAGGACCAAAGGTCTTGAAAACAATTATATTTTTAAGAAAATAATAAGTAACTTCACCCTTCTAGCTTTGTAATATTTTTCCTTGCAGACATAAGCTACTTCAAATTAGCCTCTCTAATATGTGACTCATTAGAAAAGATTATTAAAAAATCCTGGTATACTGTGGGCATAGTATGAATCTGTAGATATCTATATTTTAGATGATATATTTTTTATAAATTATAACATCTAAAGTTGAAATTGCAGAATGTACAGATTAAAATTTGCCTATTAAACTTTCTGAGTCCTATCTACTATTGTAATAATAGCAATCATATTTCATCCAGAGTTAATCCAGCAATTTACAAAAATATTTTAGCAAATTACCTTTATTAGGAAAAATATCAATTATTTATTAGTGGAAATGTTACCAGCCATAAGGCCATAGACTCGGGTTCGTTTGATTGCTGCTAACCAAATCAAAGTAAGGTAGGAGTTTAGGGCAGGGCAACCTGGACAACTAACTAGGCCCTATGTGTTAAAGAGCACAAAAATCCAGAGGACGTGTGGAGAATTCAGAACCCAAAGGACTCCCTGCATCCTGAAGGCCATAAAAAGAACAATTTGAAGGTATATTTCCAATCCCTCTTTTATATCTTGAGAGAAACTAGGTATAGGGCAGTTTATAACTGGCTGAAGGACAAACTAACTTGTATAACAAGACAACTATTCTAGTGCCTTATATCCATGAAGTGAGTGGTCAGTCCAGAAATTTGGATACAGAACTCCCCTTTCCCCTTTCCTTAGGACCTTACTCTCACCCTGTAAAGCATGCTTTTCTCCACCATCAATAAATGTAAGCTTCTGCTGACTTTACTGTGTGTCTTGTCCAAACCTCTGTTCCAGACACCAAGAGCCTGAAAGGAATCCCAATGGGATCTTCTATGTGATTAAAAAAAAAAAAGGAGCTCATTTAGTGGTAAAGAGGAAAAGGGATTTATTCAAAGCTAGCTCCAAGGAGATGGAGGGGCTTACTTGCCTTAAATCACCATTTTACCATTTACAAGTGTGTTAGGGTATTTTACACCAAGCAATGGTCTGGGGAATTAATACAGATATGATAGACATGTTCATGTTTGTTTTATTCCTCCCTAGACCCCAAAATTTCCCTTCTTTTCCTAAAGAAATGAAATTGGACTTCAGCTCCTGATGCCAATACCTGCTTATCCTCTCTCTTCATCAGGGCTGAGAAGAGTTGGGAGGAGCTATTTATACCCTAGGTCTGAGGAATTTTGGAGAACCTATGTGTCTTCACAGGAAACAAAAATAATGTTTTTTACAGATTTGTGATGTCAGTTACAGTTTTGTGGTGCCAGTTCCTTTGATATTAGTTTGGTAAATTCTAGCTTAAGAAAGAAAATATCGTCCAATACTAATATTTAACAAAGTACAGTATAAAATGGGTCATTTAATGATTAAATTCTTTAATAAATTGCTTTTAATGGTGTTATGAAGTTCTGGCATAATTCCTTTCTGGAGGTGGTTTCTAGGTTCTTTCTTTCTTGAACAAGAATTGGTCACAAGTGCACAAGGTAGCAAAGTTTTATTAAAAGTGACCCAGTAAGAGGCCAGGGATTTAGCTCAGTGGTTCGGTGGCCTGCCTTGCAAGCGCAAGGACCAGAGTTCAAAAGTGACCCAGTAAAAGTAGGAAAATAAGTATGTTGTATAGGAGAAACGGGACTTCCATGGAAGAAAAAAAGTAGTAAAAAGCCAATGTAGACTAATCTTTTTGTATCACCCACTTTTCTGGCTGACATCATGTCTAGCCTGCCCTTTCCAAAATAGCATGAGTTCTCCTAACAAGGGCAGGTTTTTGGTAGCTGTTTCTGGGATTTTTAATTAATAGGTCACACTTTATTCCCCCAGGCAGTCTGCCACACCCTATTTCCCCACCTTATTTCCCTCTGGGAGATACATATCCAGATAATTCTTTATGGGGTACTGAGAAAGTGAGAATCTTTAACGTTACAATAGTTGCTTACTGCTGAAAGGGTCTGAAGCCCCTACATACTAGTGATTTTGTGCTCTCTAACTACCTTGGCATAGTAGGATGAAGAAAAAAAACTCACTGTCAGAAGACAGTGGAGAACCATTAGTGAGTCTGGAGCTGTCTGTTTGATGGGAACAAGAAAGGAAATTTACTATTGGATTGGGGATGTAGAGCCCAAATATGAAGAGTAGAACATCAGGTTTCCACACTTTCTGGAGCAGTATTGGAGCTTGCTTTTTGAAGAGAAACCTCAGGTCTTCCAGAGCTTCACAAGAATAGCTTTCTTTCTCCTTTTGTAAATATTTGAGTGAATTTTTCCAATGTAGGATTTTTATAGCTTTCTATTGCCTATCTTGAGGAAGGACCAGTTTAATGGTTCCTCAGTAACTGGGAATAAGGGTAGGTACTTGAGAGGATGTAAGGCTGCTCTTCTTGCCTTTCTACCAGCCTTTTGATTTTCTAGGAAGACTTTAGATATATGTCTCTGGGGTCCCTCGCAACTAATGACAGAGACCTAATTACAAATTTAGATTGCCTCTATCAGGTTTCATAGATGATTGTTTACTAGTTAGCAAGCTCCTTTTCTTCCAGATTGCTACATGGTCATATAGCACCCAAAAAGCATATTTGGCTTAATATCAATGCCAAGGTAAGGGCTCATAAATTCTGCTTTTTGAGCAGAGTTCCCTGAAGGAAATTAGCCTCAATGACCCAATGTGAACTGACAATTGCACAGAAACCTCTTTTCATAAGTGAAGCACGCCTCCTCAGTGTCTTGGAGAGGAAGGTCCTGATGTGCTGCCTGCTTCCATACTTCTGAAAAATCACCTATTCAGAAGCCTGGCTAACTGCTGATACTGTAGTCATCAAAGAGAGATGATTAAGTGCAGTACAAGTCTTTATGGTAATTTTAGGGGTGACTAGAAGCATAGCCATAGTCCAAAATTTTAATCCGCTTTGGCCTTTACTAGAATTGTCCCCATTTTTGCTAGTAAATCTCTTCCTAATAAGGGAGTGGGACACTGTGGGACAATGAAAAACTCATGGTTTGGTCCTTGACATGTTAAAGTGGGAGTAAAGAAGCTTTGATTTAGTTTGAACTGACCCCAAATATGGATATAAATCTAGAGGAGGGTTTTCCAGAAAAGGGAGTTAAAACAAAAGCCAAAGGAGCTGAAATTGCCTATCTGTGAATCCAAAGTCACCCAGATTTCTTTCAAGAGAGAGAGATGTCCATGGACAGAGACATTACAAGTTTCCCTGGGCCTCTTTAGTCCTCTTAAGAGAGTGGGTAGGGAGATGGGGAGGATTTTGACTGGCTGATCCTCTCTCTGCGGGTGGGGACAGTCAATCTTCCCATGCCATGAGTTGGGCACATCTGCTGGTGGACACACAGAGCAGGTCCAGGGTGATGACTTGTATGGGTGAGTACTCAATATCTAGTTTGCTTATAATCCCTGATTGGGCCTGGTTTTTCTCTTGGACCACTTGGGTATGCTTAAAACATTGCCAGTTGTGTCAGCTCATCTAAATCCTAAGTATTTAACACAGAAAAGGCTATGTCCAGTAATTGGGTCACAGGATTGTGAGACCTTATATACAAATCTATCAGGCTTTTTGAGAACACTGGTCTCCCTGGGGTGCTAGTTTCTGATGGAAACGGGTTGGAGGAATCTCCATGTCCCTGAGAGACAGATAGGCTTTTAATGACAGGATCATCAAGAATTTCATTTTTTTCCCTTGAACCCCCTTTTAAAGCACTACAGTGTTGTGAGCCTTTACAGAGATAAAGAGCCATAAAAGCCTGAACATAAGGAATCTCATACCACTTTCCCTGCCTTTTGAAAAAAAAGAAAAGATCTAACTGACGAATTTAGACTGCCATGTTACACACATCTCTTGCCATTCTCTAGTTACTGGACTGAAACATTAATGCAATATAGTAAAGACAGGAAGACAAGTGTGATGCCCTTGGGGCTCCAACTAATGACTCGCATGCGTCATTATGAAGAGAGAGAAGTGCTCTCTTTAGCAGCACATATACTAAAATTGAAGAACGAGAGAAGACCAGGTATGGAGCCCTTCAGAGGGTGACCCCCACAGAAGTATGCAAACATGTTGAGACTCAGTTGTACTACCAGATATGTCTGGAGAAGCAAGCACTATGGGTTCTTTCTTATTAAGTTTTCCTAAGAAAGCTCCATACCTTGTGGCCCAGTATGACTCTTTTAGTGTCCTAATGGCACGTTCACTGAGATCTGTAACATTGGCTCATAGATTACTTTAGAAGGAAGGGTGGAGCTGTTCAAGGGCTTCCTTAGAAACTTCCGTAAGATCAATGTGGAGCTCCCTACCTGGGGACTTCTTATTGTTTGAGCCTAGATGTCCCTGCAAAGCCTCATGTGGACATAGGTGGGATATTTTCAGAGGTGGCTGGAGCTAATGTAGTGCAGGAATTAGGTTAATTGCTAAATCAGTACACTGGTTGATTTGGTACCACCTTGACCCCAGTAGCCTGGATACAACATGAGAGACAGAAAGAGTATCTTGTCTCTTGCCTGATTGTTTTTGCTTTCTTCTGCTTGCCCAGAACTGATTCTCTTCTGTGATGCCCCTCTGCTAAGCCACCCTGCCTTGGAGCCAGCCAATTATGGGCTGAAACCTCTACAAATTGTGAAGTAAACAAATCTTTCTTCCTTTAATTTGGGGTGTCTGTATGTTGTCTCAGCAACAAGAAAAATAACTAAGATAGGACTCCCTTTGCCACTTGAGAAACAATATTTTACTGACCCTGTGTTCTGCTCAGGCTATCAGGCATATATTTTAAAATTACTGTACCTGGATTTCTGGTAGAATAAATGAGATGGTAGAACTGGATGGAAAACTTAAGCAAGTAGGCTGTGAAGCTTAGAAATGTAAAAGAAAATAAATAGCCCACCCAGGTTAAGAACCAATTCAAGTAGCTAAAACAAGCTTAGAGATGCAAAGGTAAATAAATACAAGAACAAAGGATAAAAGATTGGAATAAAAATAGATAAGAACTGTATTCTCAGAAAGAAGATTCTACCTACAATAAATTAAGTCCCTGATTTAGGAATGAATTCCATTCCCAGAGAATGTTTATAAGTCAGATTTGTTCCTGTCTGAAAAAGTGTGTCTTGTACACCTTGTACCATATAAAACATAAATACCACGTGTAGTAGTTTGGCTCAGTGGTTCTGCCATCTGCCTCACAACCCCAAGGGCCTGAGTTTTATCCCTGGTACCAAAAAAAAAATTTAAAAAAAGGTACTAATTCCACTGTACAATAAACACACAGTGACACTGACAAAACTCTGGCAGTGGCCAGCAGGCACTTGATCTGCTTCCTCTACATGAGCTACTTCATTCATATCTGTGAATGTTCCTAAAGTGAGCCTGTTTGCAACTCCAGTGTTCCTAAATCAGGGACTAATTTGTGATGCAAAAGAGGAGGTCCTCAGATTTGTTTTGTTTTGTTTTGTCTTTAATGTGGAGAATGAGAATCACTCCTACATTTCCAGGAGCATTCCCAAATGGGATGGCTGATGGCCTCTCAATTTATATTTGGTTATAGGCAAGTAAGGTATAGGGATTGATTGCTTAGTGGTCACCTATCACAGATGGCTCTACAGATATAAATGATCAACTGAGACTCAGACATTTAACCCAGATCTTTGAAATGTAAGGTTTAAAGGAAACTAGGATCTCAGAAGGAACTCATAATTTCCACTGTAATTTCCTCAAAATTCAGGAACATAGTAGAGAGTGGTTGCCCCTTCTTTATTAGGGGGTGGCCTATATTCCATACTGCCTGGAAAGTTCATGTAGTGTTCAGTGCCCTAGTTCACTGTCTATTCTAATTTTTATCAGTTTGGCTGGTCACCCCACTCTTGCGGGCTCTTCCACTAGCTAGCTGCCTTACTCCTAAACTAAAACAAAACAAAACAAAACAAAAACAAAAACAAAAAACTATTTTCTACAACGCATGCTCAGACTTCTATTCAAAATCTCCTCTGGGTGGTAGTACAAGTAGCACAACAGGTACACTTCTCCCTTTTGCATCTGCCTGACACCTCAGAGTCATTTTCTTTCCATTATTCTAAGAGAAGCAGAAATAAAGATAACAAAGACCCAGATAATCTCTAATAGCTCCAGGCCAGAGCAAAATCCTGCCAGATCTTTTGGCTTGACCTTCGCTTCCTCTAACCCTAACCCTAAACTTGTTAAAGGTTCATAAATATGGAGTACATCTCATGTGTGTAATTTAATCAGAGTGGCCGCTGGGACAGCCGTGTGGGATGGAAGTCCCTGAAAACTTAGCATCCTGTCATTAATTTCTGTCAATCTTCCCCACAGACTCAATGAGAGACCTGAGTGATACAGATGTCTTTTAAATTCTGAAAGCCAGATTCTTTTGTCTTGTTTCTTATTTCCTGTCATCCCAACACCACATTTTAGTTTCTGTTTGAAGGAACTGCCCAGAACACGTCTGCTTGTTGTCTTCAGTAAATCTAGTTTCTTTTGCTTTTACTGTTGGATACCATTTGCATTTCTTTGCTTGCTGTACACAAGAGCCTGTAATTTGTCTATGGATACATTGCATGTTATCACTGGGGTACTCATCAAAAGCTTTTTCCTTGCTATGATTTCTATTAAACACTCTCCTAAATTCCTCTTTTTGCTTTCAAATACATTGTTGTGGGAAACAAAGAACTTGGGTTCATAAAATATTAACTATTTCTTTGTTTCTCTACCTCAGAGGGGAGCCAGCCATTCAAGAGCAGTCGAACTCTTGATAATGTGCCTCATTATGAAGAGACTTAGATTGGTGGCTCCCAAAGTAAAGATATCCGTTTAGTGCATCCCTTCAGAGGCGCTCTCCTTGTGCATACCCACTGATAGTTACTGCTGTAAGCTGCCAAGGCATTAGAACTTTCAAAGAGACTGCTTCAGTTCTCTTGTTTCTTCTTTTCTGGGACAGTTCTACCTTCAGTGTCTATGGTTACTATTGTCAGTATTCATAGTCTCTAATTTTGTCCATACCAGTACTTTTTCATCTTTCTTTCCTTTTTCATTTTTGGACTTCTTTTTCTTCTCCTCCTGCTCTGTCTCCTCCTCCTCCTCCTTCTTCTTTTTACCTTTGTCTTCTGCATACATAAAATTTATGTGAAAATACCATCCCTTTTTTATAGATTTCAAACACATAATACATTTTTCTTTAGGTATATGCTTTAAAACTTTGATTAAACTATTTTCTTTTCTTCTCTAACCCTTCTTTACATTCCTCCTTCTTTTCTGTTTTCTATTGTGTGTTCCTTGTCCTAGGTCTACCCTATTTATACCAAAGCCACTGAAATGATTTGGGTTAAGTGTGTGTGTGGCTGTGTGTGTTAGTAATACTTTTTATCATGGTTTCTGAAATGTTCTACAAAGCTATCCCTTTTAAGGTGAGGATTTACTATATTCGCATGACAGCTATAAAACTTATGGAGCTTATTAATTCTAAAAGTTGACAAAATACAAAAAGTATAAATTGATTCTTAAAAGCTTATACAAACTCACAGATAAAGAACAATATATTATCACCATAGATGATAATTCATGTTTTTATGTTTATTTTATTTTCATAAGAATAATACTTTCGTAGATCTATGGTATATTCAACATAGGATTTATCTTTATAGTTTTCATACCTATACTAGTTACCACCAGTGTATGCCCTTCAGAAATTATAAGCTATGGGCAATCATGTAAATAAAATGGCATTCATGAAAAAGATAAAATATATAATTTACAAGTCTTCTTCTAAATATAACACACTATGATAACTTTTGATTCTTTGTCTTTTAGAAATAATTGAACTTTCTTAGTCACATATATACTTGCTTTTAGTAATATGCACTAATAAATGCATCTTTCACTAGGTCGTCTGTCCACTTTCTGTGAGTGAACACAGAGGCTGTTCCTAGGAAGGTGCTACTGAAATATCCTGACTGTAGTGGACTTACTGGGTTAGGTGTGTTTCAGTCCTCACTTTTATCAGGAGCCAAACAGGTGCTTTTTAATGTACTTAAGCATACTAGGCTGAGAACAACAGGCTTGTTAAATGGTTGCTTTTCTGAGACTTAATCTGAGCTCCATTAAAGGTAGGAATAGACTTCTAACTGTGGCTTGCACTCTTGTTTCCTGGAGGCATATGTGGATATAATGAACTGGCTTGAATGTTTCTAGGGGTGCATGTTATGTGCCAAACTGTTAGGCTTAGCATTTTCATGTGCAAACTGCCTTGTGTTATTGTTAGAACAACACGGTAAAGCAGAATTTTTAGGTAGCTATTGAGACTCAAAAGTTAAGCAACTTGCATAAATTCAGGAAATGGTTAGAAAGTACACTAGCTAGAAGCTTTTAATCCAGATGGTCACACAAAGTCTAATATGTTTACTACTTGACAGTGTTGAAATAGCAGCCTACAGGACTCCAAGAGGACCACTCAGAATTAAAAGTCTACCTTTGACTTCCCTGTACTTTAAGAAAATAATGGAATTAAATCTCATTCTGAGAACATTATTTCCTATTTTAGAATTCTTTGCCATGTGTGAAAATTATTTAATCTGTTAATCAGAGATTTCTCTATTTAAAAATAATGATAATGATATTTCAAAATACTTCTTGTGGCTGATGTAAATATTAATATAATAATCATAGCCATAGTCAGTTTAAACTAGTATAGAAAGTTTCTGACCAGGTGGTAGATCCACAGTCTATTTTAATCTTTCTACAAAGTCTTCAGTCAACGCTTACTCCCCTACTAGCTCCCATTTTCTAATAACATGACGCTTGCTATAAGTGGCAATATGGCCCCATAGACAACAGTAATAATGTCAGGAATCATGCTTTCAATTTTGATGAACATTTTTCTTCTTCCACAGTATCATTTATTTAACACATAGTGACTACAAGACCAAATGACTTAAATAATTTGTTTTAAAAAATTGTCTTAAACTTCTGTAGGTCAAAATTTCCACACTATCATGTAGATATTATGTAATCTTCATTACTGTTTTGTCAGTTCAACTCTAACGTTATCGATATTATCATGTTGCATTTTTCCAGTTGAGTTTATGCAAGTTAGAAAATAATATAGAAATTTCCAAAGATAAAACTTTTATATCCCAGGAATACAAGAATGATTGAATGTCTAAAAGGAATAACAAAAAGAAAAATTACCAAAAAACAGTGTAGCAAGACAAACATCATACTAAAATATAACTTTGAATGTTAGCTCTGTCTCCTACTTTAAATCTGAATCAAGTAAATTAATTTCCGTATGTGCTTAAATTTACTAAATAATAACATACAAGATAGGGAGAGAGAGTAGGAACTGAGTAGATAACACTTGTAATATCTATGATTGATCAATATAAGTTAATTTCTTCAATTAAATTTTAATTTTAATCATTAGTAATCACAGGAATTTCTAGAAGTAAAATACTAAGATATGATAATCAGAGTGCTAGCTTATTCATATTATTAATGTCAAAGCTTCTGAATAAGTTTGTAATATATTCCTAGTTATTACTGAAATTTAAAGAATCACATCTATAATATGCTAAATATTGAATTGATATTTCTTATGACTTGTACCTAGATTTCTCCCCAAATCCTCACATACTCATAGGTAGGATATTGGAGGTAGCTGGATCTAGGTTATGTTAAAAGTTTGTGAGCATGGATTAAGGATGTAAAAACTAAATTACTCCACTGATTGGTTTTGCATAGTTCTTTGTGTGGACAAGAGGAAGACCTTTGGTGCAGGTGGCACCACTCACAAGCTTATAGTGTAGCTGGGACAGAAAAAAGAAGGGAGGCTTGCTGATGGGGCTTCAGTGCTTCACTTTTTCCTGCCTGCCTTGCCATGCACTGTTTCTCCTCCGTGATGCCCCTCTGCCTTACCACGCTGCCTTGGAGCCAGCTTACTATGGATTGAAACCTTTACAAACTTTAAACCAAAATACACCTTTGCTCCTTTAACTCTGAGTGTCAGGCATTTTGTTTCAGCAATTAGAGATATAACTAAAATAGTATGATTAGAATAAAATTTTAGGGCTGGGGATATAGCTCAGTGGTGCCATGCCTGTCTGGCAAGGTCCTGGGTTCAATCCTGGTATGGAAAAAAAGATTACAATTTTAAAATTATACTAGTACTATGTTACATTATCTGTAAGATATCCATGCCAGATTGAATAGTTTCCTTTCTAAATTATGAGAAGTAATTTCCCTAAGAAAAAGCAGTAAACATGGATGTGAAATACCCAGGGAGAATGAGATGAAGACAGAGGCCGAGGTTGAATTTATGAGTTTACAAGCCAAAGAATACTAGGATTTGCTGTTGATTACCTGGTTCTGGACCTAAGAGACAGGCAAGAAACATATCCTCCTTCATAGTCTCCAATGGTTCCTACCCTGATTCTACATTTATTTAAGAATCAAGAGTATGTAGTTTTAGAAACACCACCGTATGATACTTTGTTGCAGCAAGTATAGGAGGCAAACACACACACACACACACACACACACACACACACACACACACACTTGTTGCTGCTATTAAAACATGGAAAATGTGAGTTTTCTGAGTTTTATTTGTAACCCAGTTATTCTCTTACTGTACAAATTTGCTTTCTAATTAAGCAAATTATCATATATATTCAAAACTATGTTTTGAGGTTAATCCTGTCAGCATACTGGATTTGAATGGACACCAAAAGGGAAAAGATAAGAATACATATTATTTATTCATTTACAATGTGTTCCACATTTAAGAAAAATTGTCCTTTCCATAACAAACTAAAAAGTGTACTCGATCATTTATCTAAATGATTTCAATTTTTGACACTTGTCAAGTGATTGCTCTTGATAAGCTCATATTCAATAAGAAATAATATTTAATATGCCACTTGAAATGATTTAACTTGGAAATTTTTGTTTTGCTAGAATTTATGTGAATAAAGTTATAGAAGCCAACATTGGAAGAAAATGCCTACCTAAAATCAGTCTTAAGGCTCTATTGTGAATATAGTTATTTAATTTTGAAAATAAGATTACAAATTTAACTAGTTTTTTAAAGCATAAAATTAAGAAAATAGTGTTTTATACATTTTTGTATAAAAGTAAAATTTTAGCTAAGTCATATTTGGTATTTTGTTATTTGTAGTGGATTGACTACAGATCTCCAAAGACTAGTTCAAATTAGACTCATTCTTACTGAAAGCGATGAGATAATAAATACAATTTCTTAGAATTTTGTAACTGCTACTCAGTTTCATTATTTATCTATACTTACTTTTAAACTGTATAGTAAAGATATTTATGATGGATTTATACTATTTAAATATCTCATTCTTTTATTTTTCTTATTGAAGCATATAAATTCATTAAATTCTAAATAAATCAAATAAAAGATACATGGCTGTACCTTTATCATTTTATTTTATTGCTGTTTTGTGGCTTAGAAATTCCAGGAAAAATAAAACCTTAATTTAACCAATTTTAAACAATGCAAACTCCTAGAAAGCAAAGTTTACTCATCAGAAGTTCTCAATGTAACATAATATGTTAATTTCAGAAACGATTTAGATTTTGATTAAGTATCACAAATTTGAGAAAAAATACTGTGAAGTAAAATAATATCCTATCATAACTAATGAAAGTAGGAAATTCAGGGTATATTGAAGACAAGAGAAAATAGAAAATGAGTTCATTCTGAACACCTTGTGAGGCTGTTGGACGATGATAGGAAAATATATTAACAAATAACATTTTCAAAGCTTTTCAGATCTAGGAAGAAAACTGAGAGACTGAATAAATTAGGTGTTAGCTGAAGGTCATTTTTAACTGTACTAATTTAGAAATATAGTGGAAAAAGAATTTTTCATTTCTTAATGAGACACAATATATGCACAGGAGATATGATTAGATATGGTCTGAGATCTTATTTGGACACCTTCTTCATTAACTTCAATAAAAATGAAATTTTAGAAATGAGATTAATTCAACAAATCAATTGATAATGACTAATTGATGTCAGTTATCATTTATAAAACACTTTGAAAATGGAACATGCCATGAGTGCTAAGTAGTATTGTAAAGATTATAATAATGAAGAATATAGATGATCTATAATAGGAAACATTTCAAAGAACAATTTAAATTATGGGCCTTATAAAAAGATTGCATAGTATTTAGGAAGAGGTTTACATTAATTTTTCAGATTTTTTCCTTGTACAGTTAAAGCTAAATTTTAAATTCTCTCTTTTGCTTCATTGCTAATTTAGTGAGTTTATTGAATAGTATTTTCAAGTCCCTAGAATATACCAGATGTTATTCTGAGCATTTGAAATTTACTAATGAATGAAATAAGAAAATGTTTTTACTTTAGTTGATTCACAGTCAGTTTAAAGAAACAAACTAAAAATATAGTCCAGAAATGAGAATTTCAGAGACAAATTAATAGTAAAAATACATAAGGAAATGAAGGTATTTATGGTGTAGTAAGAGTTCTACATTTGCTAATCTCTTCTGAGTTTGAGTTTAGGCCTTTTAAAGGAGAAAGATCCTATGAAAGAACAAAGAAAAAAAGAAGAGACCAAGAGGGATAAGCTTCTTGAATACAAGAAAAAAACGAATAAAAACAACTGGAACTTGCTAAGGACATAGAGAACACAAAATCAAGTAGTCAAAGATATTTGAACCACATTTTACTCTTTTTTTCACATTCTACTATTAATGGGATGTTATTAGTAGAGATACGTGACTAATTTGATTTTTATAATGTTAGCTGAGTGTAGAATACATAATGTACTTATGAGTTTAGAAAAACCAAAAAAGAGTTAAGAGGTTTTATTTGCTCTTGTCCTTTTTCAAGGGCTTTGAAGTGTATTTTGCATATCATAAAATTCATACATACTAGGCATACAAGTCAATGATTTCTAGAATCTTTAAGAGTTTAACTATCAGTATGAATCAATTTTAGAAAATACGTCATCTCCCAAGACTCCTTATATACATTTAAAATTAATCATACTCTCAGTTTTAGTAATCCATGAAGCTATTTTCTGTATATGCATATTTGCTTTCTGTGAATATTTCATACATGAATTCATAGTATATGTCATAAAAGAGTCAACAGCAGTTCATATCCAGAAAATGGTAACGGAAGTGGGTAGTAAAAGTCTTGTTGGAGATATATTTTGAAGATACAACTGGTAAAACACTGTTAGATTTGATATGAGTTTGATGAGAATATAAATAATATTCAGATTTACAAAAAAAAAGTGATTTTTGTCAATTGTGATTCCTTATAATGATAAAACTCTTCAGGAAGAATGATTTAAGCAGTTTTGTGGCAATTTCAGATTTTCATTAAATATAAAAGTACAGACAGAAAGTATGGAGTAAGTTGTTAGAGAGTCCTGTAGTCAGGTTCCAGTCCCCATGTGCCCAGTGTACAAAGCAGGCCTGAGAAAAAGCATACACTACAGAATCAAGTGAGAGAAAACAGGGCCAGGAGGACCAATGCCTGTGCAACTGACAAAGGCTCTGGCCAGTCCCAGACCCTGACTTTTATTGGCAATCAATTGGGGTAAAGGCAACACGTGGTTTCTATGGAAATTAATGTAAACAAGGCTCACAACAAGACAAAGCATTCTCAAATTGTTAACCAAATAGACAAAACGTATGATCAGAATTAGAATATTGTCCTTCTAGTCTGAAGGTTTTAGTTGTGGGAACAGAATTTTGGTGCAAGTTTCTCCAACCTTGGCATGTAGGCTTCAGCCAGACTCACTCCTGTAAACTCAGTTCTGTTATCTCTTCACAGCCTGCTTGGGGGATAATCAAAATACAGTGCTCTGCATCTCCCCTTCTCTGTTGGAAAACAGCAACTGCATCGGGTCTGGTGATGTGCAGGTCCCAGAGCTGTAGCAGATGAGGGAATCACTCAGATGCAGCCTTCTTGGCATGACTCTCAGCAGGGGTATCTCATCGTGTTGCTTGCAGTGAATCTATCTTGTTGGTCCATGGCAGTACATTTTGGGGTGACAGCCACAGGATCTTTTTTTATTTTCTGTTGAAAAATAAGCATACACTGGCCCCATGTTTTTAATCGTATCAAGCCATTTAACTTTTAATTAGTACATATTTTGACAACAGTGTCTAGTACATGTCTGTAGAACTATCTTTGTATATATTTACTTTCTATAAGTGGATCTAAAAATTTTAAATGAAAGTAACAAGACCTAATTAAACTTGTGGAGGTAGCTGTACCCCTCTTTTTGTTTATGTAATTGTGTTTTTAGGGAATGGTGAGTACGTCCAACAATGGTTTGCCCGCCTGAGTTATTCAATGGACCTACATCACAAGGGACCTATAATGTGTCTCACTAACTGAGCTGTCTGTATTAATGTCCTTATAAAGAGCATCTCCTACTGTGAAAGACAGGGGAGAAAGGGTGTAGTTTCAATCCAGCTGCTTTGAGCTGGTCGATGTAGGGAAGACTGCAGTTAGGGACTCTCTTCAGGCAGCTAATTTAATAGGCCTTAAATAAAAATCATGTTGCAATTATAAACTCTCTATATAAAGCCAACTGGTGGATTTTGGTTGAAAAAATCTAGCACATTTTTTAAACTGCTTTTAAAGGATTAAAATAGTGATTGTAACATGCTGGCTCTGAGACCCTTTTATTAATGGAGGTTATCTGTAAGTTTGATATTTGTCATAATTTTTCTTTTAATTTTACCAGTAAAAGGATTGAAAATTTAATAATTTTAAGTGACAATTTTAGCGAGAACATTTTAAAAGTATTGTTGAGGTCTATAAATTTTACGATACTTTTTTCTTTAATGACCCGTAACAGGAGTGAGTCACCAGTGTAGATGAAAACTGTCAGTAGGGGTCAGTAATTGGAGCCCCTTCTTATACCCAGCTTTATTACTATGATCTTGACTTCATATATCTTTAGATTATACTTTTCTACTGGGTGTTTAATACCAACTTAAGGGGAGACCTGTGTTAATTAAAATTAACCTCTTCCTGTCTATAGAGTTCAATTAGCCTCCACGGGCAACGCTTTGAACCCTGTATAGTGCTTTTCAGCTCCTATCAGTGTCAGCCATCAGGACCATATCATGGCTTTGCTTGACCACGGTGCTTTCTATGAAAGCATGGAAGATTTTTCCCTACAAGTGACACACCTTTGACACACTGTTGATCTTTTTGGTGTCCAACAATCTCCCTGCTAAGGAGGTTGAGTGATTTAACAAATTTGTAGAAAAGGTTCTTCACATCCTGAGTTGTTCGTAGACCTTAGAGGAACAGGGCGAAAATATTGGCTGTCTCCTTCGACCATTTGTCTTTCTAGTCCTGGTCTCTAAACTTCAGTTGTTGAGTTCCCAGAAGAGAAGATCCATAACATTGGCATTGCAATGGAAATAGCGTACTTAATTATAATTTTATCTGGATATCAAGCACTTTAAAATATAAAATATAGTTAAGATTATTTTTTATCAATCATGGTTATTCCAGTAGTTGAATTCCTACAGTGTTAACAGAAAAAAGCTTCAACTCAAGAACCACACATATTTTGGTGTGACAATCATGATGACATTATCTTTGTAACACATATAAAAGTCCACCTTAATATCAAATAGTCATTGTTAAATCCATTCTTTCTCCTCCAAAACCATAAACATTTCTCATCTAAATTTTTACCGTTTGATAGGATGACACCTGAAAAAAATACATCAGCCCATAATATACCTGTCATCAAAAGTAGCTGGAGTATAAGAGAAAGGCAAATACCTGAATCAAAAGAAGATTATTACCAGAAACAACATATTAGAAAATCTGTCCAGGCAGAAAGCATGGATTCATTTAGTACATCAGAAAATTAACAATAATTACCACAATTATATGAAACCTTATTCCCTTTAATTTAACTTGATATCAAAAGCATTTTTCAATAAAACCTTGTTTTTTTCTCACAGAAAATTTAATCTTTTGAAGATGACCAGTGTAAATGTATCATAATGCATATTTAGAACTTAAACCTTTGATGACAACCAATGTAAACATTATAATAACATATTTAAGTAATATTCATTGATGTTTGTCTTTTTATGCCTTTAAATGCAAAGCTTTTATATAACAAACTTGAAATCAACAAGCAAACATGCATATTTCCTTGATAAATCACTTTTGCACACCTCAATGTACCTAGGCCTTTTGATCTTGTATAGATCTCTTTATCATTCTAATAAGACAACATACAAAATCTTTTTACATCAAATCTCTCTTTGGGCTGGGGATTTAGTTCAGTGGTGCCACCTTAACAATAATTACCACAATTATATGAAACCTTATTCCCTTTAATTTAACTTGATATCAAAAGCATTTTTCAATAAAACCTTGTTTTTTTCTCACAGAAAATTTAATCTTTTGAAGATGACCAGTGTAAATGTATCATAATGCATATTTAGAACTTAAACCTTTGATGACAACCAATGTAAACATTATAATAACATATTTAAGTAATATTCATTGATGTTTGTCTTTTTATGCCTTTAAATGCAAAGCTTTTATATAACAAACTTGAAATCAACAAGCAAACATGCATATTTCCTTGATAAATCACTTTTGCACACCTCAATGTACCTAGGCCTTTTGATCTTGTATAGATCTCTTTATCATTCTAATAAGACAACATACAAAATCTTTTTACATCAAATCTCTCTTTGGGCTGGGGATTTAGTTCAGTGGTGCCACCAGCTGCCTTGCAAGTGCAAGGTCCTGAGTTCAATCCCTAGTACCAAAAAAAAAAAAAAAAGTGTATCTCTTCTACTTATAGCTTTCTTACAATTTTTCCTCTGCCTTTCTTACTATGAACCTTCTATAACAAACTTGTCTTCAGCTGTTAAACTTTTAAAGTGTCCCTTTCTTTCATCAACAAAGTACAGAAAAGAACAAGTTAACCCTATAATTACAATTCAAGAATTTGAAATGCATTAGAAATTTTTAAGCACACTAATTAAACATCAACCCAAGTTGAAAGAAAGATACATTTATCAAACAGTTAAAATTTGGAGCCTGATTTTCTTTATAAAAATCTTTTGATGTCTAATAGAGAGCAATTGCAGTTTCACTGGCTTTTTTTTAATTCCAGACTTTTGCATCAGGTTGATAACGCAGAGCTGGCCTTGGCTCTTAAAGCCAGGAGTGCTTTTTTCCTCGCTGTTTTGCTTTATGCTTTTCTAGCTGTTTTCAACCATTACTTATTTTCTCATTTCAGTTCTTTCTAAGCTGCATGCGAGCCCTGCTCCACCCTCTCTGAGTCTGACCACGGCACTTCCCAGTGCAGTAAAGCCAAGCAGTCTTCACGCTTTTGCCTCCACCTCTTTTGCATCTGTGATCTCAGGAGCTCCAGCGGAGGGGGAGACAGCTCGACCTCCTCTAGAGGGGAGGCACTTGGGCTTCCTATAACGATGCCACACTCTTGGAGAGAGACAAGTCTGCCACATGAAAGAGCAGATTTGGCAAGCAGTTGCTCTAAAACCGAAACTAAAGTTTCACCAGCGGCTGATTGCTGTGGAGCAGAAGCTTGAGTGGCTCCCAGGCGTGGTTGTTCTGGCCGCAAAACAGACTGCACAAGACTCCAAGTTGTCAGGGTTCCAGTTCAAATCTCAAGGGGTCTTAGGTGCTATTATAGTTTTTCACACCAGAGGAACTGTTCGGTATTTACACTTGTGTGACTTATTTATTTCACTTTGGATTATATCCTCAATATGTATCCATTTTCCTAGGAATGAATCTAATTTCTCATTCTTTGTGGCTAAGTAGTATTCCATTTTATAGAAAAACCTGCAGGGAAAGTGGAAAGGGTCGGGGAAAGATAATAAGGGAAAAGAAAAAATATGAGAAAACAAAAAGTGGAAATAAAGTGTTTGTAAATGGGGAGGGGAGGTGGGGGTGAAGGGAGGGCAGGGACAAGGCGAAAAAATGAGAACCAAGACCTGTCAAATAAAGGTGCAAGATCCCAAAGATGAATGGAACTGTAGTGTATACCTAAAATGTACCAATAAACTCAATGAGAGAAAAAAAAAAAGTCTCAAGGGAGACAACTTTTCTTCTTTGTTGAGCTATTTGGATTTTTTTGTTTGTTTGTTTTTGTTTTTGTTTTTGGTACCAGAGATTGAACTCAAGATCTGGTATGTGCAAGGCAGGCGGCAGAACCACTGAGCTAAATCCCTGGCCCAGGATGTGATTTTGATATGCTCCCTAAATTCTATATCTAAAGTGCTTGTTTGTGAAAAATTATGATTATATTTAACTATATTTTTGCAGTATTTATTTCTACATTGCAGGCCAACTTGGGCTGACGGTGATTACCTGTTTTAGTCCCAGCTGTCTACCTTTCCTACCATCGCAAATCTGAAGCACATGACTCTTTTTTCTGGGATTTTGTGCTTGTCTTTGACCTTGATGAGAGGACCATTGTGTAGTCGATTATTTTCTTTCTTTTTCTTTTTCCCTTTTTATTCTGAGTAGCTTCACTGAGCAGGTGATATCTCATGGTTCGAGCCCCATGTTTGGTGCCAATTTTTAGAGACCCGTGTAAGTGAGTTTCCAGTCCCTACCTGCCCAGTGTACAGTGCAGGCCTAATAAAAAGAGTACAATAAGAGACAGAACTAAGAGAGAGAAAGCAGGGTGACAGGATGAGCAATGGCTGTGTGACTGACAAAGGCACTAGACAGTCCCAGGCATTGACTTTTATTGGCAATCAATCGGGGTAAAGGCAACATGTGGTTTCTATGGAAATTAATGTAAAGAAGGCTCACAAAGGACAAGGTAAAGCATTATCAAATTAGGAATAAAATAGACAAAACATATTATCATAATTAGATTATTGTCCTTCTAGTCTGAAGGTTTTAGTTGTGGGAACAGAATTTGGGTGTGAGTTTCTCTGACCTTGGCATGTAGGCTTCAGCCAGACCCACTTCTGTAAAGAATCCAATTGTAGGGTGAACTCTTCACAGCCTGCTTTGGGGATAATCAATATTCAGTCCTCTGCTGTACTACATCTAGGAGTTATCAGAGGATGGATATTGAAATTGTAGTATGTATGAGAACACCTAGAAAAACATGGTAAACAAAGGCAGACATAAGGAATGCTGGGGGACTTTTTTAGAATTCTAATATTCTTGCACATATAATTTGCAGAATTCACTGTAAATAAAAATTTAGGCAACATGTCTAGAAACAACTGAAAATTTAAAAAATGTTCAGGTGCCAGTCCTGCATATAAGAAGTCCAAAAATCTTCACCCTGTCCTAGAAATGTAAAAGAGGTGTAAACTAAAATATCTTGATATGCTAAAAATGAGAGACAATGGAATCATTAAAAAGTTCAGTTAAAATGACAAAAGGTAGAAAATGTGAAAAACAAACCAAGACCAAAACCAAGAGTAATAAATAGAAAAAAATGTATGTTAGATATTAATCCAGCTATGGAAATAATCACGTTAATTAAAAAAAAAACACAAATTGTCAGAGTGATTAAAAAAACAAGACTCAGCTATATGTTGTCTATAAGAAATTCACTTTAAATCTAAGGACACATAGAGATGAAAGTAAATGCATAGAGAAGGATATACCATACTAACTCTAGTCAAAATTGAAAGGAGGTAACTATATTAATTTCAAAAACACAGACTTAAGAACAAGAACAGTTATCAGGAATAAAGAAAGACAATAGAGGGCTGACTTGTTCAAGAAAAGATAGAAAACCATAATGTGTGTGTAATTCACAACAGTGTGTCAGAATATGAGAGGTGAAAACTACAAGGAAAAATGCATTAATCTATAGCTATAGTTAGGGACCTTAATAAGCCTGACTCAAGAAGGGAAGAAAATCCTACGTGCTGGGCAGACAGCTGCACTCAGAAGCACCATCACTTTCTTTCAGACAAATCTACAAACTTCTGTACCCAACCACGGAATACACACTCATGCCCAGGTAACATGCCATATCTAGCAGGATAGAACATGTTCTGGAACATAAAACATGTCTAAACCAATTTTAAAGATGGAAATTGTGCAACATCTCTCAGAACAAAAGTAGATATCAGTAACAGAAAGTTAGCTGCAGAACTCAAAAGATCTTTGGCAATGTATTTCCCAATGATACAAGGGTCTAAGAAGAAACCTCATAATCAGTATAAAATATTTTGAACTAAATTAAAATAAAAAACAGTACCAAAACCAAGATCATTTTAATTAATTCAACACTCACTGAATATTTATTCTGCACTGTCCTCACTAAATTCAAGTTTATGCACAACACGCAATACATTTTTCATAATTGTTTCTCTATATGCTTACTATACAGGTATTATCATCTTGTTTGAAATAAACTGTCATATTTTCACGCAAAATATGTCAGGTATTGAACATAGTAGATTACATCCTTATTTCGCAGAGTCCTTGAAATGTTTAATTGATGTTTTGGCTTTCATGCGCATTTTATAAGTGAACTGTGAAGATTATGGAATTCAGGTAATATGGCCAAGGTCATTGAATTAAAAGTAATGGTTCTAAGCTTTTTCCTGAGGCCACTGCGATTCCAAAACTCTAAGCTGTCTTTTTCTTTAATTATTCCAGGTGTGTATCTCATGTATTTTTAATGATGTTTTATGCATCTGGAGAACATATTTGATGCCCTGTGCTGCTTTTGTATGCCCTCAATACTTAATATATTGTTAAGCATATGTTTATTTCTAATTAAACTCTAATTTAATTGAATTAGCCATATGGTCTTTGCTACTTCATCATTAATTTATTTCTGCTTATTGATTTCAATTCAGTAAACAAACATAATCTCTGTTGATATGAACTTTAATAGCTATGGCTTAAATGGTTAAGTCAAATATTGTTTTAATAAAACACTTATGATTCATACATACCAAAAATAGAATCATAATTACTTTTATTCTCTCAAATTACAGGTGGGTAAGAATTTAAGGAAAGTATTAGCACCTACTAATGTTTTAACTGCACTGTATATCAAATGATGGCAAAAATTACAAGTGTACAGTAAATAAATATATAAATAAAAATCTATATTTTCTTTCCCTAGAACTTAGGATTTCATAGATAAAAAAGAACAGTGTGGAATAAATGTAATCTCACTCTGTCCCCGAATGTCAATTTTCCCTCTGTGAGCCTCCAGGTCACAGCCTCTTTTGATGCTTCTCATAGTAACCATTCTGAAAGTTGCAGTGTTTTCTTTTGTTAATTTAATTTTTGTTAGTACATTTTGCATTGTGCAATGATTACATTCTGCTGCGGTGTTTTCACTGCTTCCCTCTATCTTTTCTCTGAATGTCAGTTCAAAGGACTTTTTCTTTAAATGTGACAGAAAGCTGTTCAGTGATCCTTTAGTCATTAAAGCCAAATGGTCAGATATTAGAAATATATCGAAACAAAATGATGTTTGAAGAAAATAAAAATGATTTCTTTAGAAACAAAAAATACAGAATATATTCTCATGCTTAGAAATAATTAGAAAAGTGACAGGGAAAAATCCAAAAATTCCCACTAACTGATTTTTTCCTTTGAATTTTTTGATAATTGGTATAATAGTGACCATGATAATTTTGGTCAAAATGTTAATGATCAGAGAGATACTATTTAGTTTGAAATATGTATTAGCTTTACTTGTTTAGATATAATCTTAAAAATGTAGTAGCAATTTTTGTTTAAAAGATGTCAAAAGCTTTAATATCTGAGGGATAAGCAAATAGCATACATGTGATGTAATAGAGGTGATCATTGTTATATGTTTTAATATGATATTTAATAAGTATTTATATGCAATTCAGAGTAGATACTTTGAATCTCTGTCACTGAAAGCAGTGAGGTTAAATTATGCTACAAATTCTGAGTTAAAATGTTAAGTTACATAAAATCATCTTTCTCTTTTCAACTCAATTGGACTGAATTGATAGGTTTTATGTAACAGCACATAAAGGTAGAGACTATCTGAAATGTAGAACTTGAAAACAAAAGTCTATTAGAGAATTCAATTTAGAGGAAATTGGGGAGGCAAAAATTAGATGGAAAAGAAGTTCTGGAAAATGACAAATGAGATGAATGAAAAATTATAAATTGTTAAATACTTTAATGTAATAACAAAATGATAAAATGTTTTATTATAAAATAGTGAAAAGTATTCCAAATTTAGTCATTATTTGTCCATTTTTTAAGCATTTCTTAATCTTTGGAAAGATGTGAGAGCCATAAGAATATTTATAAAATAGTGATTGCAAATCTCATTTATTCTAAATATGTATATATTTTCAGCTTATTGGGAGAAACCAAGATGCTAAAGTAAATTTTTTTTGAAAACTTACCTTTGCTTCATAATATTCAATAAAAAGCATAGTGATTAACATGTCTTTGAGAAATTTACACCTAGCCCTTACCTCTATACCCAAGATTCCTTGCAACAAATATGCTGACTGACATTTCATATTAAAATATTTCTCAGAAAAACGTGTGTTTTCTTTGTCTCTCTCATCATTTTTAAGAGCAACTTCATCTTTCTTTTTTTCCCCGCTCATTGAGTTTATTGGTACATTTTAGGTATACAGTATAGTTACATTCATCATTGGGATCTTGTACTTTTACATGAAAGATCTTGGTTCTCACTTTTTACCCTTGCCCTGCCCTTCCTTCACCCGCTCCTCTCTTCCCTATTTATAAATACTTTATTTCCATTTTTTCATTTTCTCATATGTTTTTCTTTATCCTTATTATCTTTCCTCTACCCTTCTAACTTCCCCTATACCTTCAGCCCTTTTCTTCCTATTTCACATTTTCAATTATATCATTAGGATCTTATGTACCATTATAGCTTTTCATACAAGAGAAACTTTTTGGTATTTACACATGTGTGACTTACTTATTTCACATAGGATTATATCCTCAACATGTATCCATTTCCCTATGATTGACTCTAATTTCTCATTCTTTATGGCTGAGTAGTATTCCACTTTATAGAAAAAACACATCTTTTTTATCCAGTCTCCAACTGATGGGGAAATGGGCTGTTTCCAAGTTTTAGCTATTATAGACGGTGTCACTATAAACATAGGTGTGCATATATCTCTGTGATATGATTCTTTTAATTCTTTTGGAAAGATGCCCAGTGGAGGGATGGCTGGGCCAAATGGAACCTGTAGTCCCAGCTCTTTGAAGCATCTCCATATTGATTTCCATATTTCTAAAATTCAGGTCAATCAACTCTTGTAGTCTTTGTAACTCTACTCTTTCTCCCACATTCTCTATCTGAGCCATTATGAACATCTGTTGAGTGTGGAAAATTCTTAAATATATATAAAACATAAATCTAAATTAAATGTAAATTAAATATAAATAATTATAAATTAAATATAAAGAACCCACTGACTTTTATCATTTCCCCTGCTCCTAATTGGTCCACCCATTCTTGCTATTTCCCTCTCTCTTACTTTGACATTTTTAGCCCATTGACTAGTGAGAAGTTACAGTATAACTTTTAAAACTTAATCCTTTGGGCTGGGGATTTATCTCATTGGTTCGGCCGCCTGCCTCGCAAGTGCAAGGACCTAAATTTGATCCCCAATACTGAAAAACAAAAAAAACAAACAAACAAAACAATCTTTTAAAAAGGAAAAATGTCAAAAAAGATTCCTACTTTGCACAAAATGCAAGTCAAAATTTTTCTGTATTCAAAAGACCCTTTCATGACTTGATCAATTCATTGTCACACTTTCGACTAAATTGTTTGGTTTCTAATTTAAATTAACAACGATGAAATAAAATAAATCAAGAAAATAAACTGATAATCTGCATAACTCCATAAAGAATATAGCTATGTGAGAATACAAGCCACGCTTTGTATGTTGGCAAATACTTGTAATTTCAGCATTCACGACGCTGAAGCTAGTGTGAGGATAGCCTTGGCTATATCAGGAGGCTCTGTCACAAAAACAAAAACAAAAGCAACAAAAAACCCAACAACAACAAAATTCATGTAAAAGCTGAAATGCTAAACCACAAAAGTTATAAGCGAATAACATTTTATGTAATAGTTATTTTTGTATGAACCAGAGGACAATAATTTACAATTTTATGTAGAGTTTTTAAAATTCATTAAGTTTATTGGTACGTGTTTGATTAAAATATAATGACATTCATCATTGGGAACGTTTAATGTTGCATAATGTATCTTGGTTCTTATTTTTCCCCATCCCCCTCCCTTCAACTCCTCTTCCCCTACCTATTTACAAAGACTTTATTTTTGTCTTTTGCTTTTTTTTCATTTTTTTCCTTTCCCTTCTTTCTTTTCTCCTTTATGTAGGTTTTGATAAGAAGTTTCTACCAACAAACAAAGTGAATAGTTTGGAAGTTTACTTCCGATATTTTAATATAATTTATTTTTCTAAGGATATAAATAAGTGGACTCATATACTCTTTTCTCTTCACCTACTTAAATTACTACCAAACTGTAGTAAATAGAAGTATAATATTGGAATGGCTGCTTTTCATAATGTTTTTTTCTAATAAAATATATTTTTATTTCCTTATATTTTTATTTTCTATCAAAATACTCTAGTAATGCTCTCTTCATCACTGAGGTACTATTGATTTGATGTACTAATCAGAAAAATAAAATTTCTTCTGGTTTTATATGGAGGCTAAACAAAATGTATTACATAAAACAGACACGTTATGTAAGGTTTATTTAACTTCATTATATTAATTTAGTTCTAATAAAATTAGTGTGAAGAGAATACAATATGTCACAAGAATATCAGGAAGAGTAAAACATAATCTTAACATATTTAATCATTCACTTAATTTATTGTGTTCCTGGTCTGGAAAGTTTTATTCTATCCACATTTATTCTCTACAAATTGTGGTGTTGTATATAATTAGTGTCCTACCATTTTTAGCTCACAATGGATCATTTAGAAAAATACAAGGCAGAAAATATTAATAGTGATTATTTACAAAAAATGTGATGGAGCAAAACAGTGAAATGCTCTTCCTTAGCAAATTTATATTTTTAGAGCAAACAGGGAAAGGAGACAAGGGAGAAAGAAAGATGTCTAGGGGAAAGATGAGAGAGAGAGAGAGGGAGAGAGAGAGAGAGAGAGAGAGAGGAGAGAGGGCACCCCTGGGATTTTTCTTGTGAGAGGCTATTATTTGTATTGATTTTTGTTTGCAAGTTCTCTTTTCTGTCTCTCTGCTGGCCCACTATGTAATCCATAAATAATAAATGAAGTGGCAGTGAGTCATTCTTCAACTGCAAGCACAGCAACCATTAATCCACCAACCGAGCACCACATCAGCTCTGTCAGATAATGCAGTTCATTGTGGGATCAAGACCCTAGAATTTAAACTACCTATAGGCCTCAAGATTCTACCTAAACAGACTAAAGAGTACACAGTGAAAGAATTCCTACCCAGAAAATGTTAGTTCTTATAGCTACCTGAACTTTAATTCTTCTTAATTCTTTTGTTTTTGCTTTCTTTGCCCTTTTTGCTATAAGCTTGAATGGTGACTACAGAGTAAGGGCTATAGGGATAAGACATAAGAAATTGTTACATCTGGCCTCTTCCTGGGTGCTTTTTTATGAGAATCAATGCATTTTCTCTGAATTAATTATTTTTGTTTTTACTTCACATAAATTCTTGAAAAATGGAAAGCTTTAGATTGTAAGCTAGGTAACTAAATAAATGGCTAGTATATAGGTCAAATGAGATTAAGAAGGGACTAATGTTAATTAAAAGACATCTTAGAAAGTAACATCAATAATTGAAAATTAATGACAAATAAGTAATATTACTCCAGGGAGTTACAGAGAACCGGAGAGATGTGCAAAAACTATCCTGATTCTGTGAAAGAAACACCATATGTTTTATGATTTTATTAAAATCCTTCCCTGATATTATAACAAACACATGGAAAAGTGTATAAAATCACCACTGTGCACCATAGTGGATTTCAAAATGTGAGCCTAAATATTACTTTACCCAAAGGTTGAGCCAGACAATTACCAGGATCTTCTGGGTACTCAGTTGAGGTCTCACAGAAATGATCTTCATCAAAGGTTGAATTTCATCCACTGTGGCTGATTTCCAAGTTTTTACTTTTTACTTTTCATTCAGCTTTTTGTGTATAATAACATGAAACTCTTTCTGTTATAGCACATGATTGCATAAAAATAATACAATTTGGTTTTGCACTTGACCACTAGGGATTAGCAGTGTTACTTCAAATTTCAGACTATTGTACATAGTGCTGTGATAAGAATTTTTGTGCATGATTCCAGTAAACATGTATGCTGGTTATGAACTATGCATATATCTAGTTTAGTAGGCTTTGGCAAAGAGTTCAGGATATACTGGAGGAGTTCCAATTTGAATTGTTACTAATATTTATGGATTTTAGTTGTTCTACAGTCTTGCAAATAATTAATATTGTCTTTTTCTTTTAGCTATTTTAGTAGATAATACTATCGTGGTTTTGATTTAGAAGTTGATCACACTTGACTATTTGACAAACTGTCTTGTTTTGCAAAATGTCCATCTAGTCTTCTATTCATTTTTCTGTTTTTTTTTTTAACCTTTGCATGGATTTTTAGTTATTTTTTGTGTACTGAATACAATTTAGCTTTTATTTTAAATCATATAATGATGTCTGTGGATGAATCAAAGTTGGGATTTGTTTTATTTTGTTTTGTTTTATGGGTGGTACTGAGAATTGGACTCAAGGCTTTCAAAATGAGCTGCATCTTCAGACATTTAAACAAATGTTTTTACTTTGAGCCAGGCATGGTGGTATATGCTTTAAATTCCAGCTCTTAGGAGGCTGGAGCTGGTTGAACACTTTGAGATCCAGGACAGTGGGTTTGAGACCATCCTGAAATACATAGAGAAACTCTGTCTCAAAACCTTTTTTTTTTTTTTTTTTTTTTTTTTTTAACTTTAAGACAGGTTCGTGTTAAATTGATGAACTGTGTGACATGGACTCCAACCTGCAATCACTTTGTGTGAGCCTCCCAGGGTACTGGGATTAGGGGTTGGTGACACATGACCAGCTCAAAGTACTTGACAATATAATTTGTCTTTTTTGCAATTAATATAATTTTAAGGGATACATCTAAGAGATGTTTTGCCTTTTCTAAGGTTACATATTTGTTCCCTGATATTTTCTTCCAATAGCTATAGTTTTCATATTTAGATCTATAATCCACATGTGATACAGATTTTGAGAAAGTAAGTTATTTAATTACACTAAATCATAAATATCCAGTTTTAGTACAGTATAAAGTTTAATAAATATATAGGGTGACATTCAATGAATAAATCTGTCTGGGTTCAATCAGGAAAGAGACAGCATGCAATAATTTTTATTAGGAAAATTTAATATAGGTGATTATTAACAAGTGGCTAGAATGATGAGTAATTCATAAAGAACATTTTAAAAAGTATAAGGAGAATAGATATAAGAAGCAGCCACTAACACTATGGCTGATATGAGCACCTAAGAAAAGTTCCACAGACATCATCTTTTAGAGACTGAGGTCCAGACCTCGAAGAGAGGATAGGACCATGGCTTATGCAGCAGAGAATGGGTCATGGTAATGCTGCTGAAATTTGCCTCAAACCTAATGCCTAGGGTCTGGGAAAGTTGCTTTAGGGATCTGACTTATTGAAGAACTTCTAGTACAAAACTGACCCTAGAGAGAGAGGAAGTTGCTAGTATATGTTTACTATTTTGTACCTTAGGCTCCTTAATGCTAGAGACCCACCTATACTCAGAAGCTTCATGGGAATAAGCTGCTCAACAAGAAGGAGCTGGGCTCCAGGGAAGCCACATACATTATAGGTGTCCAAGCAGTATACCACAACTAGAAAGCAAGCCCTTTTTCCAAACAGCATCTACACTGAAATCTACTATGAATCCTTTATTACCAGCTTTAAAAAATGGAAAATAGTTTAATGGTGTATATCCATTCTATAGATGATGTAAAAAGATTTACTTTGGAACTGAGAATTAATAAATTGATAACTACAGGGTCAATTTCTAGCTTAAAAATACAGAAAAGTTAAATATCCAGGACTACTCAATCTAATCTTAGTATCAGTGAATATAGCCTAACTTGTGACTTGGTTTGGAAGGTAGATGGATTCCCATCAACAGTGTGGTCCCTGAATAAGGAGAACCAAAAAAAAAAAAAAAAAAAGGCTGGGGATTTAGCTCAGTGGTTCGGTGGCCTACCTTGCAAGCTCAAGGACCAGAGTTCAATCCCAGTACCAAAAGATAAATACATAAATAAACAAATAAATAAATAAGGAGGACCATCATCTTGAAAAAACTAAGCTGTACAACCTCATATATGCCATTGTTGGTATACCAGGAGCTGGGCACAGCTTGCTGGAATATATCATGACTTATTAAAAAGATTCAGCATTCAAAGAATCTGTCATAAAGATGAGAAGTATAAAAAATCACTAAATGGGGTGGGTGCATGACCCCCCAGACTGTGCACCACCAGATCCAGTAAGGACCCAAGGACCCCACAGGAGGTCTCTCCAGCTGCCTGTCCAGGCCCACCTGGTGGGTGTGCGACATCACCGACTAGGAGCCACCAGATCCATTAAGGAAGGTAGCTGCATAGGCGCTCTTGAAATACCCCCACTACCTGTACCTCCCGTTCTCAAACCTCCTGATTGGGCCAGTCCTTGGACCCACTCTGCAGAGGCATATGTGCTCATGAAGGGTAGTTTTCTGAGATCCCAACTTTGAACATCTTTAAAGAAAGGGCAGGGGAAACCTGTAATAGAACTGAGTGGAGTTCAACCCTGTGGGTTGGGAAACTCAAGTTAGGCCTTGTGGACTGAGGTCAGTCTCAGTCATGGGGACCTGCTATTGGCTAGCTGAGATCAGGGGATTCGGTTCTGTATATGGTTGTACATGTGGTATAATATGACAATAGAGACATTTTCTGAAAGAGGCCCTTCAAATTCTTTTTATTTTTTTTTCCTCATTCCACCCTAAAATTTCTTTCTCCTTTCTATCCTCTCTCTCCAACTCAGTCTCTTGCTCCACTATATTATCCCTCATCTCCCTTTTTATTCCTGCTCCTGCCCTAACTCAGACTTCTTCTTTTATTATTTTTCCTTTTTTTGTTTTGTTTTGTTTTTTGGTTTTGGTTTTTTTTTCTTTCTTTCTTTATGTTCTTTTCTCCAGTCATTTTACCTCACTCATGGCTCCGTAGCTTCAAGGGAAGGCAAGCGCCTGTTACTGTTAAGGGGATATATTCTTGTCTTTATTCCTACACTCTGTCTATCCCCTCTGAAGTTAAAAGCTTCATAAAGATTGTGAGGTAATTCTACATCCGCTGGTTTCACTTCACACCTGCTCCAGTTCTTTCACTTATCTACTCCTCTCATCCTAACTCAGTCTAACCCCCCATCCTAAATGGTAAAGATGCTATATTGAAAAGACTATTCACTGCAAACTTATTTTGGGCTGCTTCTTGATATTAATTTAAATCACATGGTTTTAAGGTGATAGATTAATGACTACCACAAGTGGTCAGTTTGCAAGCTGTGCTTGATCCTTTTGGGCTGCTGAATGTATCAACTGGGATAAAGGATTATGATTGAATTAATGAGTTTTTTTCTCTGATATTATGAAAATGAGGATGTCTATAAATCTTTAGAAACTCAAAAGCTAAAATGTAACTATATCAGGAAGATTTAAGTAATACCCAGAAATTAAACCAAGGACAACCCAACAACAAAAATAAAAATGAGAAAACACTTAAGCAAGACACAAAGACATTTCCAGTTCACCAATGGCAAATAGTAAGACAAATGAGGAAGAAAAGTCTGACAGTGAACCAGTAGGACACCCTGGACCCAAAGCACAGGAGGTAACAAAAACAGATCAGTCTCTAGAAAAATTCAAATCAGAAATAATTTCCCAGTTAACCATAGAGATGATGAGCAAAATGGAAGTCATGATTCGAGACTCTAGAACAGAAACTGACAAAAAAATGGATGAGCTCAAGACCATAATAGAAGCCATGAAGACTCAGCATAAGAAAGAAATGGCAAAAATGAATACCCAACAGAGGAAAGAAATGGAATCCATAAAACAGATTCAAGCAGATAACCAGGAGATTAAAAACTCTACTGAAAGTGTACATGACAGAATAAAAGATTGCAAAGATAGAATTTCATATATAGAAGATAGGATTGTAGTCAGTGACCTTGAAAAAAGAGGTCTCTCAAAAACAGTAAGGGATCATGAGAAATCGATCCAACAACTTCTAGATGATGCAAAGAAAAATAAGACAAGACTGATAGGAATTCATGAAATAGCAGGAGAAAATGCAAATGACTTAAAAAAGCTCTTCACAGAATTAAGAGAGAAAACTTCCCAAACAGAAGGGAAGAATTAGACATAGAGATAAGTGAGGCATATAGAACTCCAACTAGCCATGATAAAAAAAATCTACACCTAAACGTATAATAATTAAGATCCCAGAAATCCAACAGAAAAACAAAATACTACAAGCAGTAAGAGAAAAGAAACAAATCACATGCAAAGGAAAGCTCATTAAAATCACAGCAGACTTTTCAACACAAACCCTTAGGTCAAGGAGATCCTGGAGTGAGGTATTCCATGTCCTAAAAGAAAATAACCTCCAACCTAGAATGATGTATCCTGCAAAACTCTCTTTCAAAATACATGGGAAAATAAGTTACTTCCACAACAAAAAACACCTGAGAAATTTCATGAACACCAAACCCGCACTACAAGCAATTCTAAACAATATCCTAGAAAAGGACAATGAAGGTCAAAATACCATGAGGCCTAACAGACCAAATGAAATAGGCAAGGCAAGAAATTAAAAGGAGAGGGGAGAAAAAGTAAAAAGAGTCAACAAAAGGACAATAACATGACAATAATAAGTCAGAATATATCAGTTATAACCATCAATGTTAATGGTCTTAATGCACCAATCAAGAGAAATATACTGGCAGAATAGATTTAGAAGCAAAATCCAACCATATGTTGTATACAAGAAACACACCTACTGCAAAAGGAAGCCCAAAGACTGAAAGTGAAAGGATAGAAAACAATTCTGCATGTGACAGGAGCCCAGAAAAAAGCAGGGGTATCAATCTTATTTGCAGACAAAGCAAATTTCAAACCAAAACTCATTAAGAGAGAAAAAGAAGGCCACTACATCCTTCTAAAGGGAACAATCTGACAGGAAGAATTGACAATCATAAACATATATGCACCAAATATAAATGCTCCCAACTATATAAAACAAATATTAAGTAACATGAAAAACCAAATAAGCACTAACACAATTGTAGTGGGGGATTTAAATACCCCATTATAACAAATTGACAGATCATCTAGGCAGAAAATCAATAATGAAATAATAGAACTGAACCAAGCTTTGGAACACGTGGACTTAATAGATGTTTACAGAGTATTCCACCCCACAAAAATCAGAATATTCATTCTTTTCAGCTGCACATGGATCATTCTCCAAGAGAGACCACACCACATATTGACTCACAGAACAGGTCTGAATAAATGCAAAAGAATTGAAGTCATCCCCTGTATATTATCAGATCATAGTGCAATCAAGCTGGAGATCAATAGCACAAGAAACTGTAGGAACTTCACAAGCACATGGAAACTCAACAACACTCTCCTAAACAATCAATTGATTACAGAGGAAATTAAAGAAGAAATTACACAGTTTTTACAAATAAATGAAAATGCCAATACAACATACAGGAATCTATGGCACATAATGAAAGCAGTTCTACAGGGAAAATTCATACCATTGAATGCCTACACTAGGAAAACAGAGCAGGCTCAGATACACAACCTAATTATGAAACTTAGACTCCTAGAAAAACAAGAGCAAGAAAAACCCAAAGCTTGAACAAGAGAGGAAATTATAAAGATCCAAGCAGAAATCAGTGCAATAGAAACTAAGAAATTGATACAAAAAAATAAATGAAACAAAGAGCTGGTTTTTTTGAAAGAATAAATAAAATTGACAAACCCTTAGCTAATTTTATCAAAAAAAAATGAAAGAAAAGTCTCAGATCCATGCAATCAGGAATGAAAAAGGCAAAGACACAACAGATCCAAAAGAAATCCAGAAGATCATGAATATCTACTTTGAGAACCTGTACTCCAATCATATGGAAAGCACAGAAGAAATGGACAGATTTTTAGATACTTATGAATTACCAAAGTTGAACAAAGAAGAGAAAAATATTTAAAACACTCCAATTACAGTCAGTGAAGTTGAAAATGTAATTAAAAATTTACCAACAAAGAAAAGCCCAGGCCCTGATGGATTCACTGCTCAATTTTACAAGACATTTAGAGAAGAACTACTACCATTACTCTTCAAACTTTTCAATGAAATTGAAAGGGAAACTATAGTTCCAAATTCATTCCTGGAATCAAGTATCACTTTGATTCCCAAACCAGGGAAAGACACAACTAAAAAAGAGAACTACAGGACAATCTTCTTAATTAATATAGATGCAAAAATCCTTAATAAGACACTTACCAAACAGAATACAGAGGATTATCAAGAAGATCATCCATCCTGACCAAGTCAGATTTATTCCAGAGATGCAAGGGTGGTTCAACATATGAAAGTCAATAAATGTAATACATTATATTAACAAAGTCAAGGACAAAAACCATATGATCCTCTCAATAGATGCAGGAAAAGCATTTGATAAAATTCAACACCCATTCATGATAAAAACCCTGCAAAAAATTGGAATAGATGGTCTATACCTCAATTTAATAAAGGCTATCTATGAAAAACCAACAGCCAACATCATATTAAATGGCAACAAAATGAAAACCTTCATGTTATAATCAGGAACAAGACAAGGATGACCATTATCACCACTCCTCTTTGATATAGTTCTGGAAACATTAGCCACAGCAATTAGACAAGAGAAAGAAATTAAAGCAATAAAGATAGGAAAGGAAGAAGTTAAACTGTCATTATTAGCTGATGATATGATACTCTACATTGAAGACCCGAAAAACTCCACCAAAAGACTTCTAGACTTAATTGACAGATTCAGTAGAGTATCTGGATACAAGGTGAACACCCAAAATCAATAACCTTCTTATGCACAAATAACAGACTCACTGAGAGAAAAATACGGGAAAAAATTCCTTTTACAATAGCATAACCCCCCCCCAAAAAAAGAAGAAGTATCTTGGAATCAATCTAACAAAAGAAGCAAAAGGTCTCTACACCAAAAACTACAGCACTCTGAAAAACGAAATTGAAGAGGATATTAAAAAATGGAAAGATATCCCCTGCTCCTGGGTAGGAAGAATCAACATAGTGAAAATGGCCATACTACCAAAACTTCTATATACATTCAATGCGATGCCAATTGAAAAAAAGAATCCAAAAATTTATCTGGAACCATAAGAGACTTAGAATAGCAAAAGCATTCTTAGGCAACAGAAACATGGCACCGGATATAACAATTCCCAATTTGAAACTACACTACAAAGCCACTATGATAAAAACAGCAGGGTACTGGCAAAGAAACAGGCCTGAGGAGCAGTGGAACAGACTGGAAGACACAAAAACAAACCCAGATGTACTCAGCTACCTCATCTTTGACAGAGGAGCTGATCATCCTTAGTGGAGGAAAGATAGCCTCTTTAGTAAATGGTGTTGGAAAAACTGGATGTCAACCTGCCACAGATTAAAATTAGACCCTTATCTTTTGCCATTCACTAAATTAAAATCCAAATGGATTAAAGATCTAAATATTAAAACAAAAACATTAAACTTGATGGAAGGTAAGTTAGGCAGAAATCTGGAAGACATTGGAATGGGAAAAGACTTTATGAACAAATCCTAAGTAGCACGGGAACTAGCAGATAGAATCAACAACTGGGATCTCATCTTATTAAAAAGCTTCTGCACTTCAAAAGAAACCATCAGCAGAACTAAGAGACAACGTACAATGTGGGAAAAAATTTTTACCAGCTGTTCCTCAGACAAAGGACTATTATCAAGAATATATATAAGAACTCAAAACAATCAGCCCTGCAAATATGAAGACCTGATTCAAAAATGGGCATCCGAAATGAACAGACATTTATCAGACAAAGAAGTTAAAGCAGCAAGTAAATATATAAAAAAATGTTCCACATCACTGATCATTCGAGAGATGCAGATGAAAACAACACTGAGATTCCACCTCACCCCACAAAGAATGGGTTCTAACAAGAAATCACACAATAACAAATGTTGGCGGAGTTGTGGGGAGAAAGGAACCCTTCACCATTGTTGAGGGGAGTGCAGACTCGTACAACCACTATGAAAATCAATATGGAGATACCTCAAAGAGCTTGGACTTGAGGTTCCATTTGACCCAGCTATCCCTCTGCTGGGTATCTTTCCAAAAGAACTAAAATCATATCACAGAGAAGTATGCGCACCCATGGTTATAGCGGCACAGTTTGTAATAGCTAAGACTTCGGAACAGCCTATTTGCCCATCAGTTGAAAATTGGATAAAGAAGATGCAGTTTTTCTATAAAATGGAATATTACTCAGCCATAAAGAATGAGAAAATAGATTCATTCATAGGAAAATGGATACATATTGAAGATATACTCCTAAGTGAAATAAATAGGGCACACATGTGTAAATACCAAATAGTTTCTCTGGTGTGAATAATCTGCAATAATAATGAAGATCCTAATAAGATTACTGACATTGAGAAATGGGAAGAAAGGAGCTAAAGGTGTAGGGAAGGTGGGATGGGTAGGGGAAGGGTAAAAAGGGAAAAGAAAAAATTGTGAGATAATGAAACTTTGAAAATAAAATGGCTGTAGATGGGGAGGGGAGCGGGGGTGAAGGGAGGGCAGGGACAAGGGGGAAAAATGAGAACCAAGACTTGTCATGTAGAGGTACAAGATCCGAACAATGAATGTTAACTGTACTGAATCCCTAAAATGTACCAATAAACTCAATTAAAGCTGAAAAAAATTAAAAATATCACTAAATGATAGTAGTAACATGATTTTCTGATTATAATTAGGAGAAAAGCTTAAAATAATTAGTCACAAAATACTGTGAATTCTTTCTGCATAAAAGCATAATGAATTTAAGGAGGAGATCTTATGCTTCAGGTTAAAGACTATTTGTTTCTTATGATATTATGTCTACTCTAGTTTTTTTCTTAGTTTGATAATTTTCTTTGCTAATTCTTTCCTTTACAGTACCTAAATATTAGTACTACTCAATATGATCTCAAGTATATTGTTTTCTTGAAAGTGAAAGTATTTTCTTTTAAAATTCTATTTGTATGACTTCAGTTCTCATCTTTTATTAAATATATATGTGTGTATCTCCAACTCTGATACCGACTTCAAAATTTTGGTCATAAATACTTATTTGTACAACAATTTTAACTAATTTGCATTGCTGGCAACTGAAATTCAACATCATCACAATCTTCTACTAAGTATGTTCCCGACCCAATTCAAAATTCTTATTAATGATGTAATCAGTCATCTAGTTATCAAGCACATTTTCTAGCCCATTTATCCTTAATACATTATCTTAAACTTCTATTACTCTCTAGCCCATAATATTCATTAGATTTTTCAAGATCTATACATTTTCTGTCTATGTTTATTATTGTTATTTTAGGCTCATTCTCATACCTATACACTAAAAAGAGAGGGGAGTAAAAATTACTTGGTGTTTAAAATAAGTTGTTTGTTTTCTGAGGGATAAAAATAGGTTATAGAATATTCTGCAGTCTCTTAACATTAAATGCAAGATATGTGATAAAACATCATTGAATACAGGGTATATTAAAAAGTCTGAACTCAACATTCAGGTTCAGTTTGTAAAAGGCTGTCTTTCTAGGTGTGAGAAGCAGTGGTAAACTCTAAGAAATAGGAAAGGATAAATTCATCATTAGAACCTCACTTGAATGAGACAAAGCAAATACAGGATAGAAAAAGTAAATTGGTCAGATACTATAAGAGAACCTCTCAGTCAAGAAAGAGAGCTACTTATCCTTAGGAAGATTTTGTCAGGGAATTTCTCAGAAAGAGGAAAAATACATCTGCAAAGAGAAGAGGAAATATATTACTGCATTGTTAAAGCAATATCTAAACATTAAATGTTGAACTATACAGTGTAAGTATAGGTCAGTGTAAATCACAGATAAATATTGAATGATAAGTGATGTTTAAAAAGGGGTCTGTAAATGGTTTACTGTTCAGATTTTTCTTTTCTCTAATTTTTTATTGAAGTTTCTGGTATCATAGGAATCTGTACAGAAAAACATTGAAAATGTATGCACCTACAAGAAACTTAATTCCCAGGAGGATAAAAAGCTCTTGAGGTCAAGCATAACTCAAGAAGTCTATGAAGGTGTGGAATCTTTTATTTACTTCTCTGTGAGTTGCCTCCTGAACTTATATAAGAATTATTTATCTTTCTTTTTCAGAAGAGGAGACTGAATGAAGGTTAAGTAACTCTACCAAACTGTAAGAATATTTCAAGAATAGAATACTGATAAGAATTCTAGTATTCCTGGCATATTATGTATAATTTAATGTAACACTTTAGATGATTTCAAATATAATTTGTTACAATGATATAATATTAAATATATTGTCATTTTATTAGTTATCAGCTCTTTTGTTTTTTAGTAAAAAAAATACCTTTATAATCCAAAAATCATGCCTACTCATGTAGATAGTAATAACATTTTAAAAATTGTGTATATTGGTTAACAGTCTATTGATCCCAGGAATAATCGTTCAGCAGATATATTTATTAAATTCATACTATTATCTTGGGTATTGGAATTGAACTTCCTGGTTTGGATTCCTAGCCTTAGAACTTATTGTCTGTATAAATTTAGAGAAATTATTTCATCACTTTTGTCTGTGAAATAGGTGGTACTAATACTTATTTCAGTAGATTATTATGAGTGTTAACTCACTTTTGTGAAGGAGTTAAAACAGTATCATATACATTGTTGTTTAAGGGAATAGTAATTTCATTACAGAAGATGTATTCAGAAAATACCAATGAAAGGAGAAATCAGACTCACTGTGCCATGACTTTTTACTATTATATCAAAAACATACTTTTAGAAATCATCCTAGGACCATGCTCTGAGAATCCCCCTATGAAACAAAGTGCAGAAGAAAATATGATAGGGAAGCAGATGCTAGTTTTGTCAATCAGTTTCAAAAATGGCCAGGAGAATCCATACACGCACCATACAAATGGAGCTAGCTGGATTTCTTTCCTGTTTTTCACTTCACTGCCCTCCAGGCAGAAGAAATACAACTTTCCTGTCCATACAAGAAACTCTTATCAGAGTCATTATGTAAAAAGACCACTAATGGAGACTCATTACTATGAGAATTTAGATGTTAATAAAATCAATGATCACAACTCTTTTGACATGTTATTTTTAAAGATATAAAAGAGCATCTGTAATTTAAATGTAAAAAGTAGTGTGGAGTTAAGCCATTGCCTTTTCAGGTAATGATATGCTTGCATCTTCCCATCTTCCCACCTTAGTCCTACAGTGGGAGTTGGCAGTATTACTTGCTGTACCCTTAAGCTGAGTTGTGTCTGCAGCATTAGAGAGCCAGAAGAAATGCAGAGGAGTTTACAGAATGAGCACCAACATTACACAGAGAGTGCCTTTCAGTGTCTACCTTTTCCTCTCTTCTGCAGCCTGAGATCAGCATCTCTGGCTCAGTAACTTACAACAAGCAATGCAACACACAGTGTTGTCTCAAGGAAGATCATAAAACAGATTAGTCACAGAGCCTATAAATCTGTCACATGTCTGTGTTACTATCCCTCCCTGGTGCTTTCATCAAAAAATTGTATTTAAAAAAATAAAATTTCTTTATATTAGAGCTAGGTTGAGACATCTAACCTGCTCATTTTATGATGGAATAATGATTCCTAGTTGGCAACATTCAAATTAGAACAAGAAAGACATTAGTTTCTGATTTTTTCTTCGTGGATTATAAGTATATTTTTCCTGAATTCCTATTAGGAAAATTTAAATAAAAAACACACTTTGACCACATGAAGGCAAGGTGAGTATAAAATGTGAAACTTGCCACACAACTATTTGCAATAATTTGTGATACCTAATACACAGCCTCACATCTAAACCAGGGAAATTTCAAGGGGGAAAAAAAGCCCTTGTAATTGTTCATTCTTACTGCTTAATTCTAAATATTGGGTTTTGATATTGTATTTTGGTTTTTCTTCATTTATAGAAGCAAAAAAGCTGCACTGTTTTACTTTTCTGTTTCTAAAATCCAATAAAGTCACTCTTTAAGCCTCTTCTAAAACCATTCCACACAAACATGTTGTTTCCCACCTTTGAAAATGCATGGAATCCTTAGATTAGATCAACTCAATAGATGATTCAGCTCTCTTGGCACCATCATTAAAGTTCCTGATCCTTAGGAGGCCTTGTGCAAGAGGTAATGGACACTGAGACAACTTGTCAAAAGAAATTTGCCACTGCAATAGAAACTGTTAGACCAGTATTAACTGAATGAAACCTGTACCCAACAGGAATCTATTTCACTAAAAACAACCACTCAATTTCTTTCAAAGTTTACCAAAAATGTAAAAGTGAGTATTAGTTTCATTACGTAGGTATGTCACAAAAAATGTTCAAGCATAAAATTATTTAATATATATATATATATGCATATATACTATATATTATATATAGATATAGATAGTTATATTATTTATAATATATCTATCTATATCTATATCTATATCTATCTATATATATATATATCTTAGATTGAAAATGAAAATAGAGTAGATACTATTATTTGACTATGAATAAATAAGTCAGCCTTAATATGTAATGTGATTTCTTTATGTTTAAAAGCATCTTCCTTCAAAAAGAATGTGGAAATTTTGTAATTTATACACACATTTAATTAGATTGGTGTTTTGGATATTTGCCCTTTAGTGCCTTAAGGAATAATTAGTGAAAATTGCCCTTGCTCTACAAACAGGTAAAAATATGGACAAAATACAGAAAACAACAATTTTTCTGTTACACAACCCCAGGCAGTGCAACAAAACAATTCTTCAGGGAAGGAAAAAAAAAGTTAAGTTTTACAACAGCCTTGCTTTCTGCTTACGGGTAAATTTGCATACTGTAGTATGGGGAGGATACACCCTAACAACATTTTGTAGGTTTCTCTGAGTAGATAAACCTACAATTGATGTTGATGGAAATTTAATGCAACTTTAATGTTTATGTTAGAGTATTTTTGAGGAAGAGCACAAAAATTTAAACATGTAAAGGTCATTGAGGTTTTAACTAAATAAAAATCAGCATATGCTCTGAATTAAACTCTTCAGTGCCAGGCAAGAAAAACTGGGTGAAAGAACAATTTCTTTAGTATAATGGAAATTTTAAGTTGGGAAGGCCACAAGTAAAAGAATCTATTAAATATCCAAGCCAAAAAGTAAGATCACTAAACTGTTGTATCTTAGGAGTTGATCTTAAACTAGCTTCACCTTAAAATATCGACAGAAAGACAGCTATGATAAGCACTATACCACCAACACCTCTAAATATCGACTGGTATAAAATTGCTCTAGTCTCTCACCAAACAATAACTGGAAAATAAGTAAAATTGACTATAGCTGAAATTTCTGTCAGAATAAAGTCTGTCATATATGAGAAGATATAACAAAGCCAAACAAACTATAGATTAGAACAAATGATATTTTACATACACCTTAAAAAACACAATGATGCTGAGAAGGCAGAAACCATGATTCATATAAAAAAGAAATCCCATAAGAAAAAAAGTTACTTTCGATGGCAAGAACAATGGCAATATCAGAGACTGATAAAAGACTCAGTGTAATTTATGTAATGAAGTTCCCCTAAATGGGATTAATAGCAAATTAAACCCTAAAGATGCAATCCCTGTTGAACTTGAAAGCACGGCCACATAAAATATTCAAAATGAAGTGAAGAACTAAAACGAACAAACAAAAATTATGAAACAGTGAGAGAAAAGAAACCTCAATGTCTGTGGCACACTATCACATGTGTAATGTCTTAGAAAATGGCAAGGAGTACAGAACATATTTGAAGAACACACATCTCAGCTATTTCACAGTTGATCAAAGTCATAAACTTGGAAATCCATGAAGCAAAGTACAAGTGGTACAAAAAGAAAGAAAAAAATATTCTAAGTCACCACATCATGATTAACTTCTTGAGATTAAGTAATAAAGCAGCAAAGAAAACCTACAGAGATTCTTTCAAAATGAACTGAAGAACAAAGATAAAAATTCCTATAAATTTCTCTTTCAAATGATAAAGCTTTAAAACATTGGAAGAACTGTGAACTTAGATTTGTCAAATCAGCAAATTGAAAGCTGAAGACAAAGCAGTAGGATAAACAAAAGCTGACTAATCTATCTTTCAGAAGACTTGACCTATAAGAAAATTTAAAGAGCTCTCCCACCTGGGGCTACCATTGCTCCAGCACCAGGAAGGTAGTTGTGTGGGTGCCCCTGAACCCCCATAACTCCCCTTACCTCTACCACACTACCCCACGCAGACTCTCAGACCACCAGATTGTGCCAGTCCTTGGACCCACTCTGCAGAGGCAGAGGTGGTCATAAAGAGTATTTTTCTGAGTTCCCAACTTTGAACATCTCTAAAGAAAGGGCGTGGGAAACCTGTAGTAGAATAGGGTGGAATGCAACGATTCAGAAGGTAGGGGAACTCAATCTGGGCCTTGCAGCCCATGGACAGTCTGCATCATGGGGTTCAGCCATCAGCTAACTGTGATCAGGGGTCTTGCATCCTAGCTCTGTCTGAGCCATTAAATGGTAAATATACTATATTGAAAAGTTTGTTTACTGCAGACATGTTCTGGATTGCTTCTTGATTTCAATTTAATTCAAATAGTTTAAGGGTGATAGATTATTGACTACCACAGGTGGTCAGTTTCCAAGTTGTGCTTGATCTTAATGTGTTGCTGATTGTATCAGTTGGGATAAAGGATTGTGGCTGATTCGATGAGCTGTTTTCTCTGGTGTTATGAAGATGAGAATGTCTGTGGGTCGATAGAGACCCAGAAGCTAGGTGCAACTATATCAGGGAGATTTGGGTAATAACCCAGAGGTTAAACCAAGGATAGCCCAAAAACAAAAATAAAAATGCGAAAACACTTAAGCAAGACACAAAGACAGACTTTCAGTTAACCAATGGCAAACAGTAGGGCAAATGAGGATGAAAAGGACAATAGTGAACCACCAGGACACCCTGAACTCAAAGCACAGGAAGTAACGAAACAGATGAATCAGGCTCTAGAAAATTCAAAACAGAAATTATTTCCCAGATAACCATAGAGATGGTGAGCAAAATGGAAGTAGTGATTCGAGACTCTAGAGCAGAAACTAACAAAAAAATAGATGAGCTCAGGACCATGATAGAAGCCATGAAGGCCCAGCATAAGAAAGAAATGGAAAAAATAAATTGCCAACATAGGGAAGAAATGGAATTCACAAAACAGATTCAAACAGATATCCAGGAGATTAAACACTACATTGAAAGTGTACTCAATAGAATAAAAGAATGCGAAGTTAGACTCTCAGATATAGAAGATAAGATTGCAGTCAGTGACCATGAAGAGAGAGGTCTCTTAAAAACAGTAGGGGTCTTATGTATTATTGCAGATTATTCACACCAGAGAACCTAAAATGTACCAATAAACTCAATTAAGGCTGAAAAAAAGTCAAAACAAAACAAAAAAAACCAACCAAACAAACAAAACAATAGGAGATCATGAGAAATCAATCAAACAACTCCTACATGATGCAAAGAAGAATAACATAAGACTGATAGGAATACATGAAATAGCAGGAGAAAATACAAATGACTTAAAAAGCTCTTCAAACAATTAATGACAGAAAACTTCCCAAACAGGGGAAGAATTTGACATTCAGATAAGTGAGGCATATAGGACCCCAACTACCCACAATCAAAAAAAGTCTACACCTAGACATATAATAATCAAGATCCCAGAAACCCAACAGAAGAACAAAATACTACAAGCAGTAAGAGTAAAGAAACAAATCACATGCAAAGGAAAGCCCATCAGAATCACAGCAGACTTTTCAACACAAACTATTAGGGCAAGGAGAGCCTTGAATGAGATATTTCAAGTACTAAAAGAGAACAACCTCCAACCTAGACTGATGTATCCTGCAAAACTCTCTTTCAAAATGGATGGGGAAATAAGACACTTCCATGACAAAGAACATCTGAGAAACTACATGAATACCAAACCAGCACTACAAGCAATTCTAAACAAGATCCTAGAAAAAGACAATGAAGCCAACAACAGAGCAAATCAAATAGGCAAGGCAAGAAACTAAAAGGAGAAGGTGAAAAAGTAAAAAGAGTCAACAAAAGGCCAATAACATGACAATAACAGGTCAGTACATATCAGTTATAACCAGCAATGTCAATGGCCTCAACTCACCAATCAAGAGAAATAGACTGGCAAAATGGAATAAGAAACAAAAATCCAACAATATGTTGTATTTAAGAAACACACCTAGTGCAAAAAGAAGCCCATAGACTGAAAGTGAAAGGATGGAAAACAATTCTCCATGTGACAGGAGCCCAGAAAAAAAGCAGGAGTGGCAATCTTATTTGTAAGCAAAGCAAATTTCAAACCAAAACTGATTCTAGTATTATTGATGTAGAATAGTACTGTATCATACCTCTGTGAATGTAAAATATCTTGTACCTGCTTTGTGATACATAGTAGTGACCATGCTTTATCAGAGCTATATTTAATGATATTACTCTAGAATGTTTTCTTTCCAGATGTGATTAAGATGCTAATAAAAAAAATGGTGCCAGGTACCACAACAGCAACAGAACTTTGCTGTTTTCTGGATATCATTCTTTTCTTTGGTTTTGGTTTTTTGTTTTTTTTTTGATGGAGTGTGCTGAATATCTATAATTTTGTTTAGATGACTGTAGAACCTGGAAAAGCTGTTGTTGCTATTGATGCATTGCATACTGCTATTATTGGTCTTTTTATATAAATATATATATATAAATTGAATTTTTGGAAACTTTAATGATGTTGTCAACTTTGGAAAAAGTTATCCAAATTTACTTTGTTGAGTTGGCATTGTAGAGAAATGTACAGCCATATTGGTGTAGAAATGTTAATTTTATTTATTTTTTCCCATTTGTACAGGGGTAATGCAATGTATTAAATATGTAAGGTCATATCTATGTGGGTTTGATTACAGAAACTAATAAAGTATTCTCTAAATAATGAAAAAAAAAGAATAAGACTACAAGAGCAAGAAGCAATTTAAGTATTTTAAGGGACCATTTTCATCTTTAGAATTAAAGATTATTTTAATCTTACATCATTGCCTTTTCTCTTTTACTTTCCTCTTTAGCTTTATTTTAGGATTCCCTATTTTCAAAGTTCATACAGAGATTTCTTTAACTGAAATACCAAATATTTTCTCTGGTGTGAAAAACTATAATAGTATACAGGATCCTAATAGATAATTAATAATGTGAAATAGGAAGTAAAGGGCTAAAGGTGTAGGGGAAGTGGGAAGGGTGGGGGAAAGGTAATAAGGTAGAGGAAAATTATGAAAAATTAAAAAAATGGAAATGAAGTGTAGGTAAATGGGGAAGGGAGGAGGGGGTGAAGAAGGGCAGGGACAAGGGGAAAAAAATGAGAATCAAGACCTATCATGTAAAGGTACAGGATCCAAGTAATGAATGTAACTATATTGTGTACCTAGATTGTACCAATAAACTCAATAAAAAGAAAAAAAAAATAAAATTTAAAGAAAGTTTTACAAGCTAGAGGAACACAATACCTGTTGGAAACTAATCCATACAATTAGATTAGAACAATGAAAATAATAATGTATAAAAACTAAATCATTTTCTATATGTTAATATCAATTAAAGGATAATTATTTAAAGAAAATATAGCAGTTTTTGTGGTTTATAACACAAAGAGATAAAATATATGACAACATTAGAACAAATGGCTGGAGTAATGCACCTGTATTTTTGCAGTTCTTTCATGTGAATGCTTATATTTTTTGGGACTAGGCTGTGAAAAATATATATACACATACATATTATAAACCCTAGATTACACAGTGTACAATATTTTAAAACAAAATTTTTTGAAATATCCAGTAGCAAATATAAAATATCATACTAGCAAAACAAATTCACCAAAAACCAACAAGGCAGTGAAGAACATAGAAGAGTTTTTAAAAAGCCAATGTGCTAGCGATAAACTGAAATATATGGGAAATTACCTTAAATATAAATCGTTTGAGTTAGACTTTCACAATGAAAAAAATACATGAGATACACTTATATTCTGTTCAAATAAGTTTATTTTCTATAAAATGAAATATACTGGTTATGTGGAAGAGAGGAAGGATTTAGCAATCAAACAGGCACTTTTTCTGATTATATTACTTTTGCTTTCATTTGAAAAATTGACCAAGTATAGATCTAATATGGTTTCCATATGGCCAATCCCTTGTTTTCTTTTGGTGTTAAGGGTGCCTGAGAATCTGTCTTCAATCTGGTTGAGTCATCATCTCCGTAATCTAAAGATGGGATCTATGGTTTCCCAGAAGAAAGATATAGAGCATTTGCCTTTCACTTGTTTTTGTTTATTTTGTTTTGTTTATTTTGTTTCATTTTGTTTATTGTTACATAAACAAAAAGCAGACAAGCTTTGGCAATCAGGAAGGCATATTTTTTGTGTTTTGTCTCTACTTTGATAGTGTTCAAAATCATAAAAGAAAATGGTAACTTTCATGAATTCCATTTCTATAAGTGAAAAAATTTTGTCATTGTATGAAAGGAAATATCTCCTAATTATGGAGTATTTTAATACCTTGGACTAAAGTGTTATTTTTTAATTAAAAAGTGCTATTTCATTGATTTACAAAAGCAAAAATTTTACATGCATTATCAAATGTAAAGGAAGAGAAATATTACCAGTCAAGAGATAAGAATGTTCTAAATAAATGTCATCTTCTTGTACTGTTTTATTAACTAGACAAGCTAATCTTCCTCCCATACAAAGTTAACAATCAAGAAAAATGTAAATTTCTGTTCAGTAAAATATGACTTAAGATTTTAAAATTCTTTCCACCACCAAGAGGCTTTATATTATGTAATATGTTGATTTAAATTTCCATGACCATTACCTATATTTGTAATTTTGCATGAAATTAAGAGCTAAAAAATGATTAATTATGAATACTTTGATTTAAGTAAGATTGAACATTACATTGGTTAATAAGAATTTCAT
>NW_022900930.1:26261824-26324501 GCF_012274545.1 Fukomys damarensis
TGTCTGTCTACATTACATAGATTTTCCCTTATGAAAAATAAATATATACTTTTGATTAAATTGTAAAATAAAAAATATAAAATATTTATAAAGTAGCTATATCTCTGCATAATTTAAATAAATGTTATTTTTAAAATTTTTGCTACTCTGATAAAACTGGAATGTAAATACTATGGATTATTGCTATCTGCACTTCTTTAACATCTTTCTCTTTTCATGAGCTTTGCTGGACTCTAAAATGCTTATGTATTAGAGATCGTTGTTTATTACCAAGATTCTAGCAAAATAAAAGCTATTTTGTGTAAAAGTTAATATGAGTAAGACTATATTAGGAGCTTCATGTACATGAGTATGTGTGCAAAATAAAGGATATAATTTTTATTCCAAAATAATTTTGTTTAAAGATAATTGTCTTATTGTTGCAAATGTGAAAGAAGAGTGAAAAGAAAATCTGAATTGAAGTGAAAGTTTGTGGAAGTTTGCTGAAAGAGGCAACTCCTTTTCCCTCAGTTTATAATAATGACAAATAAAGACTAAAAATACTTAATAGAGTAGGCTAAATTTTAGCAAGGTTGTTCATTTTTGATAGGTATGCTCATTAAAAAAGAGTATATGAATGCTTTATGTTATTTTCACATTATAATACTGAAAGATTATGATTTGTGTTATCTCTGTTAAAATGATGAGTCTTTTAATATCTAGCCTGTTCATAAGAAAAGATGGTGAAACTCATTCTGTTCTTTCTCTGTAATCCTTTCACTGACCAAGATTTTACACCACATTTGAGGAACTTGTTGTGCTTTCTGCTGGCTGTTTTATATCCTTGATTATTTAAAAATTTAAAAATCATGTAAAATACTCTCACTTTGGAAAGAATTAAGATTATTATTATTATGGTGCTTTCTTATATCTGTCATTTTAAATTATTATGCTGTCTTTCACAGACATACCTAGCAAGCTACAATTTTCAATTATTTTCAGGAATGTACTCTATTATTAAGTCAGATTAACCACAGCCCTATACTAATTTTTGTGATTCTGCCTTCCTAAAATAATTCTAACATTAAAAAGCAAAGCAATCATTTATATATTTTACCTGTCTTTAAATATTTCTAGGTGGATATGTTCATGCAGTATAAGAAAGAGAAATTCTAGAAATAATAAAATAGTTTTATTATATGATCCATATTTCATACTTAGCTCAGCAATCAAGTGGCTTCATAAAAAAGAGTGACATATTAAAGGAGAAACTCCTCCTTCCTTACATTAATAATAATAAAATAGTTTTATTATATGACACATATTTCATACTTAGCTCAGCAATCAAGTGGCTTCATAAAAAAGAGTGACATATTAAAGGAGAAAATCCTCCTTTCCTTACATTTATTTTTTTTTTTTTTTTTTTTTTTTTTTTTTTTTTTTTTTTTTTTTTTTTTTTTTAAATGGTCTCGCTCTAACTCACGCTGGGCTCGAACTCACTGTGTAGCCTAGGCTGCCCTTAAACTCACAGAACCTCTTGCCTCAGCCTCCCAAGTGCTGGGATGACAGGTATACACCACCACTCCCAGCCTCTTACACTAATTTTATTCAGGTTAATTGCCACTCTATGTCTCTGAGGCTATATAAGTAAGGCCTTGGATATTTACTAGTACCCTTGTATTCATAAAATGTTTCTTGTTCTTTCCAGAAAATATTAACAAGTTCTTTTTAAACTAATCATTATGGTACCCATCATCAGTAATTTTATTTTCTTCATTCTTGATGTTTTCGGTTAGTACTACAGATCACACTTAGCCATCCAGTGTTATCAGCTGTGGGTGATTTCTGTTCTCTCCCACTTTCTGTAAGTCTCTACTGAAAGCAACAGACTAGATATTTATTCCACCATAAAAGGTCAGTTTCAAAATTTCATGGATAGATTAAGAAAGAATCACAGGACAGCACTCCACATGGACATATGACACACTGGCAGTGGACTGAGTCAATGATATCAGAGCTGTTTTTTCAGATGCAAAAAATGTGATAGCCACAGGCTATAAACCTAATATCTAGGTGAACAAAAATCAGTAAAGTGAGAACGAGTGACCTAATATATGATAATAGCTGCTCGATGTTATTTTGAAATTTTGAGGGTTTTTCTCTTGATGGATATTTAAGGAAGTAAGGAAGAAAACTTTTATCGAACTTTTCCACTTTCAATGACAATGTCATTATGCAAGCAAAAGAAGCTTCCACCACCTTTTTAAAAAAATTATAATACAATGTGATACATAAATTGCTCAGTGTTTGAATATTTTGTAATGTTAAAGAATAACTATTTACTTTTGTGTGACAAGCACCATTAAAACATAGTGTTTGGATTTTTGGAATTGAATCAGTGCCTGGAAAGTCCTCCCAGGCAAATAGTTCGCTAATACATTTATAGCTAAAGATGTTCTAGCCTCATAGGTAGTAGAGGACATCATTTCTCTTGGATAAATGATTTAGCGGAGTGTAGAAAGATCCATTAAACCTTATGAGTTATACTGTATATAAAACTTGCTGCATATAAAACATTGACTACTGCCAGCTATATTCCTACAATGAGTAGTACTAATGCATTTTTGAAGTGGTCAAACACATGAGCATACAATCCTAGATTTCTTTTAAAATTGGTAAAGGAAATTACCCTCTTGGTATTAGTCATTCAATACTATGACTTTTGATATGTACAAGTTAAGTCAAAACATCAACACATTCTGATTTACATATGTAAATAATTCAAACCAAAAGCAGTGAGACCAAGCATTTTTGTGGTAAGATAAACTTTTTGGAGATTATTTAAAACCATACAGAGCAGTTTATTATTAAGGAAAAATTTTTAAACTTTGAAATGTGCAAAAGTATAACTCTTATTTGAGGTCACTGCTTAATTAGCTGATGAAATATTACTTCTTTGTATATCTTTGTTTTACTTATTTATTGTTTATTAAGGTATTTTATAGCTCTGTAAAGGTCACAGTCAACTTACTGAAAACAGACAGCAAGAAATGATAAAGCCTATTGTCTGAGAGCAATGTGAATGAATTGTGTCTTGTAGAATGATTTTACAAATGGTTTCTGCCCAAGAGAAAAAAATCAGAACACAGTTATAGCAGCATTGCCTTATGGCACATTAATGACTTTTGCATGCCATTTTACATTTTATTACTCCTATTTTCTTCTGTTTAGTGATCATAAATGCTTGAACTCACACTTTTGAAACAATTTCATCATCTGACTGTTTCCTTTTTTTAAAAAAGTGAACTATATCTTTGACTTGTGATCCCTTAAAATGAAATATTGATGCTCATGATTTTGTTTGTTGATTTAGTATAGACTAATACTTGAAATAAACATGTAATTTGATAGTGCAGTTTAAAAATACAAGAGACATTTAATTAACTAAACATTTAAAATTATACCAAACAGTTTTCAAAAGCCTTTAAAAAAATAAAAAATTGATGTACTCACAAACAAAAATAACCTTACATAAAGCCTAATCCAGAAAGATTATGCTTTTGGGTCTTTCCAGTGTCTCTGGCATTGAGGGAGGAAAATGTTACCTGAAACATCATTAGCTGACTGAATAAGAACTAAAACAAGTCTCCTGGGACCACACAGGAAAGCAGGTCAAATAAACTAAGTCTTAGACTGAGAAATGATTAAGCTAACTCTGCTAATTTAACAACTACCTTTATATTGTTAAGCGTCTAACTTCCTTGGCCATCCCTAGTGTATATGCTTCTCTCTCAAACAGCCAGCCCTGTCTCTGCAGCAGTGATACCAGTTTTATTTTGTCAGACTGAAAGACTATCCATGTGTGTGTAGCCTCCCCCTTTTTTTTTCCTTTTAATTTCTAGTCCTGGGAATTGAACCCAGGGCTTTCATACTGAGCTACATCGTAGAATTTTTTAAAAAATGTTATTTTGTGACAGGGTGTTGCCAAGTGGCTAAATTAACCACACTGGGCTTGATTTGCAATTCTCCTACCTAACTCCCCCAGAGTGCTGGTATTACAGCTATGAAGCACGATGCGTGGCCATGTGGCTTTATTTTAAACTCACTGATGAACTAGAGAGCTGTTACATATAAAATAGTCTACAAAATGAGCAACTCAGACAAAGGCACAATGGGAAAATAACAAAGATTACCTAATCTCACTCCATGGTAGAATTCCCCTGTGGTTCCCCTTTATATAGTAATCCTGTAATATAATAGGGCCAGCTCTTAACTCTTGGCTATGGAACAAAACTAGGTACCAAAAATAGACTCTGGTATTTTCTCAATATACTAAGCTTCTGAGCACAATTGTTCCATGTACACAGATGTAAACAAACATTTGTAACTTCAAAAGAACACAAAAATTCCTGAAGGAGTCCAACCTATGAAAGGCCTATGGATCTAGAATACGTCCTATATCCTTCAATAAAACAAAACTTTCTATATTTTGCAAACACAAACTTGAACTTTATCTCCTCTTTCCCTGACTTGGAACTAAATGACGAACGCCCTGGGTCACAGCACTGTATTCTCTGACCCAGACTCTCCCTTTTCTTGCCTATGGAAAGGAAATGAGAATTGATCTCCTAGGGCAGGAATCTGTATATTCGTTCCATTCATGTGGGCTGAGGCATGATTGTAGTAATCATTTGTGCCCTAGGCCTGAGGATGTTTGGAGAATCGGCCTATCTCTAAAGGGGAAAAATAAATCGAGGTTTTCAAGTTCCAGGTTGTGGTGCCAGTGACAGTAAAAATAAATAATAATCCATTGAAATTGTGATTCTTTTTTTTTCTTTTTGTATATCACCAAATTTTTCATTGGTGTTTATTTTCAGATTTTTTTTCTGTTTGTTTGCTTTGAATCCACTTTCTTCCTCTACTATTCTAGAGACAGGTTAGAGACAGGTTGTAATTTAATCCAGGGTTACAGCATTGAATAGAAAACCCTGAAGATGGTCACAAATACATCGATCATAACAACCCAGCCCACACATCCTGTTAGTGTCTGTTTCATTCTAGCAAAAACTCCTTCGAGTTAAGAGACCATGTATTCCATTATTTTTGTATCTCACAGACTGCCTAAATTGGAAATTGCACACACTAGGCAAATACAAGGCATACAATCAATGAATAATTGATTGGTTCTGTTGCTCTAATACACATCCATATTTGCTTCCGGGAAGTAGTTTAGTTGTTCAAGGATCAAGTTGTAGAATGAATAATTAATCATTTATCAAGTGTCTCCAAAAGGCAAGGTCAAATGTGATAGAAAGGATGGAAGCCATTAGGAGATTGTTGATATGCACACTAATCCATTTCAGAAGTGTCAGTTTGCATTTGTTAGTGGTTAGTCTATTGGGCACTCAGATTGCAGCTTTATCAGAAGATGCACTTTTCAACACCTCATGAGGAGAGATTAAGTAGGAAAAGAATAATATACAACATACTAGGTAAAATCATTTTCTCTGACTTCTTGGAGAATCTCTTATTGTTGCTTACTGTTTTAAAGTGATGATATATTTCTCATCCTTAACAGAGTCTTCTAGTGATCTTGTCATTGGGCAAGATATAAGAAGGCCCTCAGAGTGGAGGTGGGGATCGCTTCTTGGACTTTTGGCTAAGATCAAGTGCAGAGTGGAGGTGGGAAACCTTGATTCATGCTACTCACTAAGCAGGTTGAGGGTGTACTGACTCTCATCACAGAAAAAGGATTTTCAAGATGCCTCAATAAGATACATAAAAGGACTTATTAGGGAGAATTTTAAAAGTAAATATTTGAAGAATTCAGGCTCTCAGAGAAGAAGGAAGACATGTTATAATATGCAGCTGGGAATATTTGTTTTTGGTGGTGGAAAGCTGGGGAAATTGTAAATATATAGAAATTTGGGGCTAGGCTGGCAGGAGGAAAACCATGACGCATACACAGATAGAAAAATACTGGCTGATCATAGTGGTGAAAGGAGGGCCATTTGATTAGGAAAAGACGGGGGCTTTGTCTGTTATATTTTTTAAGATGAGTGATCTAGGGTGTTTTGTCTAAAAACATGTGTCTTAAGCTAAGACTTCTGCTCTGCATTTTATCAACTAAACTAATTCATAGACTCACAGAATCGGTAAGGGATTTTGAGTGTGATGGGCATGGAAAAAAGAAGCATGCAAAAGCCTATGGCATGCGAATTGGATTAACCCTCCTTGGGAAACTGTGTCCTGAAGTTACAATTTGATTAAAAGTAAAATATTTAAGATTTGTTTTTTGTCTCCTTACTACCCAACTTTATACATTCTAGCCCACCTCAGTCTCTTAATATATATTCTACCCTTCTTGTATGATAATAGGAATTTTAGTTAAGTCCAGAGCTCACCAGAAAAGTGCATTGCTATGGATCTAACTTTGTAGCCAAGTGTTTGCAGTAAGCTTTGCTGTGACTAAGTGAAAGTAAACACGTATATAAATGAAGTATACCATTTTTAGGTTGTGTTCTTAAACATAAGGGATGGCCTTTTCTTTTTCTTTTTTTCTCTGTGCACTTTCTCCTGATTGAAATGCAGACTTTTAAATCTTGGATAGGATTTGATGAGAAACACCACAGAAATACGGGAGTGATAAGACAGACAATTGGTCCCTGAATACATTTTTCTAACACAATCTTAGTATTAGCCTTGACTGTCTGTGGAGTGTGACATGGAACAAATGATAACAACAAAAAAATATTCTATTTTGTATAAGACATTTTTGGTAACTGTGGTTCTAAGAAACAAGCAAACTCACATTCTAACCAAGTAGTAGATAAATGAATTTTCAGATCAGCAAGAAAGGACCTTAAATCCCAAAATTTCCCATAACAAATAAGAAGTAGTCCTAAAACTACCATTTTGCAATTTTGAAAGGTGAGTTTTTCTTTTAAAATATTATTTATAGATATTTTAATGTTTTTCATTGAAATACTTAATGCCCATATTAAAATTAGTTAAATTTCATTTCTTCAATATAAAATATCATTAAGCCCTTTATAAACTACATCATGAACACTAAAAAACTCATGGTTCTTTTCTGCATAATGAAACAAAAATTTCTTCATTCATGGAGAGTTCGCTGCTATCAATTTACACACATTTCTTTCCCCCATACCTGATGAGCTCTTTGTTTTCATTTTAGTCAGAGATGTAATGATAGATGGTGTTTTGTGGGGTGCTTGATGAGTCGGGCCGAAGTATCAAAAGCAGTATCAGTAGTTTTAGAAATAGCATAGCCTAATCAGCTAAACTGTGTTCACTAGGTTTATGTTCCCTCAGGGAGTAAATCTACCCTCTCCTGTGTGCTGCTTGGTGGAATTATCATTCAGGAAACCTAAATGCTACAAGAAGATAGTTCCACAATAAGGTCACCTGACTGAAAATGAATTCAGCTTATTTCTTCCTCTGTTCCAGTTGGCTGGTTTGCTCAGTTCACTGCTTCCGAAGTCTGCTTAGAGAAACAAAGGAAAAAGCATTTTTGAATGTAATTAAAGCCATATCGTGGTAACTTTTAATATTAGAAAAAATTACTTGTTTCGGATAATTTTTAACTTTTTTTACTATTATTAATTTAGCCACCCTGATTTAAAAACAACTCTACAAGTCATTTCACTAACAGGCTTGATCGTAAATTTGTTTCTAATGTCTTTATGACCCCAGAAAGAAGAGATGAATTGAGCTGGCTTAATTGGCTGAAACACCGTTGAAATGTAATGTGGGTGATTTAATCAGCCTCTGGCACTAATGGAGTTAAGCACTCTGTCCACTAGGAAACTGTATGGAAACTCACTGAGTTTCTAAGTGGTTGCTTATTGTCCTATCTGAGGCACTTCCTTGAGTAGTTTGCATATGGCCTTGTGTGGTAAGTTAAAGAGGAAAAAGTCTACAGATTATACATTTTGAAAGTGACAGAGTTTCTGTAAAATCAACATTGTAGAATAGGGGAAAGGTTAACTGCATTTTAGCCTTTGTTATGACACACCTTCAGTGAACGCCTACTTCATTTTATTTTAGATCACCTGTTACCATTGACCACATTGAGTTCCCTTTGCACGATATTCTTTAAGTAACAATAAATTGATTAAGCTGGACATTGGCCATTGTAAAGGTGGCAGGGAGAAGAGGAAAAATTTTTAAAGTATCATCCATTACTACTGAATGTGGCATAGTGTTTTCCGTCTAAAGAGTAGGATGCCACGGTAAGTACAGGTTATCTCTAGGCACACCAGACCCACTTCCTTTCCTCTCCCTGACACCCCCTAATCTCATCACTTTTGGTAAGTTGTCTACCCGAGGGTTGTCACTGGATTTGAGCAAGGCTCACACTGTCCTCTACGTATCCATGTGTGTGTGCACTTCAGAGATTCTGCCACGGCCATCTCCTCAATCATTGCCTCGCCCCGCTCCAGCTTCGTACCCAGTGAAGCTGCCCTGATGAGGTCCATCTCCTAATGGGCCGCACCTCCCAAGTAGTATCCTAGCTTTTCTCTTCCTGTGATCCCTTTGGGGCTACGGATTCCAATGCACCGTCTTCTTTAGTAGTTAGAGTCATGTAATAATACATATGGAGCATTTTCTTGGCCAGTACAAATTTATCTCTGGTTAATTGTGTATCTTACCCCAAAACAGAGCTTAGTTGATTTATTTTATATGAAGTAAGACAATTATAACTACATTCCCACACTCTTTTACCCTTTCTGTTTTATTTTACGTAAAGGTCTAATATACCCATTTTAATGTGTTTCAGTCAATAGAAGCTAGTTACCCAGCAAATTTACTTGTCAAAGCAACAATTTTGTCATTCTCCTGACCAAATTATTACTATTTTATAATGCTTTTAAGTGAACTATAAAAATACGTGTGTTTTAATGAAGAGATGATATGTCCTAGCCAATATAGAATGACATTTTCTACTTGGTCAATCCTGCTGCCTGTGTTGTGAGGTCTGCTAAATGTAGATAAAGATTCAGCACACTAGAGGTAAGTGAAGTTTTGGTCATGTCCGATCAAGCAGAACACAGTACAGGAACAGGTACAGTGGCATTATAGAATAGGACAGGTAACATAGAAGGTAAACACGGGGGAGGTGGAATTATAGGAAAATGACTTTAAAATCCAGATACATTTAGGTTTACATTTTTATGGGATTGAGAGATAGATGAGGAATGTGTGAATAAATAGCCTATGCCAAATGAACCATGACGCTTGACTTATTTTGCCATGTTACTTTATAATGTTTAGAGTTGGCTTTATTTTATTTTATTTTAAATTGTGCCTTATTCATGTGGATGCCTGTAATTCTATTACTTGGAACCTGAAACAGTAGGATCACTGTGAGTTCAAGGCTGGCCTGGACTACAGAGTAAGTTCCAGGTCAGCCTGAACAAAGTAACTAGATTCAGTCACTTATATAATAAAGCTGATAAATTTACTAAGAATTTATTTTATGGCAGAAAGTTGTTACACATTTATATGTATAATATAGCATTGACTTTTTATAATTACCCTACATTATAATTCTTATATTTTATATTATGACATAGATACTTTGAGAAATTGAGTTGGAATATTAGAGTCAGTACTGGCAAAAATAGGATTCAAATTCAGTAATGTAGTTCTCTTCAATGTCCAAACACTTATTTACTAAGAAAACTATTTACACATTATTATCAATAGGAAGACTTGATTTATTTTTATCCAGATAATAAATATTATGTAAATACCCAAGCATAAATATTTGAATGGTTTTTATGAAATTTAAATTTTATTGCTTCCTTCAATCCATACACAAGTAGACGTAGCCCGGGGCTTTATATCCCAGGTTAGATCATTGCTGGAGAGACGGCACCTTGACGCAATACACAAACATCATGTATGGTGGTGAATTGTATCTTGCTTTTCCACAGCAAAATGCACAAATAACTGTAATATTATAGATTAAAAGTAACATTAAATCTTGTTTTGAGACAATGAAACAGCAATAGCATGCAGAGGCCCACGTATTTGTGCAAGCAAATATTGCAAAGGATCCCATCAAAGTTTAAGAAAGTCATTCATGTAAGAAGCTCATTTTTGTTTTTATAAGTCAGCCAATGCTTCTGTTCTAATATATTTATATTCTTTTCTTAAATTCCTTTTGAGATTGATTTTACTAAGGCTACAGGAATTGAACATCTGTATTTCCATGTTGAAATTTTATTTATTCTCTATTTAAATCAAGAGCATTATGCTTATAATGATTATATAAAATTACTTTGAATATTAAAATAACTTTTGCAGTAGTTTACTTCAACTCAAATAAACATCATTAAACATCATCTGTGTTGGATGCACTACACAGTTGAAGAAAGCACTATTGCTAATCAAAGCAATTATGCCGTTTCCTCCTTTAAAACTTTATAATAATGAATTTGTAGACTGTGCAGTACATGAGTTGATTCGAGCCCTACCTTGTTTCGAAATTTACAATGTAGCTTTTGACAATAATTTAACCTTAATTCATCAATTTAATATTATGACCTTTAAGGTCATTTCTAACTTAGAAATGTGGCAGCACTGTAAAATAATTGGTGAGGAGATTCTCATTTATTTTTTAATTTGATCACTATTTTTATTTGTAATGCAAAATATTTCACTGATACAGTATAATTCTACATTATATTTTGTAAATCACCTAAAGTAGTTTAAAACTTCAGAAACTAAATCCAAATTTAATCAGTACAAATTTTTCTGTAAAAGCAGTTCTATATTGGGTCAACTCAGCTAAAATTTAGTGTAATTGGACAACCATTATGCTTCTTTTCAAACTAACCCCCATTTATTTTTAAATGAAAAAATTGGCAAAAATAGTGATTTTAACACTTATATGATCCATCACTAATTAAATTTGATGCTTTTGATGTAAAGTGCATTTTAAGAATAATCAGCACAACTTATTAATGATCTTGTGGTCATTGAATTATGCACTAATTTATTAGTATTGAATGAAACAGAATGAAGTTAATATATTTTAAAGCATACATTTCCATCTTCAATTTAAATTACATATAAATATAATTAAAAGTAAAGTATCAGAACTTTTAAATTAACTTTATACTTTTGTGAAACTATATTTTCCAGAGAGAACGTTAAAATTTACTCAGAGAAATAATCTCTGTACAAAATACAATTTCTCAATATACATGATTCAGAAGTTTGCAAAAAAAAGGCATCCACTGGATACAGCTGATCTTCAAGATGTGATTTGTTTCTCATTTCTTATGAGAAATTTGTTTGCTTTTCATTGCCAATCACTAATGTTTAGAATTTTAAAAATAACAATACTTTTTCATTAACACTAATAATTTCCCTCTTCTCTCTTTTTTTGGAAGGATACAAGTATTTCACTTTACAATTCTAACTAATCCTTACTTACTGAAAACATTTTGATAATAATCAGAATATAAGTACAATTCAAATTGTTCATAATATTCATTGCAAAATTAAAGACTAAGATTTTCATATTTTGTTTGTTTTTATCTAATCATTATTACATAGATTTTTTTAGACATAATTTTAAGAACTAACAAATCAAGGATGTAAAAAGGCATAAGTCACTCAGCCATTCAACTATTCAATTCTAAACTATTTTCTCTTATTTCCCCATCCTCCATCACTACTAGTATTACTGTTAAGCTTTATTAGTCTTTAGATATTTAGCTAACTCTATTGTTAAATTATTTTCTGTTATTATGGTATTAGAGTTTTTAATAAATACTGTATTTATTATTAAATACTGCATTTAATAAATACTATAAGTCAAGATTTTCTTTGTTTTTGTGTCTATGTTATGATATAGTTCTTTTTGCTATGGTGGTACAGTAATAGTTTTATTGGTTCTTCTGGTATCTAAATATCCATTTTGGCTTTGATTCTATCACTGTTACTTATTTTGTTGCTATTACCAGGATAGTATAGTGGTTGCTATTAATTGGATTTTACTGTATATCACTATCTGTTTTTTCTTGGTGTCACACATAATTCTTCAGTTAATTTCTAGAGAATTAGATGATGGGCCAATTATTCTACATCATCCTATCACAAATTAACACAAATGGACTTAATGGATATCTACTTTGTGTTACATCCAACAGCAATAGAATATACATTCTTCTCACCAGAACATGGAACATTCTCCAAAATAGTCTGCATACTACCCCCTAATGCACTATTAAGGAAATTCAAAAGAATGAAATAAAATCATGCATATTACTAGAACATAGAGCAAAGTAGAAATCAATGGTAAAAGAAACCACAGAAATTATAAAAGTGAATGACAATTAACATTATTCTCAAATAATTAATAGGTCACAGAAGAAATCATACAGCTAAACAATAATTTCACTACTATATACCTTAAAATATGGGACATGTTGAAAGTAGTCTTAAGAAAGTTTATAGGAAGTTTATAGCTGTGAATTCCCGTGTCAGAAAAACAGAGCAAGCCCAAATAAATAACCTAATCATACACCTCTAGGTCTTAGGAAAAAAGAGTAATTCCAATCCAAAGATAGTACAAGGAATGCAATTATAAAAATCACAGCAGAAATGAATGAATTTGAGAATAAAATAATATAAAGAATTAATATATTGAATTTCAAAAGAATAAATAAAACAGACAAACTCTTAGGAAATTTTAGCAAAAATTGAAATAAATGCACCAAATAAATGACAAACTTTCTATCAACATCAAATTTAATGGGGAAAAACTAAAAGCTTTACCCTAAAATCAGGAACAAGACAAGTGTGTTCACCGTCAGCAGTACTGTTCAATATAGAATTTGAAAAATTAACCGGAACAATTGGGGAAGAGAAAAACAAGTGATGATATAGGAAAGAAAGAAGGCAAATTATTGTCATTATTTGCAGATCACATAATCCTCTATATAAAAGACCCCAAAATTCCACCAAGTGTCCTAGAATTAATGACAAGTTCAGAAACATAACAGTACACAAAATCAACACACAAAAATTAATAGTGTTCTTGTACACCAACACTGAATGCACTGAGAAAGAAAATAGAAAAATACCATTTACAATAGTTTCAAGAAAAATGAAATATTTTAGAATTAGTCAAAGAAAGTAAAAGAGCTCTGCAATTGAAACTGCAGTACTCTGAAAACAGGGATTGAAAAAAATATCACAATATGAAAAGGTAACCCCAGTTCTTTAAGACAGAGTGCCTGAATATTGTCAAAATGGCCATGTTTTCAAAATTGATATATACATTTAATTCAATCTCAATCAAAATGTCAACAGGATTTCTCCCAGAAAATGAGAAAATCATTCTAACTTCCATATCGAACCAAAAAATACTGAGAATAGCAAAAGCAATCTTGGACAACAAGAGCAAAGTAGGACACATCACAATCCCAGATTTCAAGTAATACTACAAAGCTACAGTGACAAAAACAGTGTGGTATTTGAAGAAAAATAGACATGTCGATCAATAGAACAGAATTGGGGATACAGAAATAATCCAGACATGTTCTATTATCTACTCTCTGACAAATACTCTATCTGCTAGAAAATAAAATTGACAAAACTCTTGAAGACAAAGCCATAGGTCATGACTATCTTATCAGAACCCCATTTGCACAAGAAATAACATTAAGAATCAATAAATGGGATTATATGAAATTAAAGCAAAGCAAATAACCAACAAAATAAAGAGACAATCTATAAAATGGGAGAAAATTGCCAGCTATGCCTTGGATAGAAGACTAATATTTAGAATATATAAATAATAACCAAAATATAATAAGCAATAATAAATGAATAAATGAACAGACATTTCTCAGAAGTGAAAGTGACCATAAAGTACATGAAAAACTATTCAATATCACTGGTCATTAGAGAAGTGCACATTAAAATAAAACTGATATTCCATCTTATTCCAGAATAAATGGCTATCATCAAGATATCAAACAAATAAAAAAGCTGGTGAGGGTGTAGGGATATTGTTTAGGACTGGTGGGAATGTAAACTGGGTATAACCACTAGGAATATGAGTAGAGAGATTCATTAAAATTTAAATAAGAAATATTCTATTCAACTCAGGTAATCCCCTTTTGTGTATCTTCTCTTAAGAGATACAGGCATCATATTAAAATTATATATACACATCTAAGTTTTCAGCAGCTTAGAAGTAGCTCACATATCCATCAATAGATGAATGGATATAGGAAATGTATTTACACATAATAGAGAACTTCTGTACCACAAAGAAGGATAATTGGAGTCATTCTTAGAAAAATGCATGAACTGTGAGACTACCCAATAAGGGAAATAAATCATACATACAGGCTTAATTATCTCATTGTTTTCTTCTATAAGAATCCCATAATATAAATGAACTATAAATCAAAATAAAGACAGATAATAGGAAATAGTGAGATAGATCTTTTGCAAATGGAAGAGAGACCAACACATGGAAGAAGGGGGATAGAAGAAGCAAAAGGGAACAATAAAATAATTAAGTTGTTTGAAGTGCATATACCAAATCCTCTTGATAAATGCTATCATTATGTATTTATAAATATACTAAAAATAATAATAAAAAGGAAATAAAATTAATGTCACTTTTGTTATATACTGAAGATCTAAAGTGAGTTTTTCCCAAATGTTTAAAGATGGTTTATGATAAAGCCATTCAATTTAATAAGATTACTATAAAGATACAGCAGAAGAAAAAGTGGTTCTCTGATATAAAAACTTCACTACTTCAAATTGGTTTCATATAATTTTATATAAATGTGTTGGGCAGGATTGTGTAGTACAACCACCTTCCATATTTTGGTACTTTAAAAGAATAAATACATGTTCCTTTTTTGTGCTACATCTTAGCATTGCTGAAGGCTGCTCTTTTTTCTGACAATTATTCTTGAATCTCTGCTGACCAACTCCAAAATTTAAGAAAACAAAACAGAGAGAAAGTGCTGGAAACTAGATAATTCTTGAGACCATAAGGGTAGACAAAATAAATGAAACATAGGTTAAATATCACATTTTATCTAATATGACAATATGAATTATATATATATATATATAGTCTAAAACAAATGTAAATTGCATGTATTGCAAGCATACACTATTTTTTCATTAAGTTTATTGATAGTTTTTAGGTATACAGTAACATTACATTCATAAAAAAATTTTAAAAGCATTGCTATGTAGTTCATATTTATCAGCTTTTTGGTGATATTTAGTGATATTGTGCTTTTTACTAGCCTGTAACAGTAATTTACCTGAAAGCCTCATGATATAAACCAAATAACTGTGCTCTAACAGTTTATAACAGTCATCTTTTACTTGCAGTTTTGTCCTGCACCCCACTGTGGCACTCCTTGAGAAAGATAGAAGAACACCATTATAAGACTATTAGAATATTAAAATATTCTTAAACTCAAGTGTTTCTATCTAGGTTATATATTATTGAAAGGGAGTATAGTTTAGATATGTCTTCTATTTTGCAGTTTACATGAGAACAGCCTCCAATGAAGTAATTTGACATAGTCTCTTAGGGACATTTTGTAACCGTGTCTTCAAGTACCACATCTAGAGTCAGTAAAACATTTTATTGCTTGCCCTGATCCATGAGTGCACTGAGGCTCTGTGCCCAACATAATTTAGTACTATTTCCATACATAGCAGGCACATAGTTTAATGGACATGATGATATACAGTTATGTAGTATAGGTGACATCAGATAGTAATGTTTGAGCCAATAAAGGGAATAGCATTTTAAGAAGAAGAATGAGCAAACTCTAGCTGTAAGAGGAAAAAAAAATTATAAAGGATTTAAAAGCAACATCCATGTTTCCTGGTCCAATAGTCATTCACGAGAGCAACAAAGTCTGTCTGCAACTCTACTGTGAAGATGTGTCTATGGGTTAGAATTATAGCAATTTGTTTAGACAGATGGCATAACACTACGATTTAAGAACGATTTTCCGGGATTATTTTTCTTGAATATCATAAAAGAAATAAATTGAAAAATGAATATTTGTAATCCAGAATAAAAGCATCTCTGCTATATTGTTGATTTTACAGGGAACTTTCTCTTGATCAATTGCAGGATAAAGAGGAAAATAACCATCATTAAACTGTCTATTATCATGATTACTCATGTTATCTTTTACTGTGAATGGCATCTTTCTTAACTATTACTTTTGCAGCTTCTCAGAGTTTGTCTAAACTGCATATATAATACTTTTAAATTCTTTATATGAAGAGCAAGACAAAATTACAAAGTTTATTTTTTCACTTAACTTTTGCAAAGACATTATTCTTTTTATGTTTTAATATATAAAATGTCTTTTGCTATTTTAACTATTTATTTTTACAGGTTTAACTTTACTTTCTATCATAAAATATAATATGAATATAGTAATTTGAAAGAATCATATGTAATATATTTTTTTAAATAAAGCTAGTGGATATTAGTATCTTATATTAAGGCTACTAGTCAGAAGTTTGCCAGTTAAGAGCTGTCATATAATGAGGACTTCATTTTCGCTGCAAATTTGATTTTGAAATAGCTAAATAAAATTTTGTTCTAAAAATAATACCACAACTGAAAGTCCTGCATGATAGCCACTAGAATGACTTGTACTAAAAAGCTTGTTGAGATCTAGCATTAATAAGGCTGTGCAGCAAGCAGGACTCTAATATAAGTAGTGAGAATATCTTGTTCTTTGAGAAAAAGTTGGGAAATTTTCTCCAAAACTAAAGATACACCTGATAGAAAATCTTATCTTTAATACTTATACAAGACAAGTAAATCACATGCACTAACACACAGCACACACACACACACACACGCACGCACATATCCACACATGCATAAAAATTACTGAAGAGAAACTTTATAATAAACTTTATAATAATCCCAAGCTAGAAACTGCCTAGATGTCCATGAAGAGAAGAAAGCATAAGCAGACTGGCATATTTATAAAAGAGGATACTGCTCAACAATTCCACTCATATATTAGTCAGTATGATGAATGTCAGCTGTGTGGAGTATGACAGGAATTGCACATAGGAGTACATATTATAATGTATTTGTATGAATGTAGCAGATACATGAATTTTTTTGATGCTGTAGAAATCATCAGAACAGTAGTTTCTCTGGTGCTTCAAAAGAGGTAGTGATCTTCTGAAATAAAGTAAGAAATGATTTCTCAAGTGATCATAATGCTTTGTATTTTATAACAAACAGTATGTATTAGTCTAAAGCTAACAAATGCACCCTTGGTTTTGTTGTACCTAAATTTATAGTCAAAAGAAATAATTAAATTTACTGAATTAAAATTACTGAATTTTTATTAATGCTATGTTGGCTGAAGTATTTGGTAGAAGTGTATAGGTTTCTGCAATATACTTTTGTTGCAGCAAATACACGATAAATGCATTAGTATGTTCTGAATCATGTAACATCTGTACCATATATCTTAAGGTGGAACCTAAGTGAGCATACAGGTGTTCACTTAAAATTATTTGAATGTTTTCTGTATTATTATAATTTTCCATTACATTAAAAGTTAAAAACAGAGACAGAGCAATTTGTTTAAGCCCTGATAAAATTGCAATAATTTATGAAGAGATTAACAAAATTGTTTAAATCATATTTTATTAATAAAGGAGTAAAGGGAATAGGACAAATAATCCAATGCAATATAGTGGTGTGAGTAAAATTCCCTCCCCCACACACACAAAAAAAAGAAATCAAAAGTTTTTATCTTTTTCTACACAGAATGTAAAGTAGATTCAGGAAAAAATAAAACTTCTCAACTAGGACCATTAAGTAGAAAAACTTAAGTTAGTCTTCATTACTTTTTTAAGAGGTCAACTTTCAATCTCAAGAGAAATTAATAAGAGATTGCCATTGTCTATTAATAAGAAAAATTGTTGCCACTAATCATTCTTTATTATACTTGTGTTATACCATCAATCACCAAGGGTCAGCTACCCAGCTATCAGCCTCTTACCTAGAACTGCACTTACAAATTGAAATCACAATTTAAACTTCATAGTTTTGCTGCATTTTTTTACCATGTCCAGAATCACATGTGCTTGAATGTGTGAGAAACTTATCAACTGAATGTGCTAATATGGAAATAAATTATTAGAATGTGATGCCATAGTATTTACTCAAAACATATTATTTATGCTGGGATACTAATATGTAAATATTAATGCAAAATTAATAGAGTTAAATTATACTAGTTTAATATTTGAGTGTTTATTATGTGCTAGTAAAATACTAGCAGTACTTTCATACACAGAAGTCACAAGAAGATCTAACTTTATCCTTTTATTCAATAATATATCACTTAATATTAATTTTAATGCTTACTTTGATTATTTGGCTTACTTTGGCTTTTGATTTAAAAGTCTTACTGTTTCTAAAGTAAGTCAATAAACACAAAGAAACTGTCAGAAGAAAATAAAATGAAAGAAGTTACTGTACTTTTTTGGCAAAGTCTGTAAGACCTGAGTATAAAGAGAGTAAGAATGAGTGCAAACACAGTGCTGCTTCTGGAGCTAGCTTCCATGAAACTAACTCCATGTGTCAGCCCCATAATGAGTGTGTCACTATAGAAAGTCTTTTGCCATGTAAAAATAATGAAAATAATAGTTTTTTCTATTATTTACAGTATGAAACAAAAATTTTGGGCATTTGTTCTCTTTAATTTCTTACTGATTTAAGATGAATTTATGTGTGAAAAGTAATGAAAGAGAACTAATATTTTATCAATATTAAAGAACTGGGGCCGGGGATTTAGCTCAGCGGTTCGGTGGCCTGCCTCACAAGCGCAAGGACCTGAGTTTGATCCCTGGTACCACAAAAAAAAAAAAAAAAAAAATTAAAGAACTGACTTATTTTTAGAATAAAGACTGCAACTTTATCTCATAAAAAATAAAAATAAAGACACATGTCTTGACAACAGAATTAGTTAATTAAATACAGTCTTGATTATCTTTGGCACTGACTTATAAATGAATTATAGAGTCTCCAATTGTCATAGTAAGACATGTTTTCCATTTATTTCTAGAGTTCAGTAGATCATGACCTTGAGCAAACAAAGATTACTCAATTTCATCATTAGCATAATTCTCAAAGTTTCTCAGAAGACAATGCTACATGAAACCAAGTAATATTTCCAAATTTGTTTATTGTTATTCAATATAGGGTAGATTTGCTTACCATGCATTGAAAAGTTTATATGAAAAATGGGTAGAACAAGATGGCAGCTAAGTAATTTCTCCTGATAGACCCATTGTGTTCAACAGTATTTCATACAGCAAATTACCTGTAGAAAAGCTAGGAAAATTAGCTGAGTTCCCAGAGTTTTGGCTTTTAGTGAAGGAAAAGATGAACTGGAGAAGGCAGGCAAAAGATAGTGGCTGGTGTAGCCCTTCACACTCCAAGTGTCTGGCACATGGTTGCCTTTTATGGAGGGAGAGGAAGCAAGAAAGAATTAATTCTAGGAGTTAGTCTCACAGTCTAGTAAGCACAATGGTGAAACCTAGTGCTGGGCAAAGGTCCATGGTCTCTAAAGTCATCTAGTATCCTTGACTTGAGTCTCTCGGAACTACATTAGGTCAGATAGCAAAAGTACAGCCTACACCACCCGTCCTCAAACTTTAAATGTTAGAACAGTGAGTAGGACTCCACCCAGTGGGAAGCAGGTTACAAAATCTAGAGCAAGGCTGTGTCTCAGAGCCCAGTGCAAGGCACACTGTGGTAAAACCACACATACAGCAGAAACTATAAGCCCTGTATACAGGCCAGAGTGCACAAAAAGAGCACAAGTGAAGACCTGTGTACCTGCAAGCAGACCAAGTTTTGACAACATCAGTTCTATATGAGGAGTGGGACCAGGGCCACTCCACTCCCTACAAAGACTGTAGGCTCTTATAGCTTTGAGACTCAGTTGTGATACAACTTAGCACCAGCTTGATAAGTAAAGAATTGTCTCTAGCACCTACTTTCCTTGCTAAACACAGTTACCACCAAAACTGTACTCATAGACAGAATCTCAAATTATTCCAGGACAGGCAGAGACTTGTGCCCTAGCAGAGCAAATAACAAGTATGAGGAGTTTGCCTTCGTCTAGTACTCAAAATAAGGTGTTGGGAACTGATCGAGCAGTCATCAGTATGAGACAATGCTCAGATAATTTAAAACATCAGTTTCACGAAAACTCAAAATCTTGAAGAAAACAGAGAAACATTTCAATACTCTGACAAAGAAGCTTAACAAAAAGATGGTAGCAATTGGGAAAAAAAAAAAGTTCAAGTAGAAATTCTTGAGCTGAGAATACACTCAGTGAAATTAAGAACATAATAGAAGCCATCAATAGCAGGACAGGTCAAACAATAAAGAATTATTGAATATAAAGGCAGACTGTTTGAATACAAATCTGGAGGTGAAAAAAGAATGAAGATAAATTTAAAGACATTGTGATAACATAGGGATAATATTAGAAGAACAAATACCTGTATTAGTTGGATCTCAAATTAGAGAAAGAAAACTTATCAAACTTAGGGAAAGATAAATATACAAATACAGGAAGTTTAAAGATAACCAGTCAAATTTAATTTAACAAAATCCACCCCAAGATGTGATCACAATTGGCATACAATGTCATCTGGGCATTGAAAGATCAAGAACTTATTTGTCTTCCTGGCATTTTTAAAAATTTCATCTTTCTCACAATTTTAAGCAGGTTACCTGTAATCATTTTCAGCACGAGACAACATCCAGAATTTGCTAGAAGTCTACTCTTGATGTGTTATCACTGTTTCAAGACTGGAGGGCAAGCTCAAGTTGGTTCCAAATACTCCTTTTGTGTGTTTTTTAAAAACAGAAAGGAGAGTGCCTAAGGAGAGTAGAGTCCCTGCAGGCTCTCCCTGATGCCAGGAAAAGTCTGAAAGTCACACACAGTTATGGGCTTATGGTCAGGCAGCAGGATTCTGTAAGCAGAGTCCTTGTGGATGGGCCAGCAATAGGCTTCTATATTACATTTGTAGCCACGAAGCTTTGTCACAGTCAACAAAGATCCCTGAACCCTGGGTTGGAGCTGGAATAGAAGCACGATAGACTGAGGGCACGTGTCTTACCCTAGGACTGGAGCTGCTACAGAGGCTCTATCCACAGGCAGGCTTGGGGATATTACTGTTAGGATGGAATCATTGTTGGGTTTCACCAGCTCAGCATCAAGTTCTAGGGCACAGTCTTGTGCTTACTACCCTTTCTTCCCTTCAGAAAACAGGGTCTTGTACCATATAATGTCGCTCAAGCTTGTCGTAGGTGATAAAGATAGAGACTTAACCACCTGGGCTGATGCTAAGATTGATCATTCCTGAATCTCACAGCTGTATGGCCTTACACAGTCTCAGGGGCAGATTCAGGCCACACTACAGCCGGTGCTGAGACAAATTGAAACAAGAGTTATCAAAGTTTGAAGAGAAAAGAGAGATGTGACCCTTAAGGATGTCAAAATTTGCCTAACAATCAACTTTCTTGTCCTTTTGTTTTTATTCTTATCTTTATGATCATGTTACATTGCTATCATTCCAAAAAATTTTGTTATAATTAAAAGATTTTTTTTGGTAAGCCTCATTATAACAACACAGCAAAAATATAAAATAGACCAAAAATTATAAAGAAAATGAAAGCCATTCCAAGAGTATCTAATCTTTTTTTTTTTTTTTTTTTTTTTTTTTTTTTGTACCAGGGATTGAACTCGGGTCCTTGCACTTGCAAGTCAGGCCACCGAACCACTGAGCTAAATCCCCGGCCCTGGAGTATTTAATCTTAACAACAAAGACTTTGACAGAGGGAGAAAGAAAGAAAGGAACTACAACAAAACTAGAAGACAAGCTATACCATGCTGTAGCAAGACCTTATCTATGTATAACTACCTTGCGTGTAAAGATTAAGTTTTTCAACTCAAAGATGAAGATTGACTGAAAGGATTTCAAAAAGAAAAAGCAAACAACAAATTCCCAAGACTTAACTATATTGTTTATAAGACACTCATTTCCCTTCTAATGACACACGTAGACCTAGAGTGAAGGCAGAGAATCCGACATTGGGTGCAAATGCAGCACATAAGAAATCAGAAGCAGCTGCAGCAATCTCAGATTAAAAATACTTTAAATAAAAAACAGTAAAAAGATAAATATGGTCATTATAGGATAGAGAGGTCATTATGGCAAGCCAGAATAACAGTATTGGAACACTCAAATATATAAGTTTAATAAACATAAGCTGAGCATAGTAATAGTAACAGTAATAGTTAAGAAATTTAACATTTTAGTTACAGCAATGAACAGATTATCATAATAGAAAATCAACATAGAAATAACAGATTAAATTTCTCTCTAAAACAAATGAACCCAACAGACATACAAAACATTTCAATCAGCAGTTGCCAAATATATATATATTTTTCACTATCACATGCAACATTCTCCAGGATAGAAGATATAATAGGATGCAAAACAAGTCTTAACAAATTTTAAAAAATGAATTATATTGATTTTCTTTTCTGACCACAATGCAATAAAGCCAGAAACAAATAATAAGGAAATCTTTGAAAATTGTACAATGTTCATGTAATTTAGACAACTCACTTATGAATAACTGATGGATGAGTGAAGAAATGAAGAAGTTAATTTAAAAATTTCTTGAAGCAAATGAAAATGGAGATCTAACATACTAAATGCATGGGATATAGCAAAAGCAATACTAGGAAGGAAGTTTAGTGTAATCAATGCCCATATCAAAGTTGTAGAAAGTTCTCAAATAAATCATTTATTATTCTCACAAAGAACTAGAAAACAAGAATAAATTAAACACAGAATTATTAGAAAGAAAGAGCAGGGCAGAAATCAATAAAATGGAGACATACATACATATATCTATCTCAAATAAATAAATGCAAAGATTTTACTATCAATACAAACAAAATACAAAAGATCATTAGAGACTGTGATGAACATTATGCAACATATTTTATCATCTAGAAGTGGGCAAATTCTATACACACTACTTAGCAAAACTGAATCATTAATAAATGCAAAACTTGAACACACAAATAAGAAGTAACAAGACTGACTCAGTAACCATAAACTTTCAATCAAAGAAAAACCCAGAAGGACATGGTTTTATGTAGTGGACTACTCTGCTTAGGATTATCAGGCAGCAGTGGCACAAGCTTCTTGCCCCTCATGATTTGTCTGTGTTACATTGGAAGCAGCAGAGCTTGGCTGAATTCACTCCCAATCAAGGTCAACAGACTCCAACTAAATTATTCCCCTCTGAATTAACCATTTGTTCTCTTCAGCAAAGATATGCTTGTGCCCTCACTCTACAGACCTGCCTGCTCCATACTTGTTATCAGCAGGTGTCCCGAGGCCTGCCCAGCTTCCCCCTCCCCACACGTGTAATGAGTAAACACTGGATGTCCTGGGAGTTCTTTGTTTTTGCTGCCCAGAGCAGTTTAGATCAGTCCAAGACTCAGTTTCTCTCAAGTTTCTGTCTGTGATTCTTTAAATTCCCACTTTCCTATCTTGCAGATGTGTCACTGGCTTTTGGGAGGCCAGGATCCCTGCAGGGTTCTCTGGCAACTCCAATTACCCTCTCTCTATAGTTTCAGTGTTGAATTCTATCAAAATTCTAAAGCAGTAGATCTGATATAAATTATCACTAAGTTTATCAAAAAATAGTAGGGGAAGAAATTCTTCCAAACATGTTCAATGAAGGTAGCAATGCTCTGGTATCCAAATCAGATAAGAACATAAAAAGAAGACTATTGTACAATGCCCTTGATAAATATGGGTGCACAAGTCCTCAACAAAATACTAGTAAACCAAATTCAACAGTGCATGTAACAGATTATCCATAGTAATCAAGTGGGGTTTATCCTAGGGATGCAGTGCTGGTTCAATTTCTACAAATCAATTTACATGATACAATGAATCCACAAAATGAAATATAATACCAACTGATCATCTCAATTGATGTGAAAAGGCATTTGATAAAATTTAACATCCTTTCAGGAAAAAAGTGCTGAGCAAATTAGACATAGAAATAATATACCTCAGTAATGAAGTTCATATGATAAGCCAACAGCTAACGTTACATTAGATGGAGGAAAAGCTGAAAGCTTTCTCCCTAAAATCTGGAACTGGACAAGGAAGCCCACTTTCATCCCTCTTTTTTAACCTAGTACTGGTAAACACAGCCAGGACAAATAGGCAAAAGAAAGAAATAAAGGCCATCCAAGTTGCAAAAGAGATCAAACTGGCACTGTTTCCAGTTGATCTTATACGTAAGAAATGACTACCACAGAAAACAAGTATTAGAACTAATGCTGCGTTAATAACCAACATACAAAAATCAGCCACATTGTTATATGCAAAAAATAAGTTATCTAAAATAGAAATCAAGAAAGCAATCTCATTTGCAATAGCTATGAAAATTCTAGGAATAGTTTTAGCCAAAGAGGTGAAAGCTCTCTACAATATGAATTATAAAATATTTGAGCCTTCTGGGAACCTGAGGCAGGAGAATTGAAAGTTTCAACATAACCTATGCAACATTGTAGTTTTGTGAGATTCTGTCTTAAAATAAATTCTGTGGATGTAGCTCTCAGGGTGATGGTCCTTGGTTCAGTCCCCACTACCACACACACACACACACACACACACACACACACACACTGATATAAGCAATTGAAGATATCACAAAATAATGGGAAGACATACTGTATTCATAAAATGGAAGAATCAATATTCTTAAAACATCCACAATTCCTAGATTAACTTACAGGTTCAATAAAGTTCCCATCAAAATGCCAAGGGCATTCTTCATAAAATTACAAAAGACATTCTAAAATTTAATAGATCCACAAAAAACTCAAATAGTTAAATCTAGTAAGAGCAAAAGGAACAAAACCATAGATATTATGTATTTGGACTTCAAAATGTACAGCAAATTAGACTGGCATGAAATTACAGACTCATGCAATAGATGAGAAAAAAACTGAACGGAAACTCAAAAGAATTTTCCACAAAGGTCCTTCAAACATGCACAAAAAAAAGAGAAAGAGAGAGAGAGAGACAGTTTTCTTAACAAACCTTAGAAGGAAAATTAGATAAATGACATCAGATTCCTCTCATCAGTTACAAAGGTCTACTCAAAATGGTTCAATGATTTAAACGTAAGACCTGAAACTATGAAAGTACTAGTAAACATAAGGAAAATTCTCCCTTGGAATGGGCAAGGCTTTTATTTATTTTTACAAGATAGCCTAAGCACAGGAAAAAAAAGCAAAAATAGAAAAATAGGATTGTACAAAATTAAAGATCTTTTGAAGAACATACCTATCCCTCAAAAAGTACAAATCGACCTACAGAACTGGAAAATATTTCAAGCTGTATATCTGAAGAAGAGTTGATATGTAGAATATATCAGGCACTAAAAAAAAAAAAGACCTTCAATACAACAAAACCAAAACAAACAAACAAACAAACAAAACCTCAACATGAATTTAAAGATGGGTAAAAGATCTGAACAGGAATTTCTCCAATGAAGGTGTAAAATTAGTTACCAGGCATATGAAAACCTTCTGAATATACTGATCATCAGGGAGATGCAAAGGAAACAGCAGTGAAATTTTACTGTAGCCCAGTAAACAATGGCTAATACCAAAAAGACTGAAAATAACAAGAGCTGCTGAGAAAGTGGCGGAAAGGAAACTGTTGCATGTAATAGAAATGTAAATAGAAATTATGGAAAACAATATAGCATATTCTCAAAAAATAACCCAGAATCAACATGTGATCCATCTACTCAATTACTGGATATACATCAGAAAGAAATAAAATCAATATGTTGAAGAGATCACTGTACTCCTACGTCTATAGTAGCATTATTCCCAATAGGCAGGAAATAGAAATAGTGTCCATCAACTGACAAATGGATGTAAAAATGTGCTACATAACCACAATGAAATACTGAAATCAAGGGAAAAATCATTTGCAACATCATGGATGGAGAGAGAATTCATTATGTTAATTGACATAAATCAGATGTAGAACAGGTATCACACAGTTTCACTCATAGTGTATATGGAATCTAAAAAACTTGATCTCACAGAAGTTGAGAGAGACCTGCTATTTACCAGAGGCTGGGAACAGTGGGCAGGTTTGTTAAAGTTAGACAGGATTAGGTAACTATGTTGTACAGTAAAGTAACTATAGATAACAATTATGACTGTAAATTTCAAGAAGAAATAAATGGAAAGTTTTCAAATCAAAGAATGACAGATATTTGAAAAAGATAACAGTTTAACATAAGTTAAACCATATAGTCACATATCAAACATTACATGGTAAGCTATTAATTATGTAGAACTTTTATTATTTTGTGAATCAGTAAAAAGAAGTATGTTGAACAAAGTTTACATGCTAGGATCTAATAATAAATCTTCCCTTGAATGATTTTACTTGACTTTAAATCCATTACTTCAGGGAATTTTGCAAAATTTTCATAGTTAATTAAACCTTTTATTCAAATGATTTTAAAAGTTTTGTAATGTCAAATGATTTTATAAATATAATTAAATTTTACTAAATATTAGATGACTATAGTGAATAGTATTTTTATTTTTATTGTGAAATCAACAAAAGAAATAATTCTTTGGGTTTCAAATTTTCTACAACAAAAGTTGTATTTTAGTTTTTCAATACTAGGGTTAAACCCAGGTCCTTGTGTGTAGACAAGTGCCATTCCACTGAGTTCCATGTCCAACCCTTTTATAAAATTTTTTTTATTTGTTTGTTTGTTTATTTATTTATTTATTGTTGTTTTTGTGTGTGTGTGACAGGGTCTCATTGTGTAGCTGAGACTGAACTGGAACTCACTATGTAGCCCAGGCTAGTCTCGAATTCACAGCACCCCTCCTTCCTCAGCCTCCTGAGTGCTGGGATTACAGGCCTGTGCCACCACGCCTGGCTAAAATTTTATATTTGAAGTAAGGTTTTGCTAAATTCTTAAATTGACCTCAAGACTGGAATGATCCTGCCTCAGGCTTCAAAGTATTATTAAATGCTATCTTCTAATATCTGTAAAGGTACATTGTTACTCAAATTAAATTACGGTTTCTTTGAGTATATAAAAACAAGGTAATTTCTTTGTTTTCAAAGAGTATACTTATCTATGTCATAACTCTGATTTGGCTCAGTTGCTAAGTGACATAGGTGTATTTCAATATTTATTTACAATTTCTGCCTGTAGTAACATGAATTCTTCTTTGATGTTAACTATCACAGAGGAAAGAATGTAGATTTACTATACAAATCTGTTGTAAGTTATCACTTCTAGTGGGCAAAAAATAATGAGATTGCCTTATGGAAAATTAAATTATGGCAATATTTTATATATGGATACAAAAATTCACAGATGAAGCAATTAAATATCAGAAAAACTAATACTATAACTTCATATATATATGATTCAGTGTGAAAATAACAGTATATTCTCTTTCCATGAAAAGCAAAGAGTTCAGGTATGTGAAGTGATGAATTTCCCATATTTTTTTCTGGGCATTAATCCAATGACCAGATGCTCAGCACAGTCCAAATAGATTTGTAAATGCGAGCACAAACAATCTCTAATTAAGATTCATTAATTGGGGTGCTAGTAAAAAATACATATACCTCCAAGAGGAAGCAACAAATATAGACTGTATTTATAATTATTTCATTTTGTATTACTTTAATAAATACTCATCAAATCTAATATGTAGCGAGTGATGATATTATCATATTGTCTTTAATAATCTGTATATATAGATTCTCGTTTCATTTGAGAAAACCAAATGTCAGTTATGTTTTGTAACTGGCCTCATTTTAGGCGATTAACACGAAATAACATTGAATTGAATTGAATTTAACTGTGGCTCATTCTTTTCTGAATCTCTTTGAGCCATTTTTTTTATGAATAAGTTGCATTAAGGCTGCATTTAACCTTTTAGTCTTTCTTCTACTTCCTTTAATGTTAAATATCCTTTGTCAACAAAATGTTTTCGTTTTGCCCACACTGTTCTGTGTCCTGGTATCTGACTTCTTACTGTTTTAAACTACACAATTCTGATTTTATAGTACTAGTATCTTGTAAAGAATTGGCCATCACAAAGATTTGCTTGATTAACCTCCCAAAGAATTTGGAAAATCCATATACCCCCTCAAATATAAGTACTTTTATCTTGACATCTAAATGTGTATAATTGTTTATTTGCTAACTTTAAATATTGACTTTTTAAATTGCAAACCATTAATAAATACATTGGAATTATATTCACTGGAAACTAAATATGATAGAACTTTGATAGTATCATCCTTTCCAAGAAATAAATAAATAAAAGTTTCATTAAAAATCAGAAAATTCACATCACTCTCCTGTATTTTCATCCTCCTTTTTCTGCATTTTTTATGAACTATAATTTTATTTAAAAGTCTTTTATACCTTTTGAAACAGAATCATGTTCATGATTATGCACCTGTAGCAATGAGGACTGTATTCACTATGAATTGCATATATGTACTAATAAAAATAAAAAATTTTAGGGTCATTAATAAAACCATCAAATTAAAAAATTAAATACTTTAGAATATTTTAAAAATATTTGCTAGCTTAATTTACCATTAATAGTTCTATTAGTCTTCTAACATTTGTATATTGCATTATATAAAACATATAATATTAAAATCAGTAATTTAAAAATGTATTTGAAATCATTTTAGTAAAAGGACAGGAAATGCTGCTTTTTCAATTAATGCTTATATAAACTAATGAATCACACATGTTAATACAGATATGATTTGTTATCAATTTTATTCCTATTTTTCCTCTTTCATAAATACACATGTTGAAAGCATACTTCACTTTCGCAGGTGAAAAAGAAAATAAATTTATGTGACAGTTTCACACAACACTTTGTATCACAAGTAATTTATACTCAGAACTCACTTTTAATAGTATACCATATGAAGCCTCAGCTAACTCTTCTTTAACTTTTTAAAAAATTTAGACAAACTGGTCTGCCCTGTTGTTAAAATCAGTAACTTGTTCAAACAAAAATATTTTGAAAGTTTGATTAGTTACAAACAAAAAAATTGTGTACACTATGTGATAATGTACCACAATTCATAATAGTTACAACTTTGTGGCTTCTTTTGTAAAACATAATAGGAATTTTTTAAAATGGGAGTAATAAAAGAAAAGGATAAGATCTAATACAGCTCAATCTAAGAAAATTCTATAAACAGAATCTGAGGAACCCTCTAAGACTGTTCATTCCAAAGTATTTCCCTGAAACTATGGATACCTCTTGGATAGATACATGCCAATTTGAACACTGTAGGGCTGGGGATTTAGCTCAGTAGTTTGGTGGCCTGCCTTGCAAGCACAAGGACCTGAGTTCAATCCCCAGTACCAAAAACAAAACAAAACAAAACCAAAAAAAACAAAAAAAAAACCCGAAAACAATTTGAACACCCTGTCCTAAATCACTAAACCTAGATAAATGAAGATTCCTTAAAACTATATAAATCATGAGGTTGAATTCTGTACTCCAATTCATTAACATCTTAGGGCCTTACTGACCATGGCTGGACTTCCCTTACCAAGTACATTCACTGGTTCCTACAAATAATAGGTAATTTGCCTGTGGCAAATGCAAACGAACCAGTGCAGAGCCGATACCCGCAGCCTCCTCCTTTATTAGGCTCTCACTTTCTGGGCCACTTCTCCCCTGCTCTGATCACCCAGCATCAAGTACTAGACAACTACAGTCAATTCTTGTATCTGCGAGCTAGCTGAAATTATTCAAAATGGCCAATCATAAGCTTGTCCTTCCTTTCTGGCAAAATCCACAGTAAAGTCTCTTGGTCACATTTTAAATTCCCTTTTTTCTCTGTCAATGGTATGTCCCATATAACCATGCATGGCATGTAACACAGTCTTTCTGTTTACAGGGAACTATGAAAATGAAGAACTTGTTCCTTTATGGCCATCATTTTCCTGTTCACATGCATGATTACTACACATCCCAGGTACTATCAAAACTAACTAATAAGTCAACAGTCAGATTCCTTCCTAAAACCCTACCATTCTTTTTTTTTTTTTTTTGCAAGAAACAATCATTAAGATTTACTTTCCCCACCCCACTCCCTCGAAAACGAAGATCTTTTTTTCTGTCATGCTTCAATGTTGATCATGACCTCATTTGCTCATTTACATATTAATTTTACAAAGAATACAGTGTTATGTTTTGGGATTTGGATACCATAGTATATGGTTGTTACATTTTGTTGATTATGAAATTTCAGTGATTTTTTTTTTTTTTACACTATGGTGTTGGAATGTTAGTGAGATTTCTTACTATGTTCTACCTTCCTCATAGAATTAAAAAAAATTGAATTAACATAAAGCAAGTGGGCAGTTCAACAACTTTGGGTTGGTCAAATCATAATCAAGTTATGTAATTCCAAGACACAAGATAGCTTATAAAAGGAAAGTGATCAGTAACAAAAATAAAATCAAAATATCCCAAATTTTATCCAACATCTAAGAAAATAGAAAATGTGCCACCATATTGCAAGACTTTAAGGAGAAAATTTTTCAAGTAACACAAAAATATTTAATTTTTTCCCCAAATGATTCTCTTCCTAATTAACGCCACCTTGTAAAACAACCAAATCTTTGGAAATATAATTCCTAACAATACAATATGACCTTCATCAAGATGGCAATTTTTTTTTTTTTTTTTTTTTTTTTGTACCAGGGATTGAACTCGGGTCCTTGTGCTTGCAAGGGAGGTGGCAGACCGCTGAGCTAAATCCCTGGCCCCAAGATGGCAAATTGTTCAATGCCTGCACAGTGATGTAGAATCAGCATGCTTATTATAGATATCTATGTTGTGGGTACCACAGAGTGTATTATGGCCCTGAGACTATATATTTATTGCTAATATTCCTTTACTGGATCATTAGATCAGTACCATATTTGTGGCTAATGAATATACAGGTTTTGAACAGGGATCAAGTATTCCAATTTTTTTTGTTTGTTTATTGTATAAGAAAATAATTTGTAACATTTAGTGACTGTAGTTGGAACAAAAAAAAATAAATTCCTCTCTTCTACATATTGGCAGTAACACTGTCTATTCTGCTTCTTATATAGAATAATATGGGAAAGTAGTGGCAAAGAAACATGAACTCTATACATATAGAGAGAAGACACCTGTAATATAAGAAAATTAATGCTGAGAAAATAGTCAAAATGAAAAGTAAAACAAAACTGATATGAGAGACTTACACAAGACTTGAAATGTGTTCTCTGAATGTATCTTATTCATTCTTGACTCCAGATGTTTGCAACACTCTTCACTGCCTTTTTTGTTCTGCTTTATCTAACATAAGCTTAGATAAATATCAAATTTCCATTTTGCCTTAACATTTTCCAGCAATGTTTCTGGATCACTGGATCGGGGCTGGCTACTTAGGTGCTAATTTATTTCAACATTCTTCTTTCCCTTTCTTATGGTAAGCATTGTAAGGTAAATGCATTCTTATCTCTCTGCACTGCCCTCTTACTTAGAGTCTAAAATTTCTTTTCTTTTTTCCATTAAGTTTATTGGTACATTTTAGATTTACAATATACTTACATTCATCATTAGGATGTTGTACCTTTACATGATGTATCTTGGTTCTTATTTTTTTCCCATTCCCCTACCCTCCCTTCACTCGCTCAAACCCTCCCTACTTATACTTTATTTCCATGTTTTTCCATTTCTCATATATTTTCTATTCCCTTCTTTCTTTTCCCCTACACCTCCCAATTCACCGACTCCTATTTTCTTATACTACTGTTTTCTTCATAGTTCACAATATCAATTATAAATTTTGATATTATTTACATTTTTAGCTTTTCACAACAGAGAAAATATTCACTATTTAAACATGTGTATCCTCTTTATTTCACTTAAGCATATGGCCTCAATGTGCACCAATTTAGCTATAAATGTCTATAGTTTCTCATGCTTTATGGCTGAAGAGTACTCTCTTTTATATTAAAAAAAAACCACACATCTTCTTTATCCAGTCTCCAGTTGATTGTGCAATTGGGCTGTTTCTAAATTTTAGCTATTGCAAACTGTGCTGCTATAAACATGGGTGAGCATATGTCACTGTGGCATCATTCTTTTAATTCTTTTGGAAAGATACCCAGTACAGGGATGGCTGGGTCAAATGGGACTTCCAATTTTAGTTTTTTGAGGTATCCCCATATTTATTTTCACAGTGGTTGCCTCAGTCTGCAGTTCCACCAGAAATGGAAAAGGTTCTTTTCACCCCACAACCCCATCAGCATTTGTAATTGACTGATTTCTTGATAGCAGCAATTCTTTTTGGGGTGAGGTGGAATCTAAGTGTTGTTTTCATCTGCATCTCTCAAATGACCATGATGTTGAACAAATTTTTAAGTTTATTTGCTGATTTTACTTATTTATTTGAGAAATGTCTGTTCATTTCAGAGGCCCACTTTTTATTGAGATTTTATGTTTGGTGGTCTGTTTTTCTTATTTTTTTGTATATCTTTGATAGTAGACCTTTGTCTGAGCAACAGCTGGTAAAAAATTTTTCCCATAGTGTAGGTTGTCTCAGCTCTGTTGGTGATTTCTCTTGCAGTGCAGAAGCTTTGTAATAAGATGAGATCCTAGTTGTTGATTCTCTGTGCTAGTTCCCATGTTACTGAGGGTTTGTTCATAAAGTGTTTTCCTATGCCAATGTCTTCCAGAGTTTTACCTAACTTATCTTCCAGCAAGTTTAGTGTTTCTGTTTTAATATGTAGATATTTAATCCACTTGGAATTTAATTTACTGCATGGTGAAAGATAGGAGTCTAGTTTCAATCTTTGGGGAGTTGAAATCCAGTTTTTCCAACACTATTTATTAAAGAGGCTATCTTTCCTCCAGTGAGGATGGTTGGCTCCTTTTTCAAAAATGGGGTAACTGTGCATATCTGTAGTTGTTTCTGCATCTTATAATCTATTTCACTGATCCTCAGTATTGTTTCTTTGCTGGTACCATGTTTTTATCACTATAGCTTCATAGTATAGTTTCAATTTGGGGATTGTGACACCCACTGCTATGTCTCTGTTGCCTAGAATGGCTTTGGCTATTCTAGTTCTCTTCTGGTTCTGAATGAATTTTTGGATTGTTTTCTCTAGTTATGTGAAATATACTGTTGGAATTTCAATTGGGTTGGCATTAAATCTATGTAGTAGTTTTGGAAGTATGGTCATTTCCACTCTGTCAGTTCTTTGCACCCAGGAACAAGGGATATCTTTTCATTGTCTTATGCCCTCTTCAATCTTTTTTTTTTTTCAGAGTACTGTAGTTATCAATGTAGAGGTCTTGTTCTTCTTTCATTAGAGTGATTTCTAGTTATTTCATGCTTTGCGGTACTACTGTTGAAGGAATTTTTTCTCTAATTTCTCTTTCAGTGAATCTGTTATTTGTGCACAAAAAGACTATTGATTTTTTTCAGCTTTAATTGAGTTTATTGGTACATTTTAGGGATTTTTGAGTGTTATTGTTATATGCAGCTGCTCTGCTGGAACTGTCAATTAAGTCTAGATGTCTTTTACCTGTGTTTTTTGAGTCTTCTAGAGTATTATATCATCAGCAAACTATGACAGTTTAACTTCTTCCTTTTCTGTCTTTATTGCTTTTATTTCATTCTCTTGTCTAATTGCTGTGACTAATCTTTCCAAAATTATATTGAATAGGAGTGGTGATAGTGGACATCCTTGTCATGTTTCTGATTTTAGCATGAAGGTTTTCAGTATTTGACCATTTAGTAGGATGTTTCCTGTTGGTTTTTCATAGATAGACCTTTTCCAATTGAGATATTCCAATATTCCACATGGTTTTTATCATGAATGGGTGTTAAATTTTGTCTAATGTTTTTTCTGCATCTATTGAGATGATCATATGGTTTTTGTCCTTGACTCTGTAAATATAGTGTATTAGATTTATTGATTTATGTATGGTGAATAATCTTTGCATCCTTGGGATAAATCCAACTTGGTCAGGGTGTATGAGCTTCTTGATGATTCTCTGTATTCTGTTTTCCAGTATCTTATCGAGGATTTTGCATCTATGTTCATTAGGGAGGTTGGCCTATAGTTCTCTTTTTTGGTTGAGTCTTTCCCTGCTTCTGGAATCAAAGTAACACTTGCTTCCAGGAATGAATTTGGAAGTATTGCTTCCCTTTCAATTTCATTGAAAAGTTTAAAGAGTAGTGGAAATAATTCTTCTCTAAATGTCTTGTAGAATTCAACAGTGAGGCCATAAGGACCTGGGCTTTTCTTTGTTGGTAAATGTTTAATTATGTTTTCAATTTCACTGACTGTACCTGGGGTGTTTAGAATTTTTATATCTTCTATGTTCAATATTGGTAATTCATATGTATCTGGAAATCTGTCCATTTCTTTTGTGTTTTTCATTTTATTAGAGTACAGGTTCTCAAAGTAGGTACTGATGATCCTCTGGATTTCTGATGGATCTGTTGTGACTTCTTTTTCATTCTTAATTGCATGGATTTGAGCCTTTTCTTTCAGTTTTTTTATAAGGTTAGATAAGGTTTTATCAATTTTATTTTTTCTTTCAAAAACCAACTCTTCTATTCATTGAATTTTTGTATCATTCTCTTAGTCTCCTTTAAATTGACTTCTGCTCTTATCTTTAAAATTTCCTTGTTTATATGAGCTTTGGATTTGTCTTGCTCTTTTTTTTACAGGAGTTTAAGATTCAGCATTAGGTTGTTCATTTGATATCCCTCTGTTTTCCTAGTGCAGAAATGCACTGCTATGAATTTCCCTTGTAGAACTGCTTTCATTGTTTCCCATGAATTTCTGAATATTATACTGAAATTTTCATTTATTTTTAAAAACTGTCTAATTTTTTCTTTGATTTCCTTCATGACCCATTGGTTGTTCAGGAGAGTGTCATTCAATTTCCGTGTGTTTGTGAATTTCTTGTAATTTCTTATCCTATTGATCTCCAGTTTAATTGCACAAAGGTCTGATAATTTACAATGGATAGCTTGAATTCCTTTGCATTTATTTAAACATATTATAGGAATCAGTATGTGGTTTATTTTGGGGAATGTCCTGTGTGCAGCCAAAAAGAAAGTATATTCTGATTTTGTGCAGTGGAACACTCTGTAGATGTCTGTTAAGTCCATTTGTTCAAAAGCTTGGCTTAGGTCCAGTATTTTGTTATAGATTTTTTTGTCTCAATGGTATCTCTATTTGTGACAGCGTGGAATTTAGATCTCCCACTACAGTTGTATTAGTGGTTATTTGATTTTTCATGTCACTTTTTTTTTGTATAGTTGGGGGCATTAGTATTTGGTGCATATATATTTATGATTGTCATCTCTTCGTATTGGATTGTTCCCTTTACAAGGATATAGTGGCCTTCTTTGTCTCACTTATTAAGTTATGGTTTGAAATTTACTTTGCCTGAAAATTAGATAGCTACCCTGCTATTTTCTAGGTTCCTGTTGCAAGAAAATTTATTTTCCATCCTTTTACTTTCACTCTATTATTTATTTTTTAATTAGTTTCATTTCTTGAATGTAGCATATTGTTGGATTTTGCTTTTTAATCCATTCTGCCAACCTATCCCTTTTCATTGGTGAACTAAGGCCATTAACATTGATGGTTATAACTGATATGTGTTGACTTATGATTGTTATGTTATTTTTGTGTTGTTGACTCTTTATTTCCCACTCTCTCTTTAGTTTCTTGCCTTCATGATGGATTTGCTCTTTGGGCCTCATGGGGTTGTGACCTTCATTGTCTTTTTCTAGGATATTGTTTAGAATTGTTTGGAGTGCTGGTTTGGTATTCATGAAATTTCTTTGGCGTTCTTTGTCATAGAAGTATCTCATTTCCCCATCAATTTTGGAAGAGTTTTGCAAGATACATCAGTCTAGGTTAGAGGTTGTTTGCTTTTAAGGTTTGGAATACCTCACTCTCGTCTTTCCTTGACTTGAGGGTTTGTATTGAAAAGTCTGCTGTGATTCTGATGGACTTTCCTTTTGTATATTATGTTTTTTTCCTTTTCTGTAGCTGCTTGTAGCATTTTGTTCTTCTGTCAGGCTTCTGGCATCTTGATTATTACATGACTAGGTATAGATTTTTTTGATCATGAATGGTTGGATTCCTATATGCCCCACTTGTCTGTTCACCAAATTCTGTTGCTCTGTTTGGGAAGTTTTCTGTCACTAATTATGTGAACAGTTTTTTTTCTTTTTTATGTTCTTTGTACTTTCTCCAGCTTTTTCATGGACTCCTATCAGTCTTATATTACTATTATTATTATTATTATTTTTTTTTTTTGTACTGAGGATCTAACTCGGGTCCTTGAGCTTGCGAGGCAGGCCACAAAACCACTGAGCTAAATCCACGGCCCAGTATTATATTATTCTTCTTTGCATCATCCAAGAGCTAGTGAATTGATTTATCATAGTACCTTATGATTTTTAAGTGAACTCTCTTTTCATGGTCACTGACTGCTGTTCTTTCTTCTATATCTGATATTCTGTCTTCATATTGGCTCAATCTTCTGGTTATACTTTCAATAGAGTTTTTAATCTCCTAGATATCTGTGTGAATCTGTCTGATGGACTCCATTTCTTTCTTATGTTGGGCATTCATGGCTTCTATCATGGTCATTAATTCATCTATTTTTTAATCTGTTTCTGTTCTAGAGTCTCTCATCATGTCTGCTGCTCAACTTCTCTGTAGTTATTTGGTATATTACTTCTGTTTTGAATTTTTCTAGGACCTCATTCATCAGTTTTGTTACTTCCTGTGCTATCAGTTCAGGGTGTGCAAGTGGTTGATTATCAGAATTTTCCACCCCATTTCACACAGAATTTGCCTTTGGCAAGCTGGAACTCTGTGTTTGTTCCTTGCTTACATGTCTTTTCATTTCAATTTTTGTTGCTGGTACTGTCCTAGGTTTAATTCCTGGGTTGATATTTTGATCTTCAAGATATAGCTGGTCTTCAGGCTTTGAGTCTCTAATGACTCTGAGGCAATCTCATTTTCATTAAACCAGGAAGGAGAACTGATTAGATCAATCACAACACCTTAGCCCAAGTGATATAATCAGCAACACACTAGCATTAAGCACAGCTTATAAAATGACAATTTATGGTAATTATTAATCTATCACCTTTAACTGTGTGAATTAAATAAAAATTGAGGACCATCTAAAACTATCTTTATAATTAATAAACGCTTTCATACAGCAACTTTACCCTTCAGGATGGGAACTTAGAAGGAGTTGGGAGGGTGGATAGATAGGTAAATGTATAGGGAAAGATTAGAAGTGAGGCCAGAGGACACAGGAAGATCACACCAACTCTAGGAAACTGTTGAAGACAAGAGGAAAAGATAGAATTAAAGAACAAAGACAAGAATAGAACAACCTAACAGCAATAGGGAAGCTACAAACTGTATTTACTTTCCTTTGAAACTAATGGCAATTGAGAGAAGGAAAAAGAGAAGAAAAGAAAAAGTAAGAAGAAATCCAAATTAGGTCAGGAACAGGAACAAAAAGGGAGATGAAGAATAATGTGGAGGAGAGAGAGAGATGAGTGGGGGAGAGGGGAGAGGGGGCAGAGAGACAGAAGAAAAAGAAAGAAAAAATAAAAATAAAAAAAACATAAGATTTTAAAATAAGAGTAAAAATAATTTTGATTATAAAAAATAAAAATAAAGGGCCTCCTTCAGGGTATGTCTCTGCTGTCACAATAGATAATGGGGGCAGCAGTGTGCAGATCTATGTAAATTAGTCTCAGCAAGCCAGCGGCAGATCCCTGAGATTCAGGCTGATTTCTGGCTGAAAGGCCCAAATTGAGCTCCTTGACTTCTTGCAATGTTTAACTCTGCAAGGAACTACTGCAGGTTTCAGCTGTTGTTCCTCTGAAGATAGTCCAGGTTCCAATGGGAGGTAGTAGTCCTTCCAGCTTACCAACTACGGTGTCTGATGTAACCTCCCTTTATTGCAGAGATTCTCTTCACTTTTCCAGTGGGCTTTAGTTTTCATCATGGAGCCTGAGAGAGGCCCTCTTTCTACTTTTTGCATCTACTCTATCTTCTGGAGCTCAGACAATGGCCTTTGTGACACCCTGTGGACCCAGGTTTGCACCCAGGAGGCCAGAACTGGCAGGTGTGGTGGAGCTGCAGGTGCCCACGCAGCTTCTTTTGTCCCTCAGAGTCCCAGGTTGAGATTCTAAAATTTCTTAAACCTGAAATAATTTCTTTAGTTTTCCCAATTTAATCTCAAACTTAAGAGGTTTTAATGTTAATTACAGTTTAGAAAATGTAAGAAAAAATTTCTTTTCAGCATGCAAAATAGATTTGGAAATTTAATTTAGATGACCATTAATTATATCTGAATAATAAGTGTTACTTGGATGGACCATAAAAACTAAATTGTTGAGAGATACAGTGTGGAGGGTAGAATGAGATTCATAGCACAATAACAAGTATATTAAACATTATTCAAAGTAGAACTACACATTTTTCATGGACATATAGGAGATATTAGAATAGGTTTTTGAATGGAAGTCTTCAGATGTAAAGGGAAAAACAGAGTGAAGAAGGAATGTGCCTTTTACCAAAATTGATCAGATTCTATGGATGAGGAGATAATATGTTAAAAATGGACTTCTGAGATAGCTAAATCAGTATCTGGTAAGGCAACTAAGAAAAGAATAAATAAAAAGCAATGATTTTGGACAAAGTCTATCAGGTAGTAACATTTAATAAAATAAACACATTTAAATATTTCCAGTCCTGATAAATAATGCACAATGAGATGATACATAACAACTATGCATAAATATTGCAAAATAAATTCTAAAATTAATTCCTCCTCATACTCAAACACACATACACACACACACATTTTTCTTCATTGTTTCTTACAGTGTTATGAAATATCATTTTGCTCCAGTTGCTTCATTAATAGATATAATATCTTAGAAAACTTTGATCAGTGCTCTAAAAAGATGTTGCCTTGTACACTCACTTTTTATTTTCTCCTAGATAAAACTGGGATTTCTGAACAGGAAAAATTTTGACAAAAGAGGTTAAGGATACTTGCAGACCTGACTAAGAAGGATACTTCCAATATTGAAAAAGGAAGGAAAAACTTTACTCCTTGAATAGGCAGTAAGTGGAGTGCTTTATAAGGATATATTATTCTTTAAGTGTAAATAATATGGCAGCTCCTATGATGACAATCAGAACCAAATTTCTGTATCTGACACCTTAGCTCATATCATCCAAGATCCCCTTAAAGCCTGTGCTTCCCAGTATGGTAGCCACTAACCCAGTGCAGTTCCTCAACATTTGATATGTACTTACACCAAATCTAATTTTGAAGATTTGGCATGAAAAACACCAAGTATCTCAACAATGTTTAATCAATAACATTTAAAATGAAAAAGTATTTCAATATAGACTTTTAAAAATTGAACCTGTTTCTTTTGACTTGTGTTTTGACTACAATAAGTGTATTTTTAAAATTACCTATGCAGTTTGCTGTGTATATCCATTAGGTAGGCCTGTGCTAGGGGATTTTTCCTAAGTACTGATTCTAAGATATTGGGTCTCTTCAATTCCTAACTGCAGTGGTTTTCTAAGAATTTGGTAAAATTTAGCACATTATAGTAATGCTTAACCTAGATTCCCATCTATATTTTGCTCACCTGAGACAGAGGATAAAGCACAGTGGGACACAGAAAAGTGGAGATTGGAGGTCAGAAAGTGACTTCCACTGTGTATCATGGATTCTCTGAATGAAAAACAAACAAAAAAACAAACAAACAACAACAAAAAGTTACCACTAAGACCAAAAGACCCTCACAAAAGAGAAAAAAAGCTTAATCAAAAAGCCAATTTACCCACAGTCCCTTTTTCTGTTTCTAGTTTCCATCATGTTTGCCAAGTCTCAAAAAGATAAATTACTTGAGAAAGAAATACCTTTCATAGTATTGTTTGGGGGATTTTTATATTATTAGCTTTACTTTGGCATATTTTTACATGTGTAGAATATATTTTGTTCATTTTCATCCCTTATTATCTCTTTAGTCCCTTCCTCCCCCAATTTCATAGTTTTGAAGGGGTTTAACTTTCTCCCTCTTATTCCTGTCTTGATTAATAGTATTCTCCATTGTATATTCTGGCCATACTTTTTAGATACCATATATTAAGGAAAACATGCAATATTTGTCTTTCTGAGTCTGGCTTATTTCACTCAAAATAATAGTCTTCAGATCCAACTGGTTTCTTGCGAATGATAGAATTTCCTTTCTCCTCCATTCTGTATATATCTACCACATTGAATTATCCATTTATCGCTGGATGGGCTTCTATTCTGGTTCCACACTGGCTGCTGTGAATTATTCTGCAATAAATGTAGATACACAGACATCCTTATTTTTAGGGCAAAGAGTCTCAATTAAGACAATGGATAAGAGTGTTTGAGGCTTGTGTTTGATCATGAAAACCTCATTAGTTTTGACTTAAGACTTTTATCCAAAGGTTTGGAGTTAAGTTACTAAAAAATTAGTTCAAATGACTTCAGATGTACTCTCTGCCCATAGGATCATTTATTTTCAAAAGCATAATGAATAGAATTAGAAATTCTAAAAAGTTTGATATAATTAATACTTTATACAACTTTTTGTATATGTATTAGAAAGATATAATAAATAAAACAGCAAATGCAAAATCAGACCTTTGTGTTTTTATTATAAATCTTATTTAACTATTTTATATGCATTGATATTATTATTTGTCTTTTCTGCCTATTAGAGTTAGGGTTGATATCCAATTTTGATAAGGCTTTACATGAATGTATATTTATCTCAATATTGAATTGACTTTTAAAACCAGATTAAAATATCAAAACAATATTGAGAATCATGAGACTGTTAAACTTAGTTGAAATTTTTAAGTACAATAAATTGGTAGGTCTATAATGTCTTAGTTATATAAGAGCTAACTTATAAAATAAGAGACTCCCCTTTGATTCATACATTTTAATTGAAAACCTACTTTTATATATTCTCTAGAGTGTTCCAAATTCATATATAAATAATTTGCATTTGCATTAGCTGTATTTCAAAGGTTCCTAGGTTCACATAAAACAAACTTAGAACTCAGTAAGTTATCAATACAAAATATTGGATCAAATATCTAAATTTTTACATGTATTAAAATATTCAATTCATACCCTACCTCCCTTGACTGACAATATTTTATTCTATGTTGAATTCACTGAAGAGAAAATGGATAAGATCATTTGTTCAAGTTGTATGTGGGAAGGATTTAATAAACTTCTCAAATGTCATTTATAATTTTTTAAACAATTTTGAATAAGTTAATCTGACATTTAATATCACATTTTCAATCTGATTACGTATGTTAAAACAAAATATATTCCATTTTATCACTCTGTCCTTGCAAAGGAGAACTGGAGGAATGTTGGGACTAAGCCATACCCTGACTCTCCAAAGTCTCACGAGGCCTCTGCTGATTGACACAAACTCTTCAATTTTCCACCTGACCCTCTATCAATCAATCCAAAATGTCACAAGACAAATGCTTCAGGTTTAGACTCTACCTACGCTTGACACCTTAATAATTCTCCTCCTTCTTCCTTGTTGGAACATAACTCTTAGTTACATGCTCAAATCACCATACCTTTTCTCAGATCAAATCATCCTTTGCCTATAGCACAGCTTTCTTCTTTTTGTGTTCATAGGAATCTAATTTAACTTCATTTCTTTGAAATATTTCTGCTTATAAGATCACTGGTAGCAAAATTTCTATTAATTAGTTATTTTTGAAAGGATAAAACTTCAGGTCATCCTTCTGCATTCCTAGTTAATCATTTCATCAAGGTAGGAATGCTACCATTACTGAAAATTACTGATTATTTCAATAGACTTTGCATCATCTATAGAAGAGCTCCTGGTCTCTTTAATTTAGGAGTCCAGAAGAACTCATTTGGTCTTTTGAGGAAGCATAAGTCACTATGTTGTAAAGTTCTTCACATTTAAGAAATTTATTAAGGTATAATAAACACAACGTACATTTACCAAATTAAATTGGAAACTGTGGTCTTTAGTGCACTTACACTTATAAAGTACTAATATATTCTACAACACGGTGGGAAATTAGTAACATTAAGTATGTTGCAAATCTAATTGATGTAAAAATGCTAAAAATTAGTCAAATCTATAGAAGAGCAGAGCAGATTAGAAGTTGCTTCAGATTAGAGGGTGCTTTCTTTCAGAGTTGATAATGCTTGTAAAATTTGATTACAGTGATACAAGTGCTTTGTTTTGAGCAAGTCACACCTGAGCATGTATTCTCTCTTCATTTTGTCTCTATTTTTCTTTCTGGGAGATAGGGCAGCTTCAGTTTCTCTAGACCTGTTGTGACATTCTTCCACACTGTAACTGAGAGATCCCTGTGACTATATCAGCACTACACACCTGCAAAACACTTGTCAGAGCCATAACACATAGCTGAGTTTTATCATCACTCCCAGCAAGACACCACTTTTGTCATCTGTTTTCCTCTCAGGATCCAGAAGTCAGAGTCCTGATACTTCAATAAATAATTTTTAGGACACCACTTAAACTGATTAATATTGTCCATAACAACCTGCTGCATTTTAGCAGAAGAGGAATAGTATAGTTTCCCACTGTGTTCATATACATGCATTCACACTAAACTTGCCACTTCCTTTCTTATTTCAGAGACAGAGATAAGGTCCTTAGGCCAAGATTATGCTAATTTATAAATTTCACTTCAACTATATCTTTCCTTTCTTCTAATTTGATATCTTATCAAAACTTACTATGACTTCATACTCACTTTTTTTCTTAATCTGAGGTCATGTTTACTTAAATGAAACTATATTCAAGATAAAAATGTCATTTATTCTGTAGTTGGATTTTTTCAATCACAATCCCATGTTACTAGAATATATAGATAACCCGCAAATGACTCATTTTATAGTTAGCAATATGTATTCTAAATGCATTGTTTAAAATATTGATGTTATTACTCATAAAGAAAATCAGTTCTGATTCCTAAGTCAAACTCTATTTTTCCCATTTGAGACATCTAATGGTTTTATAAAAGTTATAGAATCTCAAAGACAAGGCTGTTGTAAGGAGAAACATAATCTTCACGATGAAAACAACACATTCATTTGACCTGAATCAAAAAGATGTACATGCTAACCTTTTCTTTCCCCTATTACAATTAGTATCATTTTATCACACATATGATATATACAAGCACGGTTATGCCATTTATCACTTAAAATTTAACTTTATATAACCCCCTTGCACTATTTGAATAACCTTTTTCAACATTGTTGCTTCATATAAGTAAGTTACTTTTATCAATGTGATGAAAATGATGCATGCACCATGAAAAGCTATATAGAACAAAGTAGCCTTTACTATTGCCATGGCCTAAATGTTTGTGTCCTCCCCAAATTCTTAAGTTGAAATTGGGAGCTTCCAAAGGGACAACAGTGGAACGAACATAGGGACTTAGGGATGTGACTGGGGAGGAAGGCAGAGCCTGATACACTCCCTAGCCCATGAGGACACAGTGCAAATATGGTATGAGGAAGTAGGTTCTTACCAGACAAAAAAATCTGTCAACACCTTTACTTGCATTTTTCCATTCTCTAGACTTAGGAGAAATAAATTGCTGTCATTTACAAGATCTTCCATCCATGGTATTTGTTACAGCAGCCCAAATAGACTAAGACAATCCTTATCTAATTTTGTTCACTTAAGTAAGGAAATCAAGAGATGTGCCATAAAGGAAAGATAATTCACCTCTTGAGGTCTTAAATTCCACACATATAAAATGAGTTTAGCAGCAGAGCTCAGAACTCCTCATGGGAAACAGAAGAATTATACCTGTCAATAGGTCAAGCCATATCTGGCCAATAGCAAGCTGTGTGAAATTAGTGATGCAATATATTCTCAAAAATAAACCTCAATCTGACCTATGGTATGTGAAAGCCAAAGATAAAATTTTAAATTCAGTTCTTATTTGCTTTTTTTGATTTCTACAATAGGATAGAAAGCAGATTAAAACTAGGCATAGTGGCACGTGCTTGTAATTTCAATATTTTCCAGGTAGTAGCTGGAGGATAACAAGTTCAAGCCCAGCTTGGGCAACTGAAGGACTTAATGAGATCTTTCCTGTGTCAAAATAAAAATAAAGAAAGGGCTGAGGATGTATCTCAGTATGAAGGTCTTGAGTCAAATATCAGGTAGGATAAAATAAACACACAAAGAAATAATAAAAAAAAATAAAGAGTTTTTTCCTTTTAGAGATAATTATAAAACCTCATAGTTATTCTGATAATTTGCACATCACCTATATAAATCTATATGAATAAGCAGACAAATCATTCACACTCTGGTGTATTGGCTGAGTCTTTGCTTGCTTAAATTCTCTCTCATTTTTGCCCGACACTAATGGATGATACCAAGTTACACATGTAGTCACAGTGCTCTCCTCCTAAAGGGATCATTTAAAAATGTGACATGGATGGGGATTTAGCTCAGTGATTCAGTGAAGTGACAAAAGGGCCTGGGATTTATTCTCCTCATTGAGTTTATTGGTACATTTTAGGTATACAGTACAGTTACATACATCATTGGGATCTTGTACCTTTACATGACAGGTCTTGGTTCTCATTTTTTCCCTTGTCCCTGCCTTCCCTTAACCCCTCCTTCCCTCCCTCTTTACAAACACTTCATTTCCATTTTTTCATTTCTCATATTTTTCCCCTTATTAGCTTTCCCCTACCTTTCCCACATTCCCTACACCTTTAGCCCCTTTCTTCCTATTTCACATTGTCCATTATATCATTAGGATCTTATGTACTATTTATACTAAAAGGGCTGGGGATTTAGCTCAGCGGTGCCACTGCATGCCTCACAAGCACAAGGACCAGAGTTTGATCCCCGGTACCCCCACCAAAAAAAAAAAAGTGACAAAAGCTGGCAATCTGATATTTTTCTGTATTTCATTGATAATGTGCTGTGTTTTAATCAGATAAAATATACCAGTTGTATTTTAGTCTCAATAAATATAAGGTGAACAAGTGAATAATCAAACTGGGCTTAAATTTTGTAGCATTTAAGAGTAACTGAAACTGTTCAAGGTTTGATTTAATGCTATATTGGGACAATTCTCTCTCTACATATTTGGTAAATACATTGTAAATATACATACAGTTAGGCTATTTTCAAACACATTTAGATTTCATAATTTATCCTATAATTATTTGTTGTAAATATTTTATAATGAGAATACATTTACAAAACAGTAGAACAATACATACACACACACACACACACACACTCTGATGGTGGGAGCTTCAGACAAAGACATTTTATCAGAGAGGCACAGTGCTTTACAGGGTCTTTCTGACATCCTCCTGGGAGAACTTGGTTTCTCATCTACTTTGTGGGATTCCCATTTGCCTTTATGTGTCAGTTGCCATATCATGGATAGGGCCTTTGAAATTCTTTGTTCAATTAATACAATTAATTTTTATTTATTATTTGTTACCTAATAAATATTCAGTCACTTTCAAGAGAATATATGTTTCAGGAGGTCTCAAGAATATTAAATATCACCAACTATAAAGATTCATCCTATACATCTACACATTAAACCACAGTATTTTATTACTTATAAATATCTAGAAACTGGATATCTAATATTGCCTCCAACCCACAATACAAAATCTGCTTACTATTTTTCTTCAGGATATTCGTAAAAATCTCACTTATACCATTTAACTTCTCCCAAAGTATCATTTTTTATATGTAGAACTATAAAAGAAAAAATGTCCATATTTCCAATTTTCTTGTCATATAGAAAAAGTTTCAATTTAGTGTATATGGTTTATTTTCTTTATCATAATTTCATATATAATATTTTATGTGTACTGTATTTTCATTATATAAAACTCCTGGAAAATATCCTGACTTGTGTTTTATACGTTAAAAATAAAATGTTTAACCTAAAACAACTTCTGCTGTTCTTTTCCACCAAGCAAATGGCATGAATTTATTATAGATCCCTTTACAAACATTTTCTGAAGCAATGAGCATAAAAAGAAAAGTGATAACATGCGTATTAAAGATTATTGCTATTGTTATTTTGCCTCTCAAAGTAGTTTTAACTTTCATATCTTTTAAATATACAATGAATTGGAAGGAAATTGAAGTGTGCTGTGAGATTTTGTAATAAAATTGAATAAAACATATTCTGGTGTCTTTAATAAATAGTTAAAATGTGGGCTTTTCAGGTCTTATTGGCACATTATATGCTGTGTCCTACTAGCCAACCCAGGATAACAGACATTTTTTAATAGAAAAAATATCATAAAATCTCTATCAGTATGATAGCACAAGATACGCTTCATTACACCTTTCAATATCTTATTACTTATCTTTTTGAACTTGCAAGCAAAGTATATTTACCAGGACCTAAATAGAATTCAAAGAACTTGTGAGAAAAATACACTGAATGTTTCCATTTAAATTCTTCATTACAGTGAATGCACTGGCATTAGGCCCCGTAGAAATGTTTCACCTTGCTTTTAGTAGGCTTATCCCACTGTTCTTGCCACTTCCTGAATAAGCTCTGTATGTCCTGCTCAAGTGTGTTTTCAATTCATAGAAGTGGTTGCTTCCATATCCAAGACTCAAAATGTTTACCTTCCATGGTCATTTAGACTTTGGGAAAGTACCAGAAGCCTCATGGTGCGAATGAAGTTGATGATGATGAGGAGGAGGAGGATTAGGATGAGGATGAGGATGAGGATGCACTCTTATGTTTTATGAGCCTGCTTTCCAGTTGGGTGACACTCAGAAATTGTATTCCTCCTGTTTTGTTGCTGTTGTTATTTTTTATCACAGCTCCTAAAGACGCTCATGAAGAAGGACCTCTACAACTGCAAGTGGCAAGTATGATGGGATAAGTGTGTTTGAAGTGAGGGGAATGTTTGAGGGCATTCATGGCAATGTGTCTTTTATTGTAATATACTTAAAAAATGTAAACACACAATACTTTCCCATCACCCCATTATCAGTGACTTGAGCACCCATCTAGAGAGAAAATGTCTATCTGTGTGCGTAACTCCTCAGAGACAGTCACAAAGCATCTACTTCCTTATCTTCCAATCATAGTTCAATTGGTCTCTTTTCCTTATTTGAAAACCGTGCTTTTTCAGTATGAAATTTAAAAGTTTCTAAGGAGGAATTTGACAAGCATTTCCTTCTGTCCATGTGCATTCAGCTAAGAAAAAAGTCTTCCACAATAAAAGCATAATCCGGGGCCCCCAATTCAACAAAACTCTTTCTTGAATATTTTCTCATAGTAATCATTCTACTCTCAGATATCTGGCAGCAATATGTACTTAATATGTATGATTCAACCCAACATGATAAACAAAATAAAAATGTTGTCATTTGTCAGTCTTCAAACTTTAACAAAAATTCCAGAGGAATTTATTCTTAGTGTATCTTTACCTCAACCCTTGTTCTATTTCAGCCATTCCAGTTGCAGTGACTATTCAAGTGATTGATTTGCAGCTTGAATTAGATGAAAGTAGAGATGTACACTCTTATATACATATATATGACTAAATATTTGATGGATTCTGAAATTGAAGTATCCTTGGATATATAACTTTATTTGTCTAACATTTCTTAATTATCTGAGGAGCTATGATATTATGATGTTCTATTTTTCTCTTTTCTTAAAATCATATCCTCATAGCAAATTAGGTGCTTAGCATGCTTGGGAAGATCTATTACTGCTAATGAGGTGCTTCATTGAATCCGGGGATTTGTCTTTGATTGGAGGCTTGCCTCTATATACATTCCTGGGCCTTGACTTCACTTCAGACAGTTTGAAGTAAACTTGGGGAAGCTAATTATACCTGAGCTCAGTACACCTCTTCCTTATCTTCAGACCACCTCTTGTTCAGCCCTGGCCCTCTCCGGCCTCCTTCAAATGATCTTCCACAGTCTTATTTTGAAAAAGGCACCTGAAGCTGGTTCCAAGGATTACATCAACTGAAAATTCTATCTAAACTTTAAGCTAAATGTCTTCATAAAGGAATGTACTGTTGTTGCTTAACTCTGCCTGTCAAACTTGTGTGGAGAAAAATAAACATGTTAAACTTACAGGTACTTTAATATTTCAGCATTCTCTATATTTTGAAAATAAATTGCAATCAATTATGAAGAATGAAAGAACAATCTAAATTTATTAAATTTCTATAGGACGATCTCATTATTCCAAACTGGCATAACTTTGAGTGAACCCAAACTTAGATGGTATATTTTTTAACTTCACTTTTCCCACTTAAACATTAGAACAGTGTTAACTCATGGAACTTTTCCCCTTGGCCTAAGTTCTGATTCTGTGAGTTAATTATACATTCAGTGAGTAGGGAGGGGAGATCTTCTTCTCCCTTCTTCTCTCTTCCTATCACTTTACTTTGGGATATTAGGAAATTTGATTCTCTGAATGTTTATAATCTGTATTTTTTAACTCTTTTTATGTCCTCTCTTTATGATGTATACTATGAGGTACATATTATTTTTCTTAATTGAACTGCCCTAAAATTTCCTAATACCATGTTTGGTAGGGCTCAATCGATGTTAAATTCATCTGATATGTCCCAATTTTGGTAGATGTTTGCATTTCTGGGAAGTTTTTCAGACTGATCTTTGTATTTTCTACTGTGATGGTTTGTGTTTAGATGTCCCCCACAAAGAGTCATGCAGGTGAGTTGGGATTTTCTTTTTCAGAGGTAGTTGAATCTGGAATGTGTGATACCTAGATTAAGGCTATGTAATTATCAAAGCACTACATGTGAGATATTGCTTTAGTACTCCCCCATTCCTGGAAGTCTGAATAAGACAAAAGGGGCAGAAAGATGCTGTTAACTTTTTGTTTCCTTTACTGCCTTGTGTGTGCCATGTTGTTTCTGCTCTGTGATGCCTGTTTTTCATCTCTGCCTTGGAGTTGGCCAATTATGGACTGGAACCTCCACAAGCTGTAATCCAAATAAGTTATTTCCCCTTTAAATTTTTGTGCTGGCTATTTTGTCTCAGCAGTGAGAGAAAGTAACTAATATATCTTCTACTTTGTTGTTCATAGTTCTTTTCATTTATAGTGTTGTCTTTTGCTCTATTTTGTCTAGTATATTAAAGTTATTTCAAAATTCTTGCCTATTCACTTTAATTTTGGATCATATCGTTTGATTATTGTCTTATTTATAGATTAATGATAAATTTTCCTATTTTGCATGTCTAGTAATTTTTAAAATGTATTGTACAGAGTTTATCATATTTTATGGACTCTGAGTTTTCCTTACTCTAAATAACATCATGCCATATTTTGGCAGATAGTCCAAATACTAGTGAATCACTGTCATAATCTTTTAAAGCTTGGATACATATTTTCTTTGTATATTTCTATCAATAATTTTGGTCTTACTCCTAGAGAAAAGCACTTCTTAAAGAATGGTACTCATAAGCCAGGCATAGTGGTGCACACCTGTAATCCCAGCACTCGGGAGGCTGAGGCAGGAGGATTGCTGTGAGTTCAAGACCAGCCTGGGCTACATAGTGAGTTCCAGGTCAGTCTCAACTACATAGTGAGTCCCTGTCTCAAATAACCAAAAAACAAACAAACAAATAAAAACAAGAATGGTACGCATTCCTATCATATATCCATACCCATTTAAATGTATATCCTGGCAATTCTCAAAAGTCAACTTTGTGCAAAAAGTCAAATATTTCTGTAATACAATGGTATTTTGAATTATTTACTTCACAGGAGCTATCCTTTGGTCAATTTTTTTGTATCTCAAACTGTACGCATTAGAGCATAGGAATTTTCCAAAGACTGATGTGAAAAAACTTTTGCGTATTTTTTATTTTTTATTTTTTTAGACAGATCTACCTATATATTTCAGGCTGCCCTCAAAATCACAATATAATTCAGGATGGTCTTGAACTTGTGCTGATACTCCTACTTTAGCTTCCTGAGTGCTGGTATTACAAGTGTGCACCACCATGCCTGGCTTCAGGAAGTTTAAGAACAATACCTATTTGTATCTTGAAATCTAGGAACAAGAAGGCACACTAGAGTTAATACGAAGATCTCTTTATGATTGTCAACAATTTCCACAATTACCCATAGCAAAAATGCACCACAGTGTTTGTTATGTGGAGATTACTGAACTATTAGAAGTTCTATTAATTGGTAGTGAGAGGGACAAGGGTTAGATTATAGTGGACCTTGTAGGCTGTGCTGAAAAGGTTTTATTTCATATACAAGGAGAAGTGGATCTGTTTCTACCCTAAAGAGTAGGGAAGTAATAGCAGATATTATAAAAAGAAGTCAAAGCTACTGGAAAACAAAGAGAAAATAAAAGGGAAGGAAGGAGGGAAGGAAGGGGCAAGAAAGGAAGGAAGGAAGGAAGAATGAGAGAGAGAGAGAGAGAGAGAGAGAGAGAGATAGAGAGAGAGAGAGAGAGAGAGAGAGAGAGAGAGAGAGAGAGAGAGAGAGAGAGTGCAAACCTAGACTGAGCCCAGGAACATTTTTTAGTACAGTAGTACAATAATCTACGAAGGAGATGCTTATCACTCAACAACTGAGATTTGAAAGATATTGGAAAAGAAGATTTGATGGCAACAGGGCGATTTGAGTGTTACTCCCAAAGTAGAATAAAGAGGAATTTTAAATAACTGGGGACCAAGAGCAAATGAAAAGGAAGCATCTGATTTTCTTTTCATTTACAATTCTAATGGATTTCTTTTTAAAATTTGGATAATTATGCAGTGTCCTGTATTGAATGTCTCCACCAAAGCTCATTTTGAGATCACATCACTATCTTGAGGTGTGAAGATGTGCGATTGGGTAGATACTTTTAAGAAATGATTAGGTCACAAGAATTTTGCCAATATGAATAGATTAACTCCTTCACGGACTAACATATTAATGTGTTATCTCCAGAGAACTGTTAACAAATGCCGGTTTGACTGTCTCTCTTTTATGTACTCCTGTCAAAATGTGAGGCTCATGGTATGCCAGGCCTGTACAAATAGTACTTATGTGAAAGAAAGACTTTCTCAAATACTTTCAACCTTGGAGATTCCAGCCTGCATAACTGTGAGCGGAATTAACCTTTATTTATTCTTCATAAATTATTTAAGCACTGGCATTCAGCTATAGCAACAAAAAGCAGACTAACACATAAAACTGATGTCAAGAAATGGAACTATTGCTAATAATGAATGTCTGGAAATGTAGGTGTAGCTTTTAGAATTGGCAATGGGCAGGAGCTGGAAAAATTTGCAAGAATGGATTTAGAAATAGCCTGAATTGTTATAAATGGAACATTAAGGATGATTCTCGTGAAGGCTCAGAATGATGCCAAGGAGAGTAGGGAAAGTCTGGGACTTCTTGGAAATTACTTGAGTGGTCGTAATTAGATAGAATGTTGGTAGAATTATAGTCAGTAAAAGCCATTCTGATGAAATCTTAGGAATGAGAAATACAGTATTGGAAACGGGAGCAAAGGCCATCCTTGTCACTGAATTGCTAAGAACTTGATGCACTGTGTCATACCTCATGGCTTTAAGCAATGTAGATTTCAACAGTGAAGAGAGAATATTTGGGATAATGACCGTCTAAGCAGCTGCACAGCATCATGGCTATGCATGGCTTATATGGCTGCTTTCAGTGAAATGCAGGATGGAGGGAAACAGAAGGGAAAACTAGAAAATGTGGAGCCTTACCATGTAAAGAGCACGTTCAGCAGAGAGTACTGAGGGTATGATGCAATGACAGCTTGCTAAAGGAAATAGCATGAATTAAAAGGACCCATCAGAAAAACATGACAAAGAAACTGTTCTGAAAGCAGTTCTGAGCTATTGGCCACCATACCCCTATTGCAGACCCAGATCTCTAGGAGAGCAGAAAGACTGAGGAATGATGTGTGGTGATCTCCATAAGCTGGCTGTTCAGGGTTGCCTTGGGGCCTCAATGAATAGCTTAACCACTCTGGCTGTGGCTCCAACCATTCGACTTATGTCTGAAGTAGCCAGAAGGGAAGACACAAGAGTCAAGCATTGGTAGTGTACATTTGGTGCTTATTTTGTAGACTTTTGGGTGCAAATCTATGAGCTTCTGGCAGTTTCTACTGCAATTTCAAAGGTCACATTGAACATCTTATTGACCCTGACAGAACATGATACAGAATGGAGCCACCTTAGAAAGTTCCTCCCAACACAACAACTAGAGAATTCAGTGGGTTGATCTTTGAGACCTCAGAGCTGTAGAGCCAAAGTTGCCTGTTTTGGAGAGCTGCAGGCAACAGTGTGCTTCTGCAACCCCATACTGATGAAGCATAGGCTGCTCAAAATTGCAAAGCTGCTGATTTGCAAATAAGCATTTGTTTCTCATAAATTATCTGGTCCCTTGTACTCAACGATAACAATAGAAAGTGGACTAATACAGGCAGATTTTATACCAGTAAAATTGAAAATATTATAGGGCAAGCTACTTCTAATAAGAAAGATTTTAGGGTTTTTTTTTTGACACGTTAAACATGAACAATTTAGGGCCAGGGATTTAGCTCAGCGGTTCAGTGGCCTGCCTCTCAAGCGCAAGGACCAAGTTCGATCCCTGGTACCAAAAAACAGAACAAAACAAAACAAAACAATATGAACAATTTAATTCATTGCTGAATCTAATGTATTCTAGTACCTACTCCAAAATCTTTACTGTAAATTTTAAAAAATCTAGAAAGACATAGTTTCATACCAGAAAGTATGAACACATCATAGTATGAAAATAATAGATACACATTTTTTTTGTAAGCCAGGAGTTGTACTTAAAAAAATTGTGCATTGCTCTCTAAAATATTATGTACAACTATACATATGTATTTGTTTATAATTCCATAAAATTTATTAAGTTTAACTAGTCCAAGAACCACAATAAAGCCTAGAAGTAAAAATATCACTTTAGGAATACTCCCTTTCAAAAAAAATGAAAATAAAAATATTACACATTAAACTGGGATTAAATTACTAACTTTTTATTCCATGAGTTATCAGTTTCATATAATAGATACTAGAAGAAACATAGGCAAGTCTCGCTTTGTAGTAAAGATGATGTGAATTCTTCTAGAAAACTATACAATGTTTTCAGATATTCACACTCATTATGGTCTCTACAATAAATATTAATCCATCACATAACTTTGCAATTTCATTTTTGCTGATTTCCAAAAGCATTTGGAATAGCCATTAGCAAGACACAGGAAATCTATATTCTGCTAGGAGTCATATCTTTGACTCCAGAATATATACCAAGTTCAATCAGCAATGACTGTCAGATTAGATTCAGATAAAATTTAGTGTGTATGATCACTGGTATTTTCTTTATCCTTTCAGCAATAAGGATTAATTGGGTTCATGACCTAAGCAGAGGAAAAATGGCGATAGTTGTGCCCAATGGACATGTGAGCTCCAGACATTACGTTCCTGTGGTAACAGTGCTGCACTGTACATATTAAAAAGAACCTAATAAACTGAAGAATGGGCTAGAATGTACAATTAAATACTGAGTGAAGTATGAAATTGCTTTAGTTATTTAGAAAACTTGCATTTTTTCCAATAACATTGGCACTACACTGATGCCTTATTTTGCATTCAGGTTTGAAAATAAAGCGATTTAATCTATCAAATTAAGGATTAAAAACATTTCAATTCCTTCTTTTCTTGTTAAAGAGACAGCAAACACAATCTTACACATGACATGAGAAAAAGTCCTAGAGTTTATACAACTATGTCAAAGAATGTCCTGACTTGGCTGTCTTCATGAAAAATACTAGACTATAAAATATTATAAAGATGTTAGGAAAAAGCAGAAAGTTCAAAAATGATGGCAGTAAGCAACGTAATTCACATAGTGAAGTTTAGAGCTGCCACAAATTCTTTCATAAAAGGAAAGAGAAAATAAGATGGATAAGAGCCGTTCAAGACAGAATGAATGGAAAAGAAGATCCTTAGGTAAACTGTAACTTACATAGTGACAAAACCAATTCAATATTTCTCCCATCTAAATTTCTATATTACAAAAAAGAGTAAGTTTAACATTTAAAAAAATAGCTTGCTTCAAAAATTATATATACTGACAAAGTTTCTAACTAATTTGTGTATCAAACGAGTAGTTTTGTTTTTGAAAGGAGTGTCATAGCCTATTCTGAGTGCTTTCAAATATACTTTGTTGTAAGTTGAAGGGAAAAAATAAATATAGATTCCTGCAGAGATAAAGTGTACACAAGAAGCTTAGAGTCAGAGAAATGATCTTGGAAAGATGTGATAAATTTAGTATTATAAAAAACTCCACTTGAGAGTGACAGGAAGTGGAAACAAAGTGTATAAAAAATGCAGTCTTTAAAGGTCCATTTATAAATGTCACACTATCAAGGAAGCCTATTTCTAAAGACAGAATTTCAATTCATTTTGGTGTTAGGTGTCAGTGACAAGTGACATAGGTCAATGACAAAAGACACATGAATGGTAGCTATTTATAAATATACTAAACTACTCATGGAAGGTCACATAAACACCAAGTACTTTTTAACTCAACCCTGAGAGGTATAATTGCTTATTACTCATCCTGACCTCAGATAAAAACTCATCTTTAATAGCGGCCACAGGACCTACATGATGTCCTTTTTCTTGGGGCAATTACTGGAGTCCTATTGTTCAGCTCAGAACAAGAATTGCGTTGGGTGGACTGCATACAGGAAGAGAAATGAGAATGATTTGTTAGTAATACTTGTCTTTTCAAAGGATAATACTCCATATGCTAGACCAAGAGATTTAAAAACTATTATTCTGTATATGCATTTTTAAATAGCATCTTTAATGTGGGGGAATAATAATTCTTCTTCTGTTACAATAATTGATGCCAGGCCTAACATGTAATTCTTATACAATTCAAAGAGAAATGATTTCTTTGCTCATACTTTTTTCTAATGATGATGTAATTTCAAGGAAAAACAATAATATGAATGAAAAAGAAAATGTATCCAAAGTTCACACCACAGATATAATTATAGATAAAATTTGATGAAAATTCTGTCAGTTATTTGTGTTCAACATAGAATACATTTTTTAAAAATATTGGGGTCATGCTACATCTAGTGTTCAGTACTTTGCATTTCTTTCCACTAAAAGATTTTTATAACATGCTCTGGTTAATGTAATTGGTGAATATGACACACATACAGAAAGTATCTTAGTTGGTCTAAGACAGTCCATCTTTTAATGGCTATTAGTTGACCACTGAGTGACAGCAAAAATATATTATAGATATATACAACCACGGTATATCAGTTTTCATGAAGATAGGACACTAGTTATGAGTAAAAACTTCATTTTCAAAGAAAGATTTAAAAAACTGTTCCATGTTGTATTTTTAATCATGAAAGAATATATTTTAGAAGACTTATAATGATTACTTTCTCATCATAAATGAAACATGGAAGGTATTAAGGTATAAAGAACACTAGCGATATTGATTAAAATTTACACAAGGAATATTTACTTATGAGCAGAATTTTGGCCTTTATTTGTAGAAGAACTATATTTCAGTTCCTTTTGAGGTCTAAGTGTGTGTGCAACAGCAAAAGCAAAGGTAGAGACTCTATAAATAAAATATAAAGGACATCTAAATTAGAAAAGCACAGAGTTTTTTGTAAAGAAGTTTAGGTAACCATGGAAAGTTAATCTCTTCATAGCACATGATAGCTATGTGTTTAAAGACAAGAGAAATGTACGGAGTATTTACAAACCTATGAAATATTTAATTTTTTGCAAAGAGCAAAAATATATTTGGAATTTTTGACAAAGAAAATATTAATTTCATCTCTGTGATGAATTGCATCTCTGTGCATATGATATCTTTCATGTACTAAATCTCCAAAAACTATTTTTGGTAAATCTGTATGTTTCTCAAATATCATGATAACATTTCAATTGAAATAAATCCATAAAAAGCAAAATCTTTAATGAAAACTCAGGTTCTAGATAGGACACATAAAATTCAGTTTGTATTTGTCCTGAGAAGGGACACCAGGAAAACGTACCTGCTTTTGTGAAGTTTACTTTGTTCCCATATGATATTCTTCCTAACGTATGGAGATTTTCTGGAAAGAAACTGAAAGTAGTTTCAGTATTATCTCTCGGTTGTGCTTTATATATTGATGTTTTAAAATTATTAATTTTTAAAAAAGTGAATCAATGAATAACATTCAAAGCCTTTTGTTTCAGTGTGTTGACCTACAATAATTGCTAAACATTAGATGTAATTACTATTGGAATTTGAAAGTTGTGCATCTACAGCAATTGGGAATGTACCCTGTCAGACGATTTTAGGGAACATGAAGAATTGTAATTCTCACATTGTAAACTAATTCTCAAAAGTTTCAGTTGTGTCAACAACCTAATGTGTGCTTCACCAGTGTAAAATTGGAAAATTTCTATCTAAAGATACAAGACAAGGGAACACTTCTCTTTTAATATGGAGAGCAAAATAGGCAAAATAATGTTGAGATGCTAATATCTTATCAAGTGTTTTGCATGTTAAGCTCATGACAGGTTATAGTGAAAAATGCAGCTATTTTATAAAATATGCCTTTTCAGTGTACTGTTTTTCTAAGAGTAAATGAAATATAAAGTGATTGTTTTGCTTTCCTGTAGAAACAAAAAACCTCTCTAAGCTATGGCTTCATGCACAAGAAATGGTTTGGAAATTTCAAGGCCGCATTTAATATGTTTCCATCATTTCATTTAAAATGCAAGGTCTATTTGTCCTTCTTGACAATAATTGGCAATTAAAGTCAATTAAGAAGAAATAGAATTAAAGAACTGATTAGGCTTTCTATGCATGATGAGTTAATGTTCTCAAGACAAGACTAGGTTTTAATATTTTTTACTCCTAAAGTCATAAGCATTCTTATTGTTTTCCCTATTTATAAAGGGGAATGACAGAATCTATGGTCTCTATATCCCTGGCCTTCATTATTAATTTAATGAGCTAAGCTCCAAATTGATCATTTTTTTTCCTTACCTAAGCATTTGTACCAAATAAACCACAGGGATCACAACTCTTACATGGCATTGCTGCAGTATCTATCAGTTTATTAACACAGGCTTCGTAAGTTTACCATATTTGTTAGCTCTACTATGTCTAAAAATTTCTATTTTGTGTTAATAGTGAGATTCTGAGGAATTGGGAAATTCAGGTCTCTCTATTTAACAGGCATACAATTCATTCTTTTGCAAAATTCCTTTCATAAAGCAATAGATGATATTGAATTTTATGTTTTTTTGAAAAGTGATGCATACTACTGTTTGAAACAAAATGAAACCGAAAATTTTAGAGTGAATCAACTCACCCACTTTCTTCTCACTGACTTGTCCTCAAATAAAGTGATCTGCAACTACTTTATCTTTGAGTTTCTTCTAGTAGTCTATTTTTAATAAAGTGTTATGCTTATATTGTTGATCTTCAACTATTATCTTCATTATAAGCTTCAACAAAACATTTGGATATAAACTTTTATGTCTTTTTATTTCTATTATCTGGTAATATTTTGTCAAATTTACTTTCTATAATTATTACCTTTAAAATTTTAAATAGAATAATTTATTTCATAGCTTGCTTTGGTAGCCATAATAAAATACTATAGGTTATATAGTTTAAGCAACAAAAATTTACTTCCCACATTTCTGGAGCTGAAGTCCAAGGTCAAGATGCTGTGTACTATTTCCAGTAAAGCTTGTCTTTCTGATAGCACTTGGCCACTACTTGCTGTGTGTTAGCCCTCTGATGGCTCTTCTTATAAGATAACTAATTTAATCATGATGATTCCTCTCCCTAGACCTCATCTAACACAAATTAAATCCCAAAGACCTCATCTCCAAAAATCATAACATTGGGTTTTAGGGTCACATTACACGAATTTGAAGGAGAGCATGGACATTTGGTCTCCATAACGTTATGACCATGAATGATTTTCTAAGGTTTATGTCCTTCTTGCTTATAAAATGATGTATTCTGTCCTTATAACTTATTCAACATCAACTCTAAAATCTAAGACCCAAGTTTTATTTAAATGTTGTCAAAATCAGATAAGATTTGAGATATAAATTGTACTATTTCAATATTCTACACATATTAATCTGTAAAACTGGACTGGTGATAGGCTTCTAAAATATGCAGTGGCCAGATATAGGTGTGACATTTCCATCCCAAAAAAGAAAAGGAAGATGAGAGGGAGAAAGAAAGGAAGAAAGAAGGAAGGAAGGAAGAAAAAAAAGAAGAAAAGTTTTGTGGGTTCCAAGGAAGCCTAAAATTACTGTAAATGCATTCAATTAAGTCTTAAAGCATGATAATATCCTGTGGCTTGATACTTTGCATTCTGGATGTACAAGGGTAGGTCTTGTGCCCTTTAAGGCCCTACCAGGTGAAGATCCCATCTTTCAGATTTTTTTTCTCGGTTTCCTTTTCATTTTATTATAATTTATGTTTGTGATGCATACTTAGGTTCATTAATATGTTATAGTCTTATACTGGTAGTCTTTGATCCCTCTTCTCTGCCTCTCCTCCCCTCTTCTCCACCCCTACATCCCCTTCCACATGTCCACCCCCACCTCTATTTCCCAATACTACAGGAAGCCATTTTAGTGCATGGGCAGCATTAGCTCTACTGTAATCTGGCTACCATTGCATTTGATGATAATCTGACATTAATGACATTTCAAACATCTTAAAGTTTATTTTTCTACTATGTGAAAACATTTTTTTTCACTTGCAGTATTCAGAAATATCAGTAATTCATGGGAAATATGTCTCATACATTCTCCTCAGTGTGCAATACAACTTTCCTTATATCCTGTTTTCTTACAAATAAGAAAGAATATAAAACACACATGACTATGGTACTTCAATGATCGTTTATAAAGAATTCCCCAAGTAATCCAAACTGTATATAATTGCTGCAAAATCCATTAAGTTAGCCCTTCTTCCCTCTAAAGTTTTTACTGTCTTGAAATTTGTATTAATAATTTTGTTATTTTTCTTTTACTTCTCTGGTGGAAATATACAATAGATAGATTAATTTTGAAAATAAAATAAAATTGTATTGACTCTTTTCTTCTTTGACAATCTTTTATTTATCTCCCTTCCCCCATGTACATTCTTGCAAAGTTAAGTAATTTTAGTTTTCCCTTATTTATTTATTAGTTTATTGGTACAGGGGATCGAACTGGGGTCCTTGTGCTTGCGAGGCAGGTGCTGAACCACTGAGCTAAATCCCCAACCCTTCCCCTTTTCAATTTTATGTTATTTCATTTTGTGAATATATTATAATACATCTTTTCTGTGAATAGACTTTTGAATTGTTTCCTGTATTTTACATTAGAAAGATAATATTGCTAAAGGCATTCTTCATTGAACTCATGTGTTGATGTGTCCATTTCTCTGGGTATCTGGAGAGAATGATTTGAGTCAGCCAGGTATGTGTGTTCATTTGCTGGTCATGACAGAGCTTCTGTGTTTGGAAACTGGCAAATGGTCCGAAAAGGCTATGGAAGTTATAATATTAACTTCTTCAATTTTGTCAGTATAATGAGTATGAAAAATTAATCATTGTGGTTTAAAATTGAACTTATCCTGATGAGGATGAACTTACATTTCAATGGCCATTCTCAGAACGTGCACTCCCCGCTGCACGAGCTGTCTCTTTTTTGGCTTTGAATTCTTTCTCTCAATCCACATCGACTTAGCTTTTGAGTGTTTCACTTAGCATTTTGTTTTTTCTTCCTGGAAAATAATTTTACATTCTTAACTTTGAATCTTTACTGCTCTAAACTACTGTAACTATATCCTCTTAATTTGTGAGACAACATCGGAGGCCTTTACAATTTTGTTCTATCATCTGATAAAGTACATTCATTTTGATATATTTTATGAAAATTTACGGTATGATTTCTTTGATTTAACAAAGCCTTCTCTTAATCCTAAAAGCATTTTAGACTATTTCTTCTAAATTTTAAATGTTTTTATTTCATATAAAATACTCTTTATATCTTCTGAATAGATTTGACAGTATAATGTTAAGTAAAGTTTTAATTTCATGTTTTCCCAAATAGATGACCAGTTTTACTGGCACTATTTATTTTTGGATCCATGTTTTATAGCTTCGTATCTTCAGAACCAAGTCTGGTATCATGTCTTGTTCCCATTTTGTGTAGTCTGCTTTTTGATTCTCAGCTTAGTTCTGCAGATGCATTATTCTATTTCCATGCTATTTCATCTCCTCCTCGTATTGAAGAGGGTATCTGCCTCATTTCTCCTATGATTGTACATGAAAAAAATTACAGGCCTGTATACCTCTCTGTCTGAGTCATTTCTCATATCTGCTTTTATAACCAGCATCCTTAAGGAAAGAGGTAAAATTTATTGTGTGTAAAGAAAAGCCCTGAACACTGTTTTCTGTAAAAATAGATGGAACCTTATATACGTAAAGACATTTAACTGAGTGCTCTATGGCCCTCTCAGAGACTTGGAGCCAAGAGGAAATAATGATCCTTGCCATGCTATAAACAGTGAAGTCTTTTTTCTCTAACCCAAAAATATTTTACCTTCTGCTAATATCAATGAAAAGGTGACAGGATGATTTGTTAGCTAATAAATACAACAAAAATCACATGCCAGATTTTGTATCTTTTCTCCATTGCATACATTTAATCTCAGATTGTTAAATTTCCAGACATTAATATTGGGGATATGATTGAAAACTCTATGGGATCTGAAGATCAGTTTGAAGGGAAGTTTCAACATTGAGGGATTTGTGTGTTCTTACTCATCACAAACATAGGGCGTAGGCTTTCAAATTGCTTAAAAATAATTGTAACAAATGTATGTAACATTTCTTATTAAAAAAATTCCTAAATGTCTTTGTTAAATATTTTCTGTAATGTGTTCTTAATATAATCTTCGTATTTTCTGTTCAGTTAAAAATGATTTCACTAACCAACTTTTGTCAAGAAATTTAGACTCCTTTAAGCAAATGAATCTAGTTGTTCATAATTTTACCTCACTGTCCTTCTTATATGTGAGAAAATTTTAGTTACAACCTACTCTCCTACTTCTCAATAGTAGCTATCCTGTTTCCCCTAAATTCTTAATTTCAGGATTAGTTTATTAGAAGTCTAGGTATTACTTCAAAGAATCAATTCTGGTCTTTAGGAATTTTTCTCTATTGTTTATATTTTATGTCCATGTAAGCATATTTTATTGCTATTGCTATGCTTTAAACATATTTTATTTACTTTCTCTTATTTTCTAGATTTTATAAATAGTGATTTCAGGTTTTTTTAAATTCCAGTATTTATACACACAAAATATTTAAAAACTGTAAATTTGTCTGTTAACATGGTTTAAACTGGTGTCCTGCATATTTTTATGTTAGTTCCATCTAGTGTCTTCTTCCATTCTCTTAAAGAATTTCCTTTAACATTTCTTGTATGTCAGGTCTGCTGGTGATAAATTCTGTTATTCTCTTAAGTTTTCTTAGGCCGCTGTATTAATATACTATAGACAGGATGGTTTAATCAACAGAGATCAATTTCTCACAGTTCTGCAATCTGGAAGTCTAAAATGAAGGTTCTATCCAATATTCCATCTGGGTTGCAGATGGCCATTTAAATGTTATCCTCACATAAATGAAAGAAAAGGACATCATTTGTCTTCCTGGTTTTAAAGTCCATTAACTCCATCATGAAGTTACCATTCTTACAACTTATTTAAATCTAATTACATCTCAAAGAGTCTATTTCCTAATATCATCTTATTGGGAGTTAGGGTTTTAACATGTGAATTTGTGGGGGAAGTTTAGTAGCGCTAATTTATATAACCTAAAAATTCTGTTTTACCATTACTTATTACAGATATTTGCAGTGGTGGGATAATTCTTGGTTCATGGGTTTTTTTGTTTTATTTTTTCCTCTCAATAATTTAAACATGACAACCTTTATAATTTCCAATGATTTATCAATGGATTACTTTTCTCAATATCTTAAAAATTTATATTTTATAGTTGTTTGTACTTTACCTAAGCACAGGGTACTTTTCAGAACCTGACAAGTATTCTTTGAACTTTTTGAATATGTCAATTTATGTTTTCTATCAAATTTATAGATATTCTACCATTATTTGTAAACATTATTTTTGGCACATTCTCTTTCATATATATATATATAT